>NC_041387.1:390264740-390323794 GCF_002162155.2 Triticum dicoccoides | reverse complement strand
GGCGCGCGCGCGTTTGTCTCCAGTTTGCGGGAGAAACCGCGTCCGGAACCACCCCACAGACAGATACAGGCCCGAGTTGGATGGCTTCCGCTGTCCGGACGCATGCGGGAGGTTTGCGGGTCGGCGTTGGAGATGCCCTAATGTTACTTTAAATTGTTTAGTTTGAACAGGATAATGAAATTTAGTATCCTGTAATGTTTTGTCATGGAGGTCCCTCCATGTGTCCTTCAACCCATTCTGCTTGTCACCACTCTCATATAGAACATATCGTTTACTGCATTGTGATCATCGACTATTTGAACAGATATCACAGTATTTCTTTGCCATCTAAATAAGATGGGTATGTACCATTCACATAAGTGCCATTATTTTCTGCAGTTATTTGCATTATGGTTTGCTGGCGGCTAGAGCAGAGATCTTAAAAGCTGGTGAAAACAGTGATTACATCAACTGCATGTTGGATGGATATCATGGTATGTCGGCTTGGTTTTGCTTTATCTTCCGAGCCCAACACCCGTATGTTTAAAACTGATTCATCTTTTCCTTGTTATACCTTTCTAGAACTTAAAATGAACTTCATGTGAATAAACTATTGTGGCAGCATCATAACGATGGATGCCAATTTTAAAACTAAGGTGTTTTTCTTTTTCATGAACATTGTTTTATCCTATGCAAGGTTTTGTACCTTATTCCGTAATAAGCAACACTATATTTTCATCATGTGGAAATTTGCATGCAGTCAAGTTTTTAATACATATTTACATTATGCGGTATAATGGAGGCATTAATAAAAGCATGTTTGCTCTACTATCCTATTATGCTCAGTAGGCAGAGTCTTTAGTGTGTATGCATGTTCCAGTTTTCCCATAATGAAAGTTACCCTTGAGTTCAACGTGCTAATTGCTCATGTCGGATTTTACCCTTATGATTCTGTACGACAGTGACGGGTTTTAATTGCAATTTACATTGAATTGTAGGGAAATACCAATATGGGGATGATACATTTGAGGCCTCAGGTTCATCATCTGGTGCTACTTATTCCAAGTGCAGGGCTGTTGCAGTCAGAGCTCTTCAAGTTGATGAACCGGCATGCACTCACATGAAATGCACATTTGGTGGCGTGTGGAATGGTGGTGGTGGAGATGGACAGAAAAATCTTTTTGTAGCATCATTTTTCTATGATAGGGCTGCCCAGGTAAGTCCTTTTGAGTTTTGACAGAATTTTTTTCTCGGGCAAATGGGGTATTTGTCATGCCTCCATTGGATTGATGAAACCAAGCAGTCCCACACTCAGCAAATGTTTCTCTTCTTAGATAAAGGATATTTCAGCACCAAACATCCATCAGAGCCTTAATGTTCCAGTTCGCTCCAGGCTATCCTCTGTAGTTCCTTTGACTCACTCTCCAGTCTCCAATCTTTCAGTACAGCGGGTGATCTGAAGCCACAACAGGTCATTGCAAATTCAGCATCACCATAGCAGGTCTCGGCCATCTAAGTAGTCTAGTCTAACCAGACAGTTCCCTGAAAAAGAACTGCACTATTTAGTTTCTATACAGACCATTATGCTGCAGCACAAACGATATTTAGCACACATTGATTATTCTCACTTCACCGCCAACCAGACATCTTCCGAAAACCAAATTCGGATTGATCCACCAGAGACATGGGCTAGAGAGAGCCATCCTGCTCATGAGAAATAATGAATGGATCCCAACATTGCATTGCTAAACTGCAGCTCCTAAACCAGTTACCATCCCAGAAGTGAACATTGCCACCATTGCCAACCTGCCATCTGAAACCCTTTGTTGCTAGTTGCTACTCCCTCCGTCCCAAAATAAGTATCTCAACTTTGTACTAACTTTAGTTGTACTAAGGTTGAGACACTTATTTTGGGACGGAGGGAGTACATGACAATGCCATATGATCCTCTACCATTACCAACCTGCCCTAAAGCCCTTGTTTGTTGAAATCAAACAGTTTTCTCCAAAAAATATTTACCACCCAGGCAGCCAACAGGCAATCAAGCAGATATCTAAATCCTGCATGTCAGGAATCCCTAAACCATCAGTCTTTCCTCTGCCATAAATTGTCGTCTAAACTTTTCTAATTGTTCTGATGCTGGTTTCTGTTGACTTGCTTGTTCTTGTCACGCACACATTTAATTATATCTCATTGTCTCATCAGGCTGGTTTTGTAAACCCTAAGGCAGCAGTTGCTAAGGTTAAACCATCAGACTTCGAAGAAGCTGCACGACGTGTTTGTAAATTGAATGTGAAGGAGGCACATGCCACCTACCCTGATGTTTCGGAGGAAGACATTCCATTCCTTTGCATGGATCTTGTTTACCAGCACACATTACTTGTGGATGGATTTGGTATGACTTAGTGCGAAGGACAAAATTCGCAATAACTTAGAAGCTTTCAACATATTTCTTATTTTTTTTCTGCCTGTATTCTTTCAGGTGTGGATCCCTATCAAGATATTACGTTAGTAAAGAAGGTGCGTTATGGCAATTCGTTTGTGGAAGCAGCATGGCCCCTTGGTAGTGCCATTGAGGTTGCATCTTCATCATAGGCAGAAACAGCTTGGAAGTAACTTATTAAAAAGAACCACCCAGCATATAGTTTTGGCTTAGCTTACCAATCTGGAATAGCGAGTTCAGATTCTAGGTTTGATGTTAGGATTTTGCCTTTGATTCACCATTTGTTCTCCGTCTTCCATTCTATTTATTTAGCCTTTAAATACATTGACGTATACATGAGGAATATAGCTTGGAGTTTTCCCGTGCGGCCATTTGAACGTCTATTTTTTTGTACTAACGAAAGCCAGATCAGAAACTTTGTAATCCTTTTGGACTCTGGTGCAGATGCATAAATCTGCACTATTCAATCTAGTTTCTGTTTAGTGAGTAGTTTCATAATATCTTATGCTCTTTTGTACAACTCGGTTGACTTACTGTTGTTTGTGTGTATGAATATGATCGTTCCCTCTTTTCTTTAGATTTTCTTTTTCCATGCGAACCAAATCCTCTTTTGAATATACAGTGTACAGAAACACCAAATGGTTTTGAAACTTGTATTTCATCAGCGTTTGAACTTTGAAATGGGCACGAGATGCAAAATGAAGGGCTTAACAACAGACTACCTGAAACCAGTCTGCGGTTTCCTGGTCACTGCCTGAACGCATAACCAAGTAGGGCCCAAGAACTCAAACCGTAGAGATAGGAAAAACTCAGAAATTGAGATGTCGTCATGCATCCTGGATTCATGCAGAAAACTGCAAAATTATCATTGGGGTGTCACAGCAGGAAATACATGAATTGTAGATAGAAAGATTAGGAAAATTCTTATGAAATAGCCCATTCCATAGAAACCCCGTAGGAAACTTTCCTGTAGATACCCTGTCCTCTAAATTTCTATGTTTTTCCTTTGGTTAGAGCATGGCAAACATTCGGAGATGACTATGAAAGCACCTCTTGGATCCTTGAATTGAAGAGGGATCGAGAGGGATCAAGAATCCTAATTGTCTAGCAGATCCCGCAAATCGGCGCCCCGCAAAACCGTTTTAAGGTTCACCTGAAAACTGATTTGCGGTACGGTGAGGGCTCCGGCGGAACTGATTTGCGGTACGAGCTTATGGGTCTGTTTCGTCGAAGCCCTCGCAGACCAGTTTTGATTTTCATATTCACATTAGCTACAAATTTGTATAGTCATGCAATACACCGATTTAAATACTTGTACGATAATGATTCACATCCAAATACATGCACAATACAAGAGGCAGCAAAGTTTGTCCAAAAGAATGTGCAATCAAACACAATTAAACATGATCAAATCAAGCAACACCATGGTTGCCAAGATCATCTCCTCCACCACCGGCCATAGCACCATCTTCGTCAACAACATTGGTCGAAGAATGATCACCACCATTGGCGGAAGCACCACCAAGTCCACCGGCCAAAGCATCACCACCTCCATTGGCTGAAGCATCACCACCACCACCTCCATTGCTGCCACCACCACCACCTCCATTGCCAAAAGCACCACCACCACCTCCATTGCTGAAAGCACCGCCACCAACATTGCCGAAACCACCACCACCATCACCACCTCCATTGCCGAAACCACCACCAGCAGCCATAAGATATTGAAGCTCTTGCCTCCTCTGAAACATGATCTCCATTCTTTTCAACTCCCCAAACTCCCTTGTCATTGGTTCCATGCCATTCAGATTCATAATCAAGAACTGGTCCTCCTCGGCGGTCTTCTCGCCACTCATCTTTTGCTCCTCAAGAGCGATCTTGCGCTCCTCGAAGACACGTCTCCTCTCCCAATTTGCCTCCTTTTGTTGGTTCTTCTTCTCGGCCAAGGCCACCTTGGTTTCCAAATGCTTCTCCAACATGGTTTCCTTGACCTTCACCATTTCACTAATTTGCTCCCTCAAGCTAGATTCTTCGACCAACCTGTTCACCCTATCCTTGTCCAACTTTCTTCCATCGGGCTTGTTCTTGTTTCTTCCCCCCTTTGGTGCATCATCACTATCATCATCGTCTTCCAAGTTAACGAGTGCACCTTGGTGGAGCTTCTTGATCCCTTTGCTTGAACCTTTCATGTGCAATGCGATCCTACAATTGGAATAGAGGCAAGTGTGAGCTCAAATTGTCATCAAATCAAACAAAGTCACAAATATGTTCAACAAACTCACATAGTCATCAATTATGACACCACTTGGAGGTGCATTTCTCACTTGATCCAAACAACCACTCCGACGGGCTAGGTGCATGAGAAAGATGTCGGGCTGAAACTTCCCTCCCACATGAACAGTGTGTTTGAAGGTCACTCCATATCAGCGCCCCTAGCGATGTAGGGTGGAACCTAGAGGCCGATCTTTCACGATTGGAGCGGATCCCACGAAGAACACAAAGAACACACGAGGGGAGAAACACAAGGGAAACAAGAGGAAAACACTCAAATCAACTAGATCCAATCACACATGTGCTAGATCCGAGTACACTACAAGACACATGATCCAAACACAACAAGGGGCGATACAAACGGTGGTAGTCCTTCCCAATCCGTGAGGAGACGGGGTCTTTAATCCATGAGGGGGATCTTCCATTTAAGGGTCTTGAATAAACTTGGGGGATCTTCTCCACGGAGGCCTTGGTCTCTAATGGAGTAGAGGTACAAGGGGATGAGCAAAGCTCTAATCTCAAATGAGCTACAATCTTTGCTAACCCTAAAACGTTGGGGAAGGAGAGTATATATAGTCTAGGGGGGCGAAGGGATACATGGGCTTTGACCCTTTACACTGCGCGCAGACAGGGGCTGGATGTCCGAGCAGAGGCCGGATGTCTAGGCCTTTAGGTCGGGCTGGATGTCCGAGCTGGAGGGGCCGAGTGTTCGGGGTGGCCTCGGTTGGGTTCTGTGAAGAGTGCCGGATTTTCGGGCTGGGGACGGACATCCGGGGCACGCGTCGGGCCGGATGTTTGGGGCCTGGGCCAGATGTCTAGGCCCTGTAGCTTTGGCTGTTGGGCTACTTCGGCTGATGCTCTAGGGGCCAGATGTCCGGGTCTTGGGGCCGGATATCCGGGTCCTGGGGACTCCTTTGGTACTTTCCGTTGGTCCTCTTCATCCATGAACTTAGGGAGACTGAAGGAAATATGCCCTAGAGGCAATAAGAAAGTTGTTATTTTATATTTCCTTATTCATGATAAAGGTTTATTATTCATGCTATAATTGTATTGATCGGAAACCTAAATACATGTGTGAATACATAAACAAATACCGTGTCCCTAGTAAGCCTCTACTAGACTAGCTCGTTGATCAAAGATGGTTAAGGTTTCCTAACCATAGACATGTGTTGTCATTTGATAACGGGATCACATCATTAGGAGAATGATGTGATGGACAAGACCCATCCATTAGCTTAGCATAATGATCATTCAGTTTATTGCTATTGCTTTCTTCATGTCAAATACATATTCCTTCGACTATGAGATTATGCAACTACCGGATACCGGAGGAATACCTTGTGTGCTACCAAACGTCACAACGTAATTGGGTGATCATAAAGATGCTCTACAGGTATCTCCGAAGGTGTTTGTTGAGTTTGCATAAATCGAGACTAGGATTTATCACTCCAAGTATCGGAGAGGTATCCCTGGGCCCTCTCGGTAATACACATCATAAGCTTGCAAGAAAACGACTAAGGAGTTAGTCACGAGGTGATGTATTACATAATGAGTAAAGAGACTTGCTGGTAACGAGATTGAACTAGGTATGAAGATACCGACGATCGAATCTTGGGCAAGTAACATACCGATGGACAAAGGGAATTACGTATGTTGTCATAACGGTTCGACCGATAAAGATCTTCGTAGAATATGTAGGAGCCAATATGGGCATCCAAGTTCCACTATTGGTTATTGATCGAGGAGGTGTCTCAGTTATGTCTACATAGTTCCCGAACCCGTAGGGTCCGCACACTTAACGTTCGATGACGATATAATATTATATGAGTTATGTGATTTGGTGACCGAATGTTGTTCGGAGTCCCTTCTACCTCTTGAGCACTGCGTTGGTTTTCCCTTGAAGAGGAAAGGGTGATGCAGCAAAGTAGCGTAAGTATTTCCCTCAGTTTTTGAGAACCAAGGTATCAATCCAGAAGGAGGCTCCTCAAAAGTCCCTCGTACCTACATAAACAAACAAGAACCTCGCAACCAACGCGATAAAGGGGTTGTCAATCCCTTCACGGTAACTTGCGAAAGTGAGATCTGATAGAGATAATAAGATAAGATAAATATTTTTGGCATTTTTATGATATAGATTGGAAAGTAAATATGCAAATAAAAGTAGATCGGAAACTTGTATGATAAAAGATAGACCCGGGGGCCATATGTTTCACTAGTGGCTTCTCTCAAGATAGCATAAGTATTACGGTGGGTGAACGAATTACTGTCGAGCAATTGATAGAAAAGTGCATAGTTATGAGAATATCTAGGCATGATAACACCCCCAGTGTCATGCTACAGTAATCCTCTGTGATTAAACTAATCATTTTTTTCAAACAACGCTTAATCATCCTTGTTCAATATTCCATTTGAAATTCCAGTCAAATCAAATTCAAGTAAAGTTTGATGTTGCTCAAAAGTTGCTGGAAAAATGTTCATCTTTTAGCAAATAATCCAAAACTTTTTACTGTTAAGGAACACAACATCATCATCAACTCTAAAAGGGCCTAATGCATTTTAACAGAGCAAAAACAGCCTTTATAATGCCCTTTTCATTATTGAGTAAATTCAAATGAACTCCGAAAATGCCCAAACTTTTTGTGGCAGTGCTGCATATTGCAAAGTAATTATGTGACCAAGTTTCACATTTTTGCAAAATCTTATGGAAGCTCAAAATATTACTAAACCCCCCCTTTCTGTAAAAAGAAAATAGAAAAGGCCACTGTGCACTGGCCTAAGTGCACAGTGCCTAGAGCCCAGCCCACCACGGCCTCCTCCTTCTCCCCCGTTCTCTGTTCAAGCGACCGAGGCGCACCACCGTCGTCGCTGAGCCAGCTCGCCGACAGTGTTACTGGGTGGATAAGGCCTCCACCGAGGCCTCCCCCCCAAGATATTTTCCCCCTCTCTCGCTCCGCCTCTCCCTATCCCCGCCAGATTCTCCCTCACGCGCTCGCCGCTCTTCCCTCTCCTTGCCCGAGCACTTCGCCATCGCCCTCCGTCGATCTCGCGGTCCCCGGCTCCCCCTCGATCATGCTGGTGGCTGGAAGGAGCGCGGTCCTCCGCTCCATCATCGTCGACCATCAGCGGGAGCTGGGAGGCCCTGTAGTGGCCGCTCTCCTCCACCCCCTTCCGCCTCTGTCACCGGCAATCTTCGTCGTCTCCGGTGAACCCTGCGCTCCTATGCTGTCGCAGGCTTTTCGCAGCCGCTCGGTGAGCTCCTCCCTCCCTCCATTCTTCTCCTCGCACCGCGTGGCTCGCCCTAGCTAGCTCGTCGCCGTTGCCGTGAGCTCACCGCCGCAGATCACCTCACCGTCGTGGCCACCGTGGCCCGAGCTCGCGCCCGAGCTCGTAACCGGGCTCCTGGAGCTTGTAGGAGCACAACGCCGCTCCCCGCATCGCCTGACTTGCCCTGCGTCACCGTAGACACCAACGGCCGAACTCTGGCGTCTGCTCCGCCGCTAGCCATCGCCGTCTCCGGCCGTTTTCGGCCAAACCGCCGCGACAGATCGATGCGCGGGCGAGAGCCCGTTTGAAAGAACCTAACCGCGTGCCAAGTGATGCGCTGTAGCGCGATTCCGGCCATCTCCGGCGTTCGGCCTCCGCGGATGGCCTCGCCGGTGTTGCTCCGGCGCTGGCGCTGACCTGGCACCGGCAGGGCCCGCCTCTGGGTCGCTGCCTGTGGGCCCCCTGGACCCAGTTGACCACGTTGACCGTGGTCAACTATGCTGACTGGGCACTCAGTGCCACTGACGTGCGGGTCCCACTTCTTAATCCTCTAATTAAAACATTTTAATAATTAAAACTAATTAGTTTAGTTAATTAGACACTAACAGGTGGGCCCAGTAGTTTTAGTAACTAAATTTAGATTAGTTTGAACTCTGTTTAACCCACTGTCTATGACAGGTGGGTCCCCATGTCAGTTGACCAGTCAACCGGACAGTTGACTGCTGAAGTCACTCATACGTCATGCTGACATCATATTCCTTTTCTGTTAATTTTAAATAATTCCAGAAACTGTTTAAATCTTTGAAAATTCATAGAAATTAAACCGTAACTCGGATGAAAATCTTTTCTACATGAAAGTTGCTCAGGAAAATCCAGCGAATCCGAATACGCGGTCCGTTCATCTGTCACATGCCCCTAGCATGCTGAACATGGGACATTCCCCCTCCGCTCATCTGTCTGACACAGGACCGGAACCGGGAATACATTCCCGGTTGAATTCCCCCTTCACCTATATCGTGTAGCCATACGTTAGGTCACACCCGGCATAGCATATTGCCACGTTATGCTTTGTGATGCTATGTTTGCTTTATTTTTACTGTTTCTTTCCCCTCTTCTCTCCGATAGACCCCGAGACCGATGCTGCCCCTGTGATCGACTACGTCGACGACGACCCCTCCTTGCCAGAGCAACCAGGCAAGCCCTCCTTTGATCATCCCGATATTGCCTATTCCATTCTCTCATGCTTGCATTAGATTTTGCTACTGTTATTGATTGCTCCTATTCTGATGCATAGCCTGCTTTTGTATCTGCTGTTGTACCTTACCTGCTTATCCTAAACTGCTTAGTATAGGTTGGTTAGTGATCCATCAGTGACCCCCACGTTGTCCTTGTTGCCCCTGCTTCATCATTGAAGACCCGATCAACGGGATCGAAGACCAGGCCCCGGCACCGCACATCACTTTCCCCTTAGTTGCTCGACACTGCTGGGTTACTATCGAGTGACGAGGGTGAGACCTCTACAGCACTTCTGATGTCAACCCTGTAGTGTAGCTATTTGGTCGTGGTCATCGAGGGTGATTCCATCTTAACCACTTCCGATAACTCTGTCGTGCAACCCCTCAAGTGTGAACCTCGGGGGTGATTCCTCTTACGTTCACCTTGATGATTACATCGAGTGGAATTCACCGGGGGTGATTCCTCGGGTTTTCCCCTTGATGTTTAGACACACAGTTACTATGATTACTATGACTTTACACTGAACCATGTTACTAAAGACGGGTCGACCCTGAGGGGTACCCGCGCGAGCATAATTGCGAGTGATGTGGAGTCGGGTTGACCTGGAAGGTGCCCGAGAGATAATTACGAGGCGTGGCCGGGCATTCTTAGCCCTTGCCGCAAGTCCTCGAGACGGGGCAACGGGGTCACATCTTTCGTGAGTCTCTGCTTGTTACCGCGCGTTCCTAATCCACTACGATTTGGATATTTGATCCGAGGGGCCTCTGGCCTGATAGCACTAACCATCACGTGGGCATAGTATGGATGTTCTGCGTCGTATACATCAGCCGAAGCTTAATAGACGTCAGCGACTGAGCGACGCGCGCCGGGTTGGACCGGTAAGCACCTACCTTTTTAAGGAGGTAGCTAGGTCTGCTCACCGGCCGCGTTCGCAACGTGCAGGAGTTCCCGAGGAGATGGCCCATGACCCCTGGGGGCATCGGTTTAGTCCGGTGTGCTGGCCTCTCTATTAAGCCTAGGTCGGGTTGCGACGTATTGTTTGGCCGAGGCCGGGCATGACCCAGGAAAGTGTGTCCGGCCGGAGTTAATCGAGCGTGGTGGGTAAGTTGGTGCACCCCTGCAGGGAAGAAAACATCTATCGATAGCCTGTCCTATGGTAACGGACACTCGGAGTTGTATCCCGATCGATACAACTAGAACTGGATATTTATGATGAGAACTGGATGGTGATGAGTATTGGATTGTGATGATAACTGGATAGTATGGCTCTGGGATTGCTTTCTCGCAGGGTGTCGAGAAAGGATCTCCGCCCGAGGTTGATAACACTACTACTACTTTACTCTATGCTACTCTACTCCCTCCTAATTGCTGCAAGATGGTGGTTTTCCAGAAGATGCTAGTCTTCGATAGGACTAGGCCTTCTCTTTATTCTGGCATTTCTGCAGCCGAGTCCACATATACAACCCATTTCATTGATACCGATGCATATGTAGTGTAGATCCTTGCTTGCGAGTACTTTGGATGAGTACGCTTTGCTCCCCTTTTCCCCCCTTTCTTCTTCTTTCCGGTTGATGCAACCAGATGACGGAGCCCAGGAGCCAGATGCCACCGCCGATGCTTACTACTACATGGAGACCGCCGATGACCAGGAGTAGTTAGGAGGCTCCCAGGCAGGAGGCCTTGCCTTTTCGATCGATGTTGCTTTTGTGCTAGCCTTCTTAAGGCAAACTTGTTTAACTTATGTCTGTACTCAGATATTGTTGCTTCCGCTGACTCTTGTGTAATCAAGCTTATGTATTCGAGCCCTCGAGGCCCCTGGCTTGTAATATAAAGCTTGTATTATTTTTAATTTGTGTCTAGAGTTGTGTTGTGATATCTTCCCGTGAGTCCTTGATCTTGATCGTACACATTTGCGTGCATGATTAGTGTATGATTGAGTCGAGAGCGTCACAAGTTGGTATCAGAGCCGACTGCCTGTAGGTATCCCCCTTCCAACTCCTTGGCCGAAGTCGAGTCTAGTCACTACAAAACTTTTACTAACATGGCTGTGTGTCTTACGGGCCCACGTCACCATTTGGGTGGTATTAGGATCTTTTATTCCTCGTCTATACTCTGGGACTCTAATCTCTCGTCTATTCGGGTTAAACATTTTACTGACTCTGACATTAGGTTTTCGTACCCACTTCCTCCCAGAGAGCCCCGACATTACCGATGATCGCTTGCTTCGCCAGAAGATTCTGCAGATACTCCTCGAGGTTTCTCGAGACCCTGTGCCAACTGCCTTGCAGTTCCTGACCACAGATAATCCCCGTGAATAACATCCTTGCCGCTTGTACCTTCATACCCAGTTGCTCCTATTATTACAAGATGTACTCTCCGTTGTTTCGAGAATCCTTTATGCCTTCTGCTTTGCGGCTTCTTTTTGCACTAGGATGATTCACTGAACCCGTTTATCCCCAGTTGTTCATGTGTTTCACAAATTCTTTGGAATACTATTCGATCTACCGATAATCCTTAGTAGCCTATTGCTCCTGTTCTTCCTTATCGTCTTACATTATGGTTAATTCCATATGTCTAGCAATATTCTTTAAAATTCTTTGTGATTGTCATTCTGTTCCTATGGATTCAACGTGTGAGCGAATACTCGCAATCATCAATTAATCCCTGGAAATTTCCTTTCCGGCTCCGACATCGCTCCGGATATGAGCTGGTTCTTTCCCAATCAAGGTTTGGTCGGGTGCACCTCTAAGTCTATTCAACTTACTCATCTTTTGATCAGAGCCTCTGCTTCTGATCCTTCGTCTTGAAATCATAATTCCTTTGTACCCAAGCATCGAATCATTCAGACGTTTCTATAAGCCAATGCCTTTGCATCCCCTTCTTCATCTGATTGATTACCGATAATCACATCAACTCTGTCGTGAATCGCCAGATCCATTGCTGGGTTGTTATCCGACTGTGTCCTTCACATCCAAATTCTTGTGAGTTTTTCCCTGATACATAATATCTTCGGTATATTGTATCATTTGCTTTGACTTTGATACTCTGCTTTCGAACTTGTATCTTTTGCTTGGTTGATGGTTGTATAGATTCGAAAAAAATGCCCCGATGGGTTGAACTTATGCCTTCCGTAATTCGAGTGAACCCGAGAGTTCTCACGAGTCTTACTCTTCTGGTACTTCGCCAGATAAATCCTCTGCACTACATTTTCTTTGAAAAACAAGGACTGAATGAAAGGTTATGCATTGAAGAAGTGGGAGTCGACCTTGAACTCTTGTGTTCATGCCCATGGACCCGATGTAGAACTTATCATGGAAGCTACTCGTAAAAATGATTACCCCTTGTTATAAGTTCATCTTGTATCGGTGGTTTGATCATTCGTAACCGTGGTTCCGACCATAGTTTCTCCTTAACTCCATTTCCCGGACAAGTTAAAATACTTGTCTTCTGCAGATCATTTCATATGTCTAACCTCTATTTTTGATTTACCTCAAGTATTGCCCCTTGTTATCTCAAGTATATTGTGTCATTGCACTACCACTTGTGAATTCTCATTGGAATGATACTCCATCACATCATTCCTTTCTTGATCGGTTATATCATTATCGAGCTAATTTTAACTGTGCTACCCGACCCTTTTTCCCGGAGCAACTTCCGACGACGAGCTAAGCTTACGTCGATCTTCCTCGCCAATATCATTTTTCCTCGAACAACAAGCTTGATTTCAAGTTTGTGTCATACCCGTGGTTCGAATAACCTTTCGCGTCATCATTCCTTTAACTTGATGTCGTCTCCAATCGATTACATCTTCAAGAAATCTCTCAACAAATGTGTCATGATTATCGTTAATGTTTTGATGCTCCTCCGGGATATCAATCGAATTCATGATGAAAAATACCATCTGTGCCCCTTGATGATTTGGGTTATCATCGACAACATTCTTGCCTCCCCTGGCATTACATCCTTTTGACCTGTCGATGGATTGCTGCTGAACCCATCGGCCACATCCTCATCCTTCAATGATGAAATTGTACGAACTATTCTAGCAGTTCCCGCGGGATCCTTTGTGAATTCTAAAGTCTGACTTTTACCCGATGACCATGTCAATGATATCCCGAAGCATGTCTGTGGTACTACGATCGTCAACAAGAACATTGGGAGCGCAATGCTAACTGTTCTTGATCAATTATCCAAACACCGCTGTATGGGTAAACATCATGATTCTCCTTGCCCCATTAACTAAATGGATTAATACTTGATGTCCTGTCATGTATATCATGCTCTGTTTGTTCTTGGGAAGCATATACTCTAATACCTTTGTATAAGCACATTTTCCTTTCCACTGGTCTGGTTAAACTAATAACCACTTTTTCCTTTCCATTGGTTTGTTTAACCTTCTTGTGATCTATATGATATAAGCAGGAATAATTCCCTGCTTATAAAACACCCCGATGTACAACCTTGTCAGTGAGACCTTGTTACTATTGTTGATGACATTCCGGTAGCCATCGATGGATGAGAACTTTGCCTATTGGTCCGCCTCGTCTTACGAGCAGGAAAATGGTTCTCTTCGTCCCTCGCCCTTGGTACCAACGCTGTTGCCAACATAATTGGCAGGCTATCCTCTGACCTGCCTTGCTATCATGGCCGTGCAAAATTTTAGCGCCTTCCTGCTTTTAACCCACATGGTGGGCCCATAACCCACAGTTCCACATGATCGAAACCTGACTCTCCTGTATATCTTTGATTCCGAAATATTCTTGCATTTGGCTTCGTATCATGTCATGAGCCACCCCCCCGAGGGATGATCTATTCCTGATGCTTTGAACCCCTTCTCACACTCTGTTCAGGTATCGATCGATTGTCCATCCGCTTGAAACTTCTTATTGTACCATCATATTTTGCTCTTGACGTTATTCTTAAATTTCAACTCGAGAGATACTTCTGTCACATTACCTAAATTGTTCACCAGATAATTAACCCTTCAAGGGTCAGTTCTCCCGAAGTTACTCTTTACTTCACCACTTAAATCTCGGGACGAGATTTCTTTTAGTGGAAGAGATTTGTAACACCCCCAGTGTCATGCTACAGTAATCCTCTATGATTAAACTAATCATTTTTTCAAACAGCGCTTAATCATCCTTGTTCAATATTCCATTTGAAATTCCAGTCAAATCAAATTCAAGTAAAGTTTGATGTTTCTCAAAAGTTGCTGGAAAAATGTTCATCTTTTAGCAAATAATCCAAAACTTTTTACTGTTAAGGAACACAACATCATCATCAACTCTAAAAGGGCCTAATGCATTTTAACAGAGCAAAAACAGCCTTTATAATGCCCTTTTCATTATTGAGTAAATTCAAATGAACTCCGGAAATGCCCAAACTTTTTGTGGCAGTGCTGCATATTGCAAAGTAATTATGTGACCAACTTTCACATTTTTGCAAAATCTTATGGAAGCTCAAAATATTACTAAACCCCCCTTTCTGTAAAAAGAAAATAGAAAAGGCCACTGTGCACTGGCCCAAGTGCACAGTGCCTAGAGCCCAGCCCACCACGGCCTCCTCCTTCTCCCCCGTTCTCTGTTCAAGCGACCGAGGCGCACCACCGTCGCCGCCGAGCCAGCTCGCCGACAGTGTTACTAGGTGGATAAGGCCTCCACAGAGGCCTTCCCCCAAGATATTTTCCCCCCCTCTCGCTCCGCCTCTCCCTATCCCCACCAGATTCTCCCTCACGCGCTCGCCGCTCTTCCCTCTCCTTGCCCGAGCACTTCACCGTCGCCCTCCGTCGATCTCGCGGTCCCCGGCTCCCCCCTCGATCATGCTGGTGGCTGGAAGGAGCGCCGTCCTCCGCTCCGTCGTCCTCGACCATCAATGGGAGCTGGGAGGCCCTGTAGTGGCCGCTCTCCTCCACCCCCTTCCGCCTCTGTCGCCGGCAATCTTCGTCGTCTCCGGTGAACCCTGCGCTCCTAAGCTGTCGCAGGCTTTTCGTAGCCGCTCGGTGAGCTCCTCCCTCCCTCCATTCTTCTCCTTGCACCGCGTGGCTCTCCCTAGCTAGCTCGTTGCCGTTGCCGTGAGCTCACCGCCGTAGATCACCTCACCGTCGTGGCCACCGTGGCCCGAGCTCGCGCCCGAGCTCGTAACCGGGCTCCTGGAGCTCGTAGGAGCACAAGCCGCTCCCCGCATCGCCTGACTTGCCCTGCGTCACCGTAGACACCAACGGCCGAACTCTGGCGTCTGCTCCGCCGCTAGCCATCGCCGTCTCCGGCCGTTTTCGGCCAAACCGCCGCGACAGATCGATGCGCGGGCGAGAGCCCGTTTGAAATAACCTAACCGCGTGCCAAGTGATGCGCTGGAGCGCGATTCCGGCCATCTCCGGCGATCGGCCGCCGCAGATGGCTTCGCCGGTGTTGCTCCGGCGCTGGCGCTGACCTGGCACCGGCGGGGCCCGCCTCTGGGTCGCTGCCTGTGGTCCCCCTGGACCCAGTTGACCATGTTGACCGTGGTCAACTATGCTGACTGGGCACTCAGTGCCACTGACGTGCGGGTCCCACTTCTTAATCCTCTAATTAAAACATTTTAATAATTAAAACTAATTAGTTTTGTTAATTAGACACTAACAGGTGGGCCCAGTAGTTTTAGTAACTAAATTTAGATTAGTTTGAACTCTGTTTAACCCACTGTCTATGACAGGTGGGTCCCCATGTCAGTTGACCAGTCAACCGGACAGTTGACTGCTGAAGTCACTCATACGTCATGCTGACATCATATTCCTTTTCTGTTAATTTTAAATAATTCCAGAAACTGTTTAAATCTTTGAAAATTCATAGAAATTAAACCGTAACTCGGATGAAAATCTTTTCTACATGAAAGTTGCTCAGAAAAATCCAGCGAATTCGAATACGCGGTTCGTTCATCTGTCACATGCCGCTAGCATGCTGAACATGGGACATTCCCCCTCCGATCATCTGTCTGACACAGGACCGGAACCGGGAATATATTCCCGGTTGAATTCCCCCTTCACCTATATCGTGTAGCCATACGTTAGGTCACACCCGGCATAGCATATTGCCACGTTATGCTTTGTGATGCTATGTTTGCTTTATTTTTACTGTTTCTTTCCCCTCTTCTCTCCGGTAGACCCCGAGACCGATGTTGCCCCTGTGATCGACTACGTCGACGACGACCCCTCCTTGCCAGAGCAACCAGGCAAGCCCTCCTTGGATCATCCCGATATTGCCCATTCCATTCTCTCATGCTTGCATTAGATTTTGCTACTGTTATTGATTGCTCCTATTCTGATGCATAGCCTGCTTTTGTATCTGCTGTTGTACCTTACCTGCTTATCCTAAACTGCTTAGTATAGGTTGGTTAGTGATCCATCAGTGACCCCCACGTTGTCCTTGTTGCCCCTGCTTCATCATTGAAGACCCGATCAACGGGATCGAAGACCAGGCCCCGGTACCGCACATCACTTTCCCCTTAGTTGCTCGACACTGCTGGGTTACTATCGAGTGACGAGGGTGAGACCTCTACAACACTTCTGATGTTAACCCTGTAGTGTAGCTATTTGGTCGTGGTCATTGAGGGTGATTCCGCCTTAACCACTTCCGATAAATCTGTCGTGCAACCCCTCAAGTGTGAACCTCGGGGGTGATTCCTCTTACGTTCACCTTGATGATTACGTCGAGTGGAATTCACCGGGGGTGATTCCTCGGGTTTTCCCCTTGATGTTTAGACACACAGTTACTATGATTACTATGACTTTACACTGAACCATGTTACTAAAGACGGGTCGACCCTGAGGGGTACCCGCGCGAGCATAATTGCGAGTGATGTGGAGTCGGGTTGACCTGGAAGGTGCCCGAGAGATAATTACGAGGCGTGGCCGGGCATTCTTAGCCCTTGCCGCAAGTACTCGAGACGGGGCAACGGGGTCACATCTTTCGTGAGTCTCTGCTTGTTACCGCGCGTTCCTAATCCACTACGATTTGGATATTTGATCCGAGGGGCCTCTGGCCTGATAGCACTAACCATCACGTGGGCATAGTATGGGCGTTCTGCGTCGTATACATCAGCCGAAGCTTAATAGACGTCAGCGACTGAGCGGCGCGTGCTGGGTTGGACTGGTAAGCACCTACCTTTTTAAGGAGGTAGCTAGGTCTGCTCACCAGCCGCGTTCGCAACATGCAGGAGTTCCCGGGGAGATGGCCCATGACCCCTGGGGGCATCGGTTTAGTCCGGCGTGCTGGCCTCTCTATTAAGCCTAGGTCGGGTTGCGGCGTATTGTTTGGCCGAGGCCGGGCATGACCCAAGAAAGTGTGTCCGGCCGGAGTTAATAGAGCATGGTGGGTAAGTTGTGCACCCCTGCAGGGAAGAAAACATCTATCGATAGCCTATCCTACGGTAACGGACACTCGGAGTTGTATCCCGATCGATACAACTAGAACTGGATACTTATGATGAGAACTGGATGGTGATGAGAATTGGATTGTGATGATAACTGGATAGTATGGCTCTGGGATTGCTTTCTCGCAGGGTGTCGAGAAAGGATCTTCGGCCGAGGTTGATAACACTACTACTACTTTACTCTATGCTACTCTACTCCCTCCTGATTGCTGCAAGATGGTGGTTTTCCAGAAGATGCTAGTCTTTGATAGGACTAGGCCTTCTCTCTATTCTGGCATTTCTGCAGCCGAGTCCACATATATAACCCATTTCATTAATACCGATGCATATGTAGTGTAGATCCTTGCTTGCGAGTACTTTGGATGAGTACTCACAGTTGCTTTGCTCCCCTTTCCCCCCCTTTCTTCTTCTTTTCGGTTGATGCAACCAGATGACGGAGCCCAGGAGCCAGATGCCACCGCCAATGCTTACTACTACATGGAGACCGCCGATGACCAGGAGTAGTTAGGAGGCTCCCAGGCAGGAGGCCTTGCCTTTTCGATCGATGTTGCTTTTGTTCTAGCCTTCTTAAGGCAAACTTGTTTAACTTATGTCTGTACTCAGATATTGTTGCTTCCGCTGACTCTTGTGTAATCAAGCTTATGTATTGGAGCCCTCGAGGCCCCTGGCTTGTAATATAAAGCTTGTATTATTTTTAATTTGTGTCTAGAGTTGTGTTGTGATATCTTCCCGTGAGTCCTTGATCTTGATCGTACACATTTGCGTGCATGATTAGTGTACGATTGAATCAAGGGCGTCACAATGATCATGTATATAGGCATCACGTCCGCAACAAGTAGATCAAAACGATTCTGCATCTACTACTATTACTCCACACATCGACCGACTCCTGCTTGCATCTAGAGTATTAAGTTCATAAGAACAGAGTAACACATTAAGAAAGATGACATGATGTAGAAGGATAAACTCAAACAATATGATATAAACCCCATCTTTTTATCCTCGATGGCAACAATACAATACGTGCCTTGCTGCCCCTGCTGTCACTGGGAAAGGACACCGCAAGATTGAACCTAAATCTAAGCACTTCTCCCATTGCAAGAAAGATCAATCTAGTAGGCCAAACCAAACTGATAATTCGAAGAGACTTGCAAAGATAACCAATCACACATAAAAGAATTCAGAGAAGATTCAATTATTTCTCATAGATAAACTTGATCATAAACCCACAATTCATCGGATCTCGACAAACACACCGCAAAAAGAGTTACATCGAATAGATCTCCAAGAAGATCGAGGAGAACTTGGTATTGAGATTCAAAGAGAGAGAAGAAGCCATCTAGCTAATAACTATGGACCCGAAGGTTTGTGGTAAACTACTCACAACTCATAAGAGAGGCCTTGGAGATGATGTAGAGGCCCTCCATGGTCGATTCCCCCTCCAGCGGAGCACCGACGAAGGCTCCAAGATGGGATCTCGCGGATACAGAAGGTTGCGGCGGTGGAATTAGGTTTTTGTGGTGCTCCTGGATGTTCTCGGGGTACGTGGATATATGTAGGAGGAAGAAGTAGGTCGGTTGAGCCACGAGGGGCCCACGAGGGTGGGTGTGCGCCCACCCCCATAGGGCGCGCCGGGCACCCTCGTGGCCGCCTCGTTCGCTGCTTGACGTCCACTCCAAGTCTCCTGGTTTGCATTTGTTCCAAAAACATCGCTCCTGAAGGTTTCATTCCGTTTGGACTCCGTTTGATATTCCTTTTCTTCGAAACACTGAAATAGGAAAAAAACAACAATTCAGACTGGGCCTCCGGTTAGTAGGTTAGTCCCAAAAATGATATAAAAGTGTAAAGTAAAGCCCATAAACATCCAAAACGGGTAATATAATAGCATGGAACAATAAAAAAATATAGATACGTTGGAGACATATCAAGCATCCCCAAGCTTAATTCCTGCTTGTCCTCGAGTAGGTAAATGATAAAAACATAATTTTTGATGTGGAATACTACCTAGCATAATTCTCAATGTAATTTTATTTACTGTGGCATGAATGTTCAGATCCAAATGATTCAAAATAAGAGTTCATATTGACATAAAAACAATAATACTTCAAGCATACTATCAAAGCAATCATGTCTTCTCAAAATAACATGGCTAAAGAAAGTTATCCCTACAAAATCATATAGTCTGGCTATGCTCTATCTTCATCACACAAAGTATTTAATCATGCACAACCCCGATGACAAGCCAAGCGATTGTTTCATACTTTAGTATTCTCAAACCTTTTCAACTTTCACGCAATACATGAGCGTGAGCCATGGACATAGCACTATATGTGGAACGGGATGGTGGTTGTGGAGACGACAAAAAGGAGAAGATAGTCTGACATCAACTAGGCGTATCAATGGGCTATGGAGATGCCCATTAATAGATACAATGTGAGTGAGTAGGGATTGCCATGCAACGGATGCACTAGAGCTATAAGTGTATGAAAGCTCAACAAAAGAAACTAAGTGGGTGTGCATCCAACTCGCTTGCTCACGAAGACCTAGGGCATTTTGAGGAAGCCCATCATTGGAATATACAAGCCAAGTTCTATAATTAAAAAATCCCACTAGTATATGAAAGTGACAACATAGGAGACTCTCTATCATGAAGATCATGGTGCTACTTTGAAGCACTAGTGTGGTAAAAGAATAGTAGCATTGTCCCTTCTCTCTTTTTCTCTCATTTTTTCTCTTTGTTTTCTCCTTTTTTATTTGGTCTTTCTCTTTTTTTATTTGGCCTTTCTTTTTTTTATAAAGTCCGAAGTCTCATCCCGACTTGTGGGGGAATCATAGTCTCCATCATCCTTTCCTCACTTGGGACAATGCTCTAATAGTGAAGATCATCACACTTTTATTTACTTACAACTCAAGATTACAACTTGATACTTAGAACAAAATATGACTCTATATGAATGCCTCCGGCGGTGTACCGGGATGGGCAATGAATCAAGAGTGACATGTATGAAAAATTATGAAGGCGGCTTTGCCACAAATACGATGTCAACTACATGATCATGCAAAGAGCAATATGACAATGATGATGCGTGTCATAATAAATGGAATGGTGGAAAGTTGCATGGCAATATATCTCGGAATGGCTGTGGAAATGCCATAATAGGTAGGTATGGTGGCTGTTTTGAGGAAGTTATATGGTGGGTGTATGGCACCGGCGAAAGTTGCGCGGCACAAGAGAGGCTAGCAATGGTCGAAGGGTGAGAGTGCATATAATCCATGGACTCAACATTAGTCATAAAGAACTCATATACTTATTGCAAAAATCTACAAGTCATTGAAAACAAAGTACTACGCGCATGCTCCTAGGGGGATAGATTGATAGGAAAAGACCATCGCTCGTCCCCGACCGCCACTCATAAGGAAGACAATCAATAAATAAATTATGCTCCAACTTCATCACAAAGCGGTTCACTATACGTGCATGCTACGGAAATCACAAACTTCAACACAAGTATTCCTCAAATTCATAATTACTCCACTAGCATGACTCTAATAACACCATCCTCATATCTCAAAACAATTATCAAGCATCAAATTGATCATAGCATCCAATTCACTTTCTATGATAGTTTTTATTATACCCAACTTGGATGCCCATCATTCTAGGACCAAATTTATAACCATAGCAAATACCATGCTGTTCTATAAGACTCTCAAAATAATAGAAGCGAAGCATGAGAGATCAACAATTTCTACAAAATTAAACCACCGTCGTGCTCTAAAAGATATAAGTGAAGCACTAGAGCAAAAATTATCTAGCTCAAAAGATATAAGTGAAGCACATAGAGTATTCTAATAAATTCCAAATCAAGTATGTCTCTCCCAAAAGGTGTGTACAGCAAGGATGATTGTGGTAAACTAAAAATCAAAGACTCATATCATACAAGACGCTCCAAGCAAAACACATATGATGTGGCGAATAAAAATATAGCTCCAAGTAAAGTTACCGATAAACGAAGACGAAAGAGGGGATGCCTTCCGGGGCATCCCCAAGCTTAGGCTTTTGGTTGTCCTTGAATATATTGGGGTGCCATGGGCATCCCCAAGCTTAGGTCTTGCCACTCCTTATTCCATAGTCCATCAAATCTTTACCCAAAACTTGAAAACTTCACAACACAAAACTCAACAGGAAATCTCATAAGCTCCGTTAGTGCAAGAAAGAAAAACCACCACATAAGGTACTGTAATGAATTCATTCTTTATTTATATTGGTGTTAAACCTACTGTATTCCAACTTCTCTATGGTTCATACCCCCCGATACTAGCCATAGATGCATCAAAATAAGCAAACAACACACGAAAAATAGAATCTGTCAGAAACAGAACAGTCTGTAGCAATCTGTAACTTTCGAATACTTCTGGAACTCTAAAAATCTTACCAAAATAGGAACTCCTGGTAAATTTATCTATTGATCTACTTCAAAAATAATCAACGCAAAAGCACATTTCTGTGATTTATTAAAATTATTTTCATGCGTGCAAAAGTTTCTATTTTTCAGCAGAATCAAATTAACTATCACCGTAGGTTATCCTATAGGTTCTACTTGGCACAAACACTAATTAAAACATAAAACCACATCTAAAAAGAAGCTAGATGAATTATTTAACACTAAACATAAGCAAAAAGTATAGAACAAAAATAAAATTGGGTTGCCTCCCAACAAGCGCTATCGTTTAACGTCCCTAGCTAGGCATTGAAATTTCGATGATGCTTACATGAAAGACAAGAATTGAAGCACAAAGAGAGCATCATGAAACACGTGACAAACACATCTAAGTCTAACATACTTCCTACGGCTTATTCCATCTGTGCCCCCAATTCCTTAGTTGTGCTTAGTTTTCCCCACGCTCCAAACTCTTGCTCACTTTTCCCCACTCTCTTAGCTGAAACTCTCACAAATGTTCATAGCAGACGTTTGCCGTCTTGGCCGTTAACTGACTTGTGGGGCCACGTTGGACTCTGTTGACTGTGGCTGTGGCTTCGCTGGTTGGGCCGTGTTTGTGTTCATAGGACGGGCCCGTTAGTTTGTTGGTAATAAATTAAAAAGGGAGCCCAATTAAAAAAGCCTGCTATCGATGGATGCAGCCTGCTATGCATGCCCGACTTTGGCATCGATGTGGCCTGCTATGCATGCGAACGCTGCCACGCACGCATCTAGTGACCTATACCTAATCGCATGCATGCACGCCGACACGCATGCATCGATCCGTGCCACATGGTTGCCGACACGACATGCACGCCGCACGCTCACATCATGTTGCATGGTCGCTCCGCAGCGTCGTTTCACGCGTCGCAGGCATACGTGCCAGTGGCAGAAGGGGAAGGATGCACGCTCGCGTCCATATGTCGAGGCATCGGTTCAGCTGTGGGAGGCAGGCAGCCACCAACGCAGAGCACGCAGAAGGGGGAGGCAAGCAGCCGCCAACACAGAGCACGCAGAAGGGGGAGGCAGGCAGCTGCAACGCAGAGCACACAGAGCACGCTCGCATCAATTCACGTTCACACATTGGTTCACGCATGCTCGCATCAATTCACGATCGCATCGGTTCACGCACACACTGAGTCATGATCGACGCCGTTTCCGCGTGTACCCTCTTCGTCTCCCCCAGTTATTTAAACTGCCCTTCATTGCCTCTTCTTCTACAGATCCATCTGCGCCTCCCCCTTCTCTTCTTCCCCCAAAATGCTAAGCAAACACTCAGCGAAGTGAGCAAGATGCAGTACAATGGGCCGACGTTCCAAGAGCCGCCCACCGTGCCGGAACGGCGGTACCCCGCCAACGTCGTTGTGGAGGCATCACTCCGCGTGTGGGTGTTCTCACGCTGGAGGGGTAGCACTGAGCTTGCACGGGGTTCCTCCGTGCGGGCTTTCACCACCTCCCGGCGGGCTCGCCGCCCATGTTCAACCTCATGGAGCAGCATCCCCACGCCAACGCTCTAGTGGTAGGGCTCGTCGTCCACTTCACCAACATGTTCGATGCCTTCTACCTTCTCGGCAAGGTGTATTGGTGTGGGTGCGAGTTCATCACATTCACCACTTATAACATCTTCACTGACTTCGAGAGCGTCTTCCCCGCTCGCAACCGCATGCAAAACCTCCCGTACTACCTCGGCGAGAACGGCCTTGAGGAGGAGCAGTACTGAAGCCGGCGGCGAAGAAGACGGTGAAGCCGGCGGTTAAGGTGAAGACGACGGTGAAGACATGGCGGTGTTGCCCTAGCTACCCTATCTACTATGTAGTGTGAGTTTGGTGTGTGTGTTGCCCGAGCTAGCTACCCTATCCCATCTATGTAAGGTTAATTATCTATCGGTATCGTGTTATATGTAAGAACTTGTGTTGCCCTAGCAACCCTATCTAAGTTAAGTTATGTGTGTTATATTAATGCTTTGTTATGTTTGTATTTTGTTTGTCCCAAGTTTAGACACGGCTAATTGACGTGGGCAAAATTAACCAAACTAACTAAAAATGATGTGTTTATAGATGCCTTCTAAAAATAAGAACATATTGTACACGGCTTTGGTTTGGGAGCTCTGTATTTTTTAGGTATTCCAAGAATACTTTGGTTTCCAGAAATATTGAAGTATCAAATACTTTGAGATGTTTGGCTTTAGTCAAAAGTGTAGTTTTATATACTTTAATATGTAGAAAACTACACTATTTTTGAAGTATATAAAAAAGAGGGTTGGACCTCTTTTTCCAATACTGAAGTATTGGTTCGCTAGGCATAATAATACTGCGGTTTGCAAATACTTTGATTCTAAAATTACTTCACCGCCAAACTAAGCCAGGTTGTGAGCAAGCAAAACAAAAGCACATACGGTGAAGAGAAATCAAATTGAAAAAATGAAGGGACCCATAAAGGAAAGCCAAAAAAATTCCTCAATGAAATAGAAGAGATTGGGCAATCAAATTAATGAAAAAATCAATCAGAAACAAAAAAGAACAAAGCAATCGTTCCTAAACAAAAAAAGAAACATCGCTTGTTTCTGGGCCTCATTTATCCTTTGTGGGCCTATTGCAGCTTGATTCTCTTTGGGCCCGCGAAGTAGGTTTTTTTTCTAGCAGAACTGACGAACTCGAGGACAAAAGTTTGGTAAGTGTGAGAGATAAGAGATGAACTTGATGTATATCCCTTGTGCTGCTCAAGTACTGCTTACTGTCATCTGATGAGCTAGGGTATGATCCAACACTCGAGGTTCTTAGCTAACAAAATAATCCTATCACTGAACTGGTAGTTGTCTTCTGCCGAAACTGAAAGTGTCGAAACATAACATTAAACTGCATACATTTAGAGATCAAGAGTTGCACTAAACAGAGTTTCATTTGAGATAAACAGACTTGGATTGCTAAATGACAACAACATTAGAGAGATGGCCATCAAGTAAAAAATTCCTAGAGCAAGTATTCCTAAAGCTATCAGATTGGATTGCTTCTTCAACTCAATCAGCTGCTTGAAGTTCTTCTTCATCTTCTTCAATTTTGTCTTCAGTTCAACATCTACCACCGTCGGGTATTCCGGACGTGCTGCTGCTGCCAGAGTGGCACTATCATGGGACAGATTGAACTCGCGGATTGCATTCCCCCTCGAATCCAGCAAGCCCAACCCTTGAAGCCTCTGGATGTAATCATCCATCCACTCAAAATGGTGGCATTTCTTCACAATCTGAAAACGATATCACATAACCTAAATCCAAAATCGGACAGACTTTTTTGAGAAATTAGAGATAAAGGATGCAAGGAAAACTTAGATCTAACCTGCCCCTCCAGCTTGCTCTCGCATTTGACGAACTCGCACCCAAAGTTCCCATTCTTCTCCTCCTTCGAAGTCAACCGCTTCAGTGGCGCAGTCCATGGGCAGTCAGTGCATCGAGTCATCAGCACTGGACCCTACACCGGCCACGTGGAACGGGGGGATGACGAGGAGGTCGACATATCGCCGGAGAGGAAGAAACAGAGGAATTGCTCGAGAGGAAGAAGAACGAGAAGATGGGGAAAGAAATAGAGGAACTGCTCGAGATCTGCTCGATGCCTTTGTCTGTCAGATGGAGAAGAGGAGAAGGGGAAGCTATTTTGACGATTTGCCACATTGTATTTTGCAGTTTGAATATTTGAACCAACTCATAACACTGACATGTGGTGGTCATGTGCAAAAAATACAATTTCATATGTAAAGTGGGGCAGATTGTAAAAGGGAGTGCAGTAGCCAATCAGGATGCGTCACGCGGATCGCGCATGCCTGCCCCCACATCTGACGGGTGGTGTTTGGCGCGGTAGGATCCGACGGCGGACGTTCGACGCTAGGGTTTGGAGCATTTCTGCGGGGTTATGAGCCAGTCAACGGGGTTACTAGGGTTTGACCAGATTTCAAATGGCCATGACTAAATTAGAAAAATCGCAAGAATATATAAAAAACGTAGTTTGTCCGTTTATGAGACCTAGTTACCATAAAAAAATATAAACTCGGTATTGGGGCGTTTTTTTGAAAAATCATTTTTTGAAGTGATCTATCGAAATGAAGTTCAAATGTTTTTAAAAAATTCAAAAAAATCAAAATGTTGTAATTCTTGCGCACATATCCATCATATGTGATAAGGTTATGAGGAAAAAATATAAACTTGGTCTAGGTCATTTTCATGAAAAAAGGCTTCATACAAATGAGCTATCATCTATGAACATGTTCTGAGTTTGTAGAATAGGGAGAGAGGGTTTAGGGTTTGAAAAAAAATCAAAATAATTCAAAAAAAATCAGAAAAATCTCCATAGCTTCATTTTGGAGCGAATAAGAAGGATCTGAACTTACCTTTTCATTTTCATATCTAAAACGTGTTATTTGATGGTTTTGAACTAAAAGCATATTTTTTCAAAAAAAAGTAGTAATATGAATATTAATCAATAAATAGTGAGACTTCGTTTTTACCCTATATATATGGAACAAGTGTTAATAAAAATATATATGCCTCATTTAGACAAGGTAAAAAAAACTTGATTTCAAATAGGGTTGTTTACCCTAGCTTTCGAGCTCGTTTCTAGCACATTTCTCATTCAGACTGTTCACCTACGAATATTGGACTTCAAATGCTCGATCAAATACACCGCACACAGCAATGAACCTCCAATATTCAACTTCAACTTTGGCTTGAATCCAAATTTTGGCCCAAATTCAAATATTGATTTCAATTCAAATTTTGATGGAAATTTGAATTCTGACTCAAATAAGATTATTACAACTGATAAGTTTTCAGAGTAGCTCAAATCTACCAAGTTTGAAGATGCCAACATCTTAATACAAATCTACCAAGTTTTAAGCGATCGACTCGCCCTCAAATTAACAACACAAACATTTCCCAACAACTTAATTCAAATTTTCGACTTGCTCCTTGTGTTTGCAGCTGGCTTCACCGTCTTGCTCCTGGTTTCCCTAGTTGAGATGCTCTTTTCTTTCAGACTCTTGTTCCTTTTCATCTTTAATTGGGGTTTTCGCCGTGGAGGTGCTGATGGAGTAGTTCCACTCGCCGAGCACTTGACGACCATTTGACGGTCATCTATGGGTTCAGTAATCTTTAAAGGCACAATTGGAAAAATTACCCCCTCCTTTCCTCTCTTATAGCTTCAAAACCATCAAAGGCCATGGTTTCAAAATCTTCTGCTTCTTCATCTCTTGGCCTTTTCTCCCTAGAGTTGGTAAATAAAATTATAAGCCATAGGCAAAAAAGAGAACAAATGCAAACAAAAGGGTAGCTGCATTCTACAAATGCAAACACATACCAAGATGCTTCATTTGCTGCTGCATTCTCCACTGCTTCAATTGCTGATGCATTCTCCACTACATCTTCAGTCTCCATTGCTGCTGCATTCTCCTCTGCATCTTCAGTCTCCATTGCTGTTGCATTCTCCTCAGCATTGGCTGTTGTCCATCTTTCCTCCTCTCCAAATGAGCAATATTGATCAACTTCACCATCTACACCCCCGATAACGGTCATCAGATGTAGGGCATGTATGCATGGCTTCCCACGGATCTGTCATTGCCTACAAGTACATTCTCTAGTACTTAGGTTCACATGATACCTCCATACCCTATTTTTAGTGTCAGTATAGGTAACCTCTCCCTCATATGTACCAGATCGAATACATTTCATCTTCAGTCCTCTTGCCTTCAAGTGCAATTCCTTAATCAGTGATGGGAGCATTTGATGACCAACATATTGTGTTTCTGCAATTCTTTTGCGAAGAGCCATCTTTATCATGATCATCTGCCTCATCTTGTCAAATGCTTGCCACAACAAGAGCCCTTTCACTGACTTGAACTTTGAATTGAAGCATTCTGCAAGGTTACTGGTCACATAATCTACTTTGCAGATTTCGTTGAATTTGCTTCTTGACCACACCTTGCCATGATGTGCATCCATGTACTCCTTCACAAGAGGATTTTGAGCACACAACACTCTCAAATGGTGTTCATGCTTCCTTTTGCTGCATGTGTATGATGCTGGCCATAAGTTCTCATCATAAACTTTACCTTTGAACTTCTTTTTGAAATTATGCGCTAGGTGTCGCATACATTCCCTATGCTCCACTCCAGGGAATACAATTTCTATTGCACTCGCTAAACCCTTGCAAGAATCTGTGTGTATAGCTAAACTTGGGGGTGTGCCTATAATGTTGCGCAACTGCTGCTGAAACCAAACCCAACTTTCCTCATACTCTGCCTCCACCACACCAAATGCAACTGGGAATAGCAAGTTGTGTCCATCAACTGCAGAAGCTGCTACCAGCTGTCCTCTCCATCTTCCAGTCAAATGTGTAGCATCTACAGCCAAATAGGGCCTGCAACCATCTAGAAACCCCTGCCAGCAAGCCTTGAAACAAACAAAAGCCCTTATGAAGCACTCCTTCTTAAATGACTTTCCTTTTATTTTGAATGGAACTGTATGCTTGTCAATCTCTACAACACTCCCTGGACTTGCCATCTCCACTTCAGCTTTGAAAGTGTAAAGCAGCTGAAAACTGTCATTCCATTGACCATTAATTCTGTCAAGAGCCTTTTCCCTAGCATTGAAAAATTCTCATGTAAGGAATTTCTATCTTGTACTTCTCAAAAAGCTTCCCATGGAGTGTTGTTGGACCAAGTCCAGGTTCTTCTCTCAGCCAATCCAATATAGCATCTGCCACCCACCTAGTTTTTGCTAGCTTGGTTTTGGCCTTCCCCCCTCCCCCTCCAGGTGGACAGGTGTGCTTGTGTGGGTTTTTCTTTATCTGAAACAAAATAAAAGGGTAAAAAACAGTTAAGAAACCTTACTCAATGATCTGAAACTAAATTACTAACTGAACTTGGATTACTTGAATATATTTACTCTTTCTCATACGAGATGCATGCAACTTCCACCTACACCTAGGATATGGACAAAAAACTGTAAACCTTGCTGGCTCACTCCTTTTAATCATAGATGTGTTTTCAGATATAATGCACCATTTTGTCACTGCATTCCGACAGTCCACCATTGATTGGAAAATGGTACCTACACTAAGCTCAGGTTTTTCCCTGTTCCACTCAATTGTTGGCATGTCATCACCATCGTATTCATCCTTGATTAAGCTGTCCATGTTCTCCACCTTCTCTTCATTGTCAGTGTCCTCAAACCTAGCTTGGCTGATGGGCTCCTCCATATATTCATCATCCACTACTTGCTGACTGGCTACATCGTCCAGTTCAGGAAACATCATCTCGTCTTCATCATCATCTGTAGGCACTGCCTCGTCAGGTTCTGCATCTTCTTCTGCACCAACTGCAGAAGGTACATGAGAAGCATCAGTTGAATCGGAACCAGAATTGGCAGCAGGCATGTTGTGGCTCCATGAACCACTTGCTTTACTTGGTGTCGACCTACAAGGAGTGCCGGGGTGCTGGCTATTAGCACAGACAGATGATGTCTGAACTCCCTTCCCCTTCGCTCGTTCTGCGCATGGCTGAAGCACATCGATTTGGAGTTTACCGAATCGGCAGCCAGCAATCCCAGCAAAAAGCAACCGCATATGATCGTCGCAAGTTAGTGGGAGAAATCTTTGCTCGTTACTGCTGAAGTAATTCAGTTCAACAACATCGGCATCACTCCAGGGATAGGTGTTTTGGAGCTCAGCTCACAAATCTTTGAAAGATATGCTGTTTTCTACCACTTTGGGACAGAAAAATGATGACATCAAATGCAGTTTAGTACCACGCAGCACACTAGTTTCCATTCTAATCGCCAGCCGGAAAGCCAGTGCGGGATCAATCCTATTTTGTTGAAACAAAGGCTTTAGTTAGCCGGGTAAAATCAAGCACAAATTCAAACAATTCAAGCAAATAGAAGTCAAATACGGCCTACCATACGACTTAGAATGTCAATTCGAGAGTAAATGATGCATACCCAGGTTTAATCCATGAATTATCTGCCGTGGATTCAACCCAATCCTCTCCACGGTCGACTGCATTCCGGGCGTCCTCACTCAACATCGCTATGTAATTCCAGATGGAGAGGTGGGCTATATCTGGGGGAGACGCGGCATCACCGACGAACAGAATAGGGGCATAGGGTGGAGGAAACAACTGCGATGGACGTAGCACGACGCCGACGGAGGGGGCGGGGCGGCGCGGTGCGGTGCGACCTGTCTAGATCTATTTCAGATTCAGACAAGCTGCCCAATATGTGTCTCCTTGCGGTCCCACCCGTCAGCAAGCAACAGTCAGACGAAGACTCGACCCCACTCATCAGCAATTAATGGTCAATGGACGGTCAAGACGGCAAACGCCCGTTATGAGCATTTGTGAGAGTTTCAGCTAAGGAAGAGGGGAAAAGTGAGCAAAAGTTTGGAGCGTGGGGAAAAGTGAGCACAACTAAGGAACCAGGGGCACTAATTTAAATATCCCTACTTCCTATGCATAGACATCTTATAGGCAAACAAATTATCATAGCAAGCAAAAACTAGCATATTCAAGGAAGAGGAAAGAAACAAAAGCAATCTCAACATAACGAGAGGTAATTTAGTAACATGAAAATTTCTCCAACCATATTTTCCTCTCTCATAATAATTACATGTAGGATCATAACAAAATTCAACAAAATAGCTATCACATAGCATATTCTCAATACGATCCACATGCATGCAAAGTTGACACTCTTCCAAAATAGTGGGATTAACATTAACTAAAGTCATGACCTCTCCAAACCCACTTTTATCAAAAATTTCATAAGATTGAACATTCTCCAAATATGTGGGATCTAAAGTTGACACTCTTCCAAATCCACTTTCAATATTATTGCAAACATTATTATCAATCTCATATTCATCATGGGGCTTAAATAAATTTTCAAGATCATACGAAGAATCACCCCAATCATGATCATTGCAACAAGTAGAGGACATAGCAAAACTAGCATCCCCAAGCTTAGGGTTTTGCATATTATTAGCAAAATTTACATCAATAGAATTTATAACAAAATCATTGCAATCATGATTTTTATTCAAAGATCTATTGTGAATTGCTTCATGAAGTACTTCATCACAATTTTCAGATTCACGAATTTCAAGCAAAACCTCATAAAGATAATCTAGTGCACTCAACTCACTAGCAATAGGTTCATCATAATCGGATCTCTTAAAGAGATTAGCAAGTGGATGAGGATCCATAAACTTTTAGCAAGCAAAGATGCAAGCAAAAAGAAGGCACATGGTAACACAAGATCGGACGGAGGAAGGCCGAATAAAACGGCAAGGGTGAAGTGGGGGAGAGGAAAACGAGAGGCAAACGACAAATAATGTAATGGGAGGGAGATGAGTTTGTGATGGTTACTTGGTATGTCTTGAGTTGAGCGAAGACCTCCCCGGCAATGGCGCCAGAAATCCTTCTTGCTACCTCTTGAGCACTGCGTTGGTTTTCCCTTGAAGAGGAAAGGGTGATCCAGCAAAGCAGCATAAGTATTTCCCTTAGTTTTTGAGAACCAAGGTATCAATCCAGTAGGAGGCTCCTCAAAAGTCCCTCGCACCCACACAAACAAACAAGAACCTCACAACCAACGCGATAAAGGGGTTGTCAATTCCTTCACAGTAACTTGCAAAAGTGAGATCTGATAGAGATAATAAGATAAGATAAATATTTTTGGTATTTTTATGATATAGATTGGAAAGTAAAGATGCAAATAAAAGTAGACCGGAAACTTATATGATAAAAGATAGACCCGGGGGCCATAGGTATCACTAGTGTCTTCTCTCAAGATAGCATAAGTATTACGGTGGGTGAACGAATTACTGTTGAGCAATTGATAGAAAAGTGCATAGTTATGAGAATATCTAGCCATGATCATGTATATAGGCATCACGTCCGCAACAAGTAGATCAAAACGATTTTGCATCTACTACTATTACTCCACACATCGACCAACTCCTGCCTGCATCTAGAGTATTAAGTTCATAAGAACAGAGTAACGCATTAAGAAAGATGACATGATGTAGAAGGATAAACTCAAACAATATGATATAAACCCCATATTTTTATCCTTGATGGCAACAATACGATACGTGCCTTGCTACCCCTGCTGTGACTGGGAAAGGACACTGCAAGATTGAACCCAAAGCTAAGCACTTCTCCCATTACAAGAAAGATCAATCTAGTAGGCCAAACCAAACTGATAATTCAAAGAGACTTGCAAAGATAACCAATCACACATAAAAGAATTCAGAGAAGATTCAATTATTTCTCATACATAAACTTGATCATAAACCCACAATTCATCGGATCTCGGCAAACACACCGCAAAAAGAGTTACGTTGAATAGATCTCAAAGAAGATCGAGGAGAACTTGGTATTGAGATTCAAAGAGAGAGAACAAGCCATCTAGCTAATAACTATGGCCCCGAAGGTTTGTGGTAAACTACTCACAACTCATAGGAGAGGCCTTGGAGATGATGTAGAGGCCCTCCGTGGTCGATTTCCTCTCCGGCAGAGCACCGTTGAAGTCTCCAAGATGGGATCTCACGGATACAGAAGGTTGCGGCGGTGGAATTAGGTTTTTGTGGTGCTCCTGGATGTTCTCGGGTACGTGGATATATATAGGAGGAAGAAGTAGGTCGGTTGAGAGGGTCCCACGAGGGTGGGGGGCGCGCCCACCCCCATAGGGCGTGTCAGGCACCCTCGTGGCCACCTCGTTCGCTGCTTGACGTCCACTCCAAGTCTCCTGGTTTGCATTTGTTCCAAAAAGATCGCTCCCGAAGGTTTAATTTCGTTTGGACTCCGTCTGATATTCCTTTTCTTTGAAACACTGAAATAGGCAAAAAAAACCAACAATTCGGGCTGGGCCTCCGGTTAGCAGGTTAGTCCCAAAAATGATATAAAAGTGTAAAGTAAAGCCCATAAACATCCAAAACGGGTAATATAATAGCATGGAACAATAAAAAATTATAGATACGTTGAAGACGTATCAGTCCCGAATGAGATCAGGACATGACGAGGAGTCTCGAAATGGTCGATAGGTAAAGATTAATATATAGGACGATGGTATTCGGACACCGGAAGTGTTTCGGGGGGTACCGGGTACTTATCGGGTCACCGGAAGGGGTTCCGGGCACCCCCAACAAAAGATATGGGCCTTATGGGCCAAGAGGGGAAATGCACCGGCCACAAGGGGCTGGTGCGCCCCCCATATGGGCCAGCCAAGGAGGAGAAGGAAAGAGGGGAAGGGAAAAGAAAGAGAGGAATAGGATTCCCCCTTCCTTCCCTCTCCCCCTCTCTTTCCTCCCTCCTCCGATATATATGGTAGGGGGCGGCTTGGGAAGAGCCCAAGTAGGATTCGATCCTACTTGAGGTGCCTCCTGGCCTCTCCCCTCCCCTCCCACCTATATATTTATATATGTGTGTGGGGGGGGGGGCTAGCACACCCCAGACAATTGTTTAGCCGTGTGCGGCGTCCCCCTCCACCGTTTACACCCCCGATCATATTTTCGTAGTGCTTAGGCGAAGCCCTACGAGGATCACTTCACCATCACCGTCACCACGCTATCGTGCTGATAGAACTCATCTACTACCCCGACATCTTGCTGGATCAAGAAGGCGAGGGACGTCACCGAGCTGAACGTGTGCAGAATGCGGAGCTGCCGTGTGTTCGGTACTTGATCGGTTGAAGCTTGAAGAAGTTCGACTACATCAACCGCGTTGAGAAACGCTTCCAACTATAGTCTACGAGGGTACGTAGACACACTCTCCCCCTCGTTGCTATGCATCTCCATGGATAGATCATTGCGTGTGCGTAGAAATTTTTTGTTTTTCCATGCAATGTTTCATAACAGACTTGTCCATCTTCATGTGCATCCTCGAGAGGGTCTTCTTGGTACCTGATCATGCATAACATCCTGGACTTCAGTAGTAGCCATGTCTCGAGTGGGTCATATGGAATATCACTAAGGAGATATGTCACCTCGGTCTCGAGAGCTCTAGCATGTGCTCATGTCATCGGTCCTCTTGGCACTTGGTGAGACGATGGTAGGTCCATGGGGATGACCTTGGGATGCTCCGCATCATCTGCCCCCCCCCCCCTTGGGAAAGATCCGACCTCGGATCGAAAGCCTCATCACCATGGTAGGGAGAGAGATCCTAAAGATGTTGCTCACAGTGTACTTGTCACGCTGTAGGTCAATCTTGTATGCATTGTTGTTGTAGCGTGCTAGCACCTTGAAGGGTCCCTCGGCTCATGGTAGAAGCTTGGACTTGCGTTCATAGGGAAGCAGTCCTTGCGAAGGTGTAACCACACAAGATCTCCGGTGTTGAATATCATGGGATTCTTGTTGATGTTGATCTTGGTCACGAGGCGTTGTACTTGGCACTCGATGGTGTGCCTTGTATCTTCATGCACCTTCTTGAGATAGCTCGCTCGTGCACTAGCGTCCATGTTGATGTGCTCTTGGAGTGGTAGTGGTAGAATGTCCAATGGAGACATCAGGTTGAAGCCGTAGATGACCTCAAAGGGGGACTTGTCGGTAGTGGAATGTCTTATGCAGTTGTAGGCATACTCGATGATGGGTAGAGACTCCTCCCACTCCTTGATGTTCCTCTTGATTAACACGCGTAGGAGAGTGGATAGCATCCGGTTCCACCGGCTTGTGGATGGTATGCCGAAGAGAACAAGAGCTTGATTCCGAGTTTGGCGCATATCGTCTTCCGAAAGTAGCTTAGGAACTTGACGTCGCGGTCCGAGACAATAGTCTTTGGCACTCCATGTAGACGTAAGATTTCCCTACAAAAGAGATTGCAACATGTGAAGCATCATGTTTCTTGTTGCATGGGATAAAATGTGCCATCTTAGAGAAATGGTCCACAACAAAAAACACGGAATCCTTTCCATTTTGAGTTCTAGGCAAACCAAGCACAAAGTCCTTACTAATATCTTCCCATGGGTGATACAAAATAGGAAGTGGCATATAGAGACCATGGGATATTGAGCTTTAGACTTAGCTTTGCGACATGTAGAGCATCGGCTGGTGTAGCGAGAGACGTCGCGGAATATCTTGGGCCAAAAGTAGTTCTTGGAGAGCGTAGCGAATGTCTTGTCGCATCCAAAATGACCCATAAGTCCTCCCCCATGAGCCTCTTGCAAAAGTAGCAAACGAAGAGAAGACTCAGGAATACATAATTTGTTAGCTCTCATTAGATAGTCATCCTTGATGTAATATCGTTCCCAAGATGTATGCGTCAAACATTTGGCATAAGGAATAGAAAAAGTAGGATCATGAACATACAAATCTTTTATGTACTCAAAGCCAATGACATTCAATTCAAGTTGAGTTACAAGCACGCATTTGCGGGATAAAGCATCCACCACAACATTTTCCTTACCTTTGCTATACTTGATAACATAAGGAAATGACTCAATGAACTCACTCCACTTGGCGTGTCACTTGTTCAATTTAGTTTGACCCTTAAGGTACTTAAGCGTTTCATGATCCGTATGGATGACAAATTCATGAGGGCGAAGATAATGTTCCCACACATGCAAAATTCGCACTAAGGCATATAGCTCCTTGTCATAAATGGGGTAGTCAAGTTGCGCTCCGTAAAGTTTCTCACTAAAGTAAGCTATGGGGCGCTTCTCTTGCATTAACATACCTCCTATACCATTGCCACTAGCATCACAATGAACTTCAAAAGTCTTATCAAAATTGGGAACGCAAGCAAAGGAGCATGTGTAAGCAAATTATTAAGCTCATGAAATGCGGTATCTTGGGATGGTCGCCAAACAAATGGTGCATTCTTTTTACTCAAGGCATGCAAAGGTGATGCAATAGTGCTAAAGTCCTTAACGAATCTACGATCGAAACCGGCTAAGCCAAGAAAACTTCGCACTTGTTGCAAGTTGGTTGGTTGTGGCCAATTTTTAATAGCATCAATTTTAGCTTCATCAACACTACTACAAGATGCTGCTAACGCGACACTACAATCAAAGACCCTTCGACGAAACTGTGTGCGATGCAATAATCGCAAACGGTGATGTAAAAGAACCGTCAAAAAAGATGCAAAACATTTGCGATGGCGGATACATAAAACACGATTCAAAATTTAGTTGCGTGTGCGATGCGGGGCATACAGTTGAGTTCAATGAACTGTTTGCGATGAGGCAGACAAACAGAAATGGGCATCCAAATGAAGGTGTGTGCGATATACGGCATAGGGTTCACTCGGATGAACTGTTTGTGATTAGGCGGAACAAAAGAAACGAGCAGCCAGATCAAGGTGTGTGGGATAAAGGGCAAATAGTTCACTCAGATGAACTATTTGCATTGAGCCAAGATAACAGAAATGGTTCAATTTAACAAGATGTGTGTGATATGCGGCAAATAGGTCTGTAATAAAAAATGTGTGCGAAGACCGATAATAACACAAACGATTGCTGCTAATAAGACGTGTGTGTTGTGCCTTGGGATTGCATACAGAACAACAACACACATATACACACACTTATAAGGATATGGTTGCATAACCAAATTAAACATCCAATTACATAGGTGGCTACTACACACATGACATTTGCACACACCAAAGTAAACTATTACATGCATAATTACATAGGTGGCTACTACACACATGACATTTCCACACACCAAAGTCAACTATATATTACATGCATAATTAAATAGGATAAATGATCATCTGATCATCATCTACTTCTTGTGACGCTTGCCGCAACTGCTCTGCTTGTGGATCGATCCGGCCTCGTTGATTTCGATAACGAGGCACTTCCTCATGTCAATGATCCGCCTATGCATCTCGTAGCATGTGTACACGCTCTTGGCCGCGAACCATAGGTGAGGTTCATCTAGTTGCCGCATCCAGGCCTCGTGCCAGGATACAAGACTTGTTCTCTTGGCATCATGCTTTATCTTTTCATAGTAGGGGTTGATGATGGCCGAGGTGAGTTCAACTAGGGAGTCCTTCTTCGTGCTGCCCCAGACCCTGTAGTGCTCATGGATTTCGACAAGGTTCTTGCAGGCCAAGCCCGTAACCTTGAGTGCTTTTACATCGTCGGTGGTTTCCACCATAGCAAACTTGTAGTCGGTGCTGTTGACGAACCTGGCGAAACGGTCGCAATGCTCTATGGCCATGCAGAAGTGGTAGATGAGGACATGATGGCGCACACACAACTGGGCGACGGCAACCTTCTGATCTTTGCTGGGAAGGCCGACGGTGTACTGGAGGTCGATGCCGACCACCTTGTACTTGTCTCCAGCAAGCAACTGGTCCACGATGTTGATGTAGTCCTCCACCACGGCCGGGTCAATGGTGTACACCACCGAGAGATCCGTCTCCCTCGCGTGGGTCTCGACTTTATGCTCACCGAACTCCATTGGAGCGTCGCTAGATATCCTCTCTGTATGTGTCTTCGTGGGTGTGCTTGTTGTGTTGTGGAGCGAGATCGAAAGGTTGAAGAGACTAAGGTTATAATGGCCGTGGGAATTAATGGGGAAGCCGGACAGACTAGGATATCTGCACGCCCGGATGGCAGTTCTAATTTGCAGCGCGTAACTCCATCATGTCGCACGTAACTGCACCGTGGCAACGCGCGAGACACAACCTCATGCATATGGGCCCACAACATGATCGTGCGCAAGCCCCAACCACTGGCAGAGCGCACGCGCAGGGACACGAGCAGAGCGCTCCACGACTCCTCAACGGCGAGCAACCATATATATGCATATAGCAGTTGAACACGTAAGGAAAAGATGTCCACAAGCCGAGCACGTGGAGGTACGTGAGCAGAGCATGCCGCGGCGCCTAACGGCGAGCACAGTGCGCTGCGGCGCCTAACGGCGAGCAGAGAGCACCGAGGGACGCAAGCAGAGGCCGACATAGTGATACGTGGAAAATAAGACGAACTGTGCGAGCGATGGCGGAGACATCAAACACGAATCAGATTAGAGTCATGTGTGCGATACATGGCATACAGTTGATCCATCCAAGCTGTTTGTGATGGAATAAGCCGTGTGTGTTGTGGGCAAACACTTGCTGGTATATAACCATTTGCGATGGATGAATTCATCACCGATGGGTTACCTAGTATGGTCTGTGTGCGATGTGATATGCTCTGTCTGCAGAACATCTATGCTCTGTGTGCAGAAGAACAACATATATATACTTGTACATGACATGATTGCAATACCAAATTAAACACCCAATTACGTATAACAAATACCATAAATATTGTAAGGTTCAAATTCCAGCATTACAAGGCCCAAATTCAAAGATTAGAAGGTTCAAACTATTCAGACACATAAAATCCATCTTCTTTAGAATCTTTTTCATGCACTATTTCTCCAAAAGGATCAGCCACCAAGAAGTCATATAGCGGCTCGATACAATGACTTCTGAATAATCTGTCATATGAAGTTACAAACTGAAATTCAGCTTGTGCAGAGCCTTTTCCATTCAGCTGTAGACGGCTGCGCTCTTTAGCAATCCATTCACTTCTGCGCAGTAAATATAGGGCAAACCTCCTTACCTTGAGCAACTTGCTTTCTCTACAAAGACATGGCGAATTTAATTTCTGGTGTGGTGCCTTGGTACTCGTTAAAAGTAATTTCTGTGAGATGAAGATCAAGGCATTCAATGTGATTGTTATATTCCCCAACATTTTCTACTTTTGGGCCTGCTAGTATCTGCAAATGAAGACAACATATTAGTGCATACCTGCAGATTTGAACACTTCGGGCCTCTTTGATTTGCAGGATTTCTAAAATACACGAAAAGAGTGAAATGCCACCTTCAATCTTCCATGATAAACTTTTATCACGAAAGCATGTCGGGCGAAGGAATAAAACACTCACAACACTAGCATCTAAAAAAATGTTATGAAATCCTCCAAATTTCCTTTAGAAATCATTCTACATTTGTCATTGTAATCATGGGTAAAAGTAACAAAAAGTTGAGCTCCGTTGTGGTTAACAATTAACAGGAAAGGAGCATCACCTCTATGTATAGCTTCTTCATGCAAGAAAAGCATCTAAGGAATCTAACAACTTCATGCAGATCGGAGCCGACAGATTGTAGTGCCAAGATCTTCACTGTGCGTAGAGGCTGGGTCAAGCTTGTGGGAATCATTTTCTGGATGACAGGCGAACATATAGATCAACAACAATTATATAAAATGTGATGTCCAATAACATATAAGAAGGAGAAGAAGAAGACTATTGTACCTGAACGGATAATGATCCAGAAACAAGTTCGTCGAATTCAGCACACGAATAGCTCAACACTGTCAATTTCGGTGCGAGAATGACCTTGATTCTTGCTGGACATAATTTATCAAGTACATACAATCTCTCTAGGAAAGGCACATTCTCAATGACAATATCGTGAAACACCTCAACTGACAGCCTTGGGCAGTGCCAGCAATGCACATAAATTGCATGAACATTTGTCGAGGTGATGTGGAGGCTACTGAACCCATCCATTGCATGAAGATGAAGGTACTCGAGCGATGTACAACCGACGAGCAGGCGCTCCAAATCCTCCTTCTAGATGTGGATGGCAATGAGCTCGAGGTGCTTAAGTTTAGGGAGATGAAGAGAGCGCACGACATCGATCCGGGGGAAAATGCACCGACTGAATGTAGCGGGGTGCAGCGTGGGCGCGAGGCGGAGCACGGATGTTGGCAGCGAGCAAGGACGTCTAGCATGAAGGCTGAGATCCTCGAACCGATCCAGGGCCTAGGATAGGAACCAGTAGTGAAACCTGGGTTTGTTCTTGTTGTGGGCACTGAGCCTGCCGATAGCAAGGCGTCTAATCGGCCCAGGGTGCCTGGAGAGGACATGGGACAATGGGTCCAGGTGTTGCTGCTCCCCGCTGCAGAACTTGTGGTCAGCAATCATGTCCAGGGGGTGGTGTGCCAGAGGGGGCACCACTGCCACGAGAGGACAGTGGTCCACATGCCATATTTCATGGGGAGGTGGGATATGATGGTTACCAACATCTCGTCGGGGAGGCTGCTGATGAAGTCCACGTTCGCCGGAGCCTCTTGCGGTTCTGGCTCAACCTACCCCCGCTTGTTGGCTGGCTCATCCTCCATCTCACAGCAGGTGGCGATCCTCGATGGCGGTGCCTGTAGATGAGAACGGAGGACCGTTCTACATACCTTCTCGAGGCGGCCGAAACAAAAGTCCAAAACCAGCAATAAATTGCAGCGCTCGCGGCATGTGCGGAGGACTGCTCCCGTCTAATCAAACATCTGCCCGCGGTAGTAAATGGTTAGTTGAACACCCATGGTTGGACTAATATGACTGTTTGCGATAATAACGTGGTGGCTATTTGTTAAAAATGCCTAGGAAAATCAATGTATAAAAAGGCGAAACGAACCCCGGATAATTTCTATGTTTAGCACAGTTACATGTTGTCGGCGCAACAAACCCCAGGTTCGTTGCCCAGACTGTGCACATACCTAAGAGCAAGATTGCAGCATCCAAGACAAGACCAAGCAAGAGAGATTAGCTCTTTGAGGAGTCAGAGAGCGGATCAAGAAGACCAAGTCAAGCCAAAAGAAGCAAGATGTCACTAAGGGAAAACCTCCCTTGCCGGGCAGGCGAGCCTGGTGAGGTCAAGGTTAACCCGAAGACAAATCTCAAGACTGCCCCAGCAGGGCTGCCGGGCCTTACGAAGGCAAACCACCCCGCCAAGGCTTCACCACTCCACCTCACAGCGATGCAAGTCATGGATCGGTGCGGTGTCAAGCCCCCAAGTGACTAAGTGTCTGTTTCTTGCCACATGCCAGCCACTTCCTATGGAAACAACCTCCAAATGACACCCGTGCAGAAACATGTCAAGCAGGCAGGTGAGAAGCTGGCCGAACTGCCCGACAAAGCTTGCCGGACATGCCATGATGTGACACTAAGCGGCACATTTAATGCGCTCTGCCCTGCCTGTAGAGTTAGGTATGATAGCACTATTTGCTATCTAATCAGTGCATAATGATCAATTTGCCACTGTGGTGACCCCTTGATCTATAAAAGGAGGCCCATGGAAACCATAGAAAGGATTCAGATCCTTGTACACTCGTAGGCGCGTAGCCGCTCTCGCCCTGAGGCAACCCTATCGGGCTAGAACGCTGCGTTTCAACCACAATCCACCATCAATCCAACAAAGCAGGAGTAGGGTTTTACGCCTCGCGGCCGCCCGAACCTGTGTAAATCATGCGTGTGATCTTTGCCGTGTTGCGCTACCATTTTCCGCGCTTTGTGCAACACGCTCATCCCCCTTGCCGAACCACAAGGGGCTCATGGCCCCATAGGTGGTCATAGTTTCCCACGACATCTTTGGCACGCCAGGTAGGGGGCAACATTTGCGCGAACCCGTGAAGCATACGCAAAGCGTCATCTTCATCATCGCTTTCTTCATTGATGGTTCCATCATCCATGGCGCCCAAGAAGAAGCCCGGTACCGCAGCTCACCCATCCACCTCGAAGGCCCCGCCGCCCGCGACCGCTGACACCGCGGGGATTACGGGGGATCATGGGGATGTGGACGCTGCGGGGTTCGTGGTCGGTGCAAGCGGGGTCGTCACCACCTCCCCTGCAGCCGTAACGGGAGCAGGAGGCACCGGGGAAGGACAACACCAATAACATCCCAGCGACCATGCACCGCGAGGTTTGGGTAGAGAGATAATTCTCTCTGCACCTCTCCGCCCGACACAAGGGCACAGCCGCAGCGGCGGCACTCGCTCTGGGGCGAATCGCAACTCTCCGGCCGCTCCCGCTGTGGGCACGACCGTAGGGCATGCGCCACCCCCGGAACGAGATGACACAGTCAATACGCCAAACGGAGCCGCTGGTCCTCAAGCGCCTCCACCTCGTCACCACGCCATTCAGGCGGCTGGTTCACAACGGCGAGAGCATGGCGCAGCCACTACCGGCACCGTCAGGAGCCGGGCGACGCTACGGTCTACATCATCATCACCCATGCCAACCGCCAGGAGGCCATGGCGCGAGCCCAGCTTCTATTGAGATTTTCACCAGCAGCCGATCAGATGGATGAGTGGAGAGCCACCATTCAAAGCCTGATTGGCTTCACCGAGGCGGGGGGATCACAATGAGCTGGCCTGCCACGGCCTCCCCAGGCGACGACAACGGCCCACGCTGTTGGCCGTGCGGAATGGGTCACCCCCATGGTGCAATCCCCTCCGTGGTAACCATCACGGGAGCCACACGACCAAGAGCTCGACGACGTCTTGATGGCTTCATCTGACCCTCGAGCTCGTCAAGGCCAATGACGAGTCCTGGAGGACAGACAGAGGGAAGGCACGCGCGTCACCATCGAGTGACGCCGTGACAACTACCACCAGTCCAATAGGCGTGACAACTCCAACGTTGACGAGCCCGCGCTTGGCGAAGGTGGGTACCTTCCTTTTGAGGCTGGGTGCCCCACCTTCAACCGTGAGTTGTGGCAAGTCCGTTGGCCGTCCACTCACACATTCAAGCCAGAAATACCAGACAAATATGATGGGACACTAAACCTGGCAGAGTTCTTGAGCATCTACACCATCGTCGTTCAAGCTGCCGGGGGCAGAGACGAGAAGGTGTTCGCCAACTACTTCCCTTTGGCGCTTAAGCCAAATGTGAGGTCTTGGCTAATGCACCCGCCAGAGAAGTCCATTTTGACCTGGGCTGACCCGTGCCATGAGTTCGTTGGCGCCTTCACGGGTGGCCATCATGAACCAGGACGGCCCAGCGACTTGCAGCTCCTCCCGCAGAAGGAAGGAGAAATTGTGAGGAAGTACATGTAGAGGTTCAGCCGAGTACATAGGAATATTCCAGACATCCACCCGACAGCTGTGATAGTTGCGTTCCAGTCCAATGTGCGCAATCGTCGGATACGTTCCAAGATGAATGTTCGATTTCCCAAGACTGTGAAGGAGCTGTACACTCTAGTGGATAAGTGTGCTCGAGTACGGTGGAGGTGGGGAGGCGGGTCCCCGGAGAAGAAGATGGCATCGACATCGACTCATAGGATGATGACGAGGCCACCAATCAGAAGGAGAAGAACAAGAAACGCAGTAAAAGGTGCAAGGATAAGGCAATGATGACCGTTGAGGGATCAGGCATGCCTAGTACCGGCAAGAAGGCCAAGACCAATGTGCCCGGCAAGGAAGCTGTCGCGTGCACTTATTGCCGGGAAGCCGCAACTGCCGAGAAGGTTGGAAAAAGTTATGGGCCATTCTGCAAGATCCATCGGACCAAGGTCCATGATCTCCAGGACTGTCATAGGGTTGAACAGCTTGTCAAGAAGCAGAGGACTGAATATGAGAAGCGAGATAAGGAGAAAGGTCAGAGTGGCGCTGGCGGGAAGGGTCGGGGTGGCAAAGCAAGCCGCCCTGGCAAGGCTCCTCAGAATCAAAGGAAACCCGCCAGAGGCCATGAGAAGGAGGATTGCAATGATGAGAGTGATGGAGGAGATGAAGAGGAAACCAACGAGCAGGAATTCCAGAAAGCCACTGATGCACTATGCATTGACGGGGGTGCATCTCTGCACTCCTCTCACCGCCAACTCAAACAATGGGCGCGTGAAGTCAATGTAGTGGAGCTGGCGGCGGATTCTCGGAGGCCGCTCAAGTGGTCCCGCATGCCCATCACCTTTGACGAAGAGGACCACCCTGACCACATCACCGCGGTAGGGTGCTTGCCGTTGTTGGTCTCACCAACAATCTGCAACCTCAAAGTTACATAGATGTTGGTTAACGGCGGGGCCGGGTTGAATCTAATTTCTCCAAAGGTCATTAGCAAACTTCAGATAGCAGAAGAAGAGCTCGAGGTTACTGGCATGTTTCACGGAATCAACCCCGGTAGGAGTCGTCCTAAGGGGAAGATCACGTTACCCGTGACATTCGGGGGGGGGGGAGTTGAAGTACCGTACTGAGAAGATTGTGTTTGATGTGGTCGACCTCCCCCTGCTGTACAATGGAATCCTTGGTCGCCCAGCTCTGGCCAAGTTCGTGGAGGCATCCCTCTATGCCTACAACACCTTGAAGATGCTAGGGCCGATAGGTGTCATTTCCATTCCGTCGGACAAAAAGGTCGCAATCATTTTTGTGGACAAGATGTACCAGGAGGCAGTCGCGGCAGAGGCTGCTGAAGCCACTGTTCCCGCCAAGGAAAGCAAGAAAAAGAAGGAAGATAGCAAGGATACCTGCAAGGAATCCGGGAAACGTACCTCTTCGGAGTACGTTGCGCTCGTTGATGACTTGCCGGAGAGTTCCAATAGCAAGAGAAACCAAGGCTGCTGCATCCACTGTGAAAAAGGTCCCGACAGGGCTGGCAGGCACTATTGGTACCTTCACTATCAGTGCCACCCTCGATGAAAAATAGGAAAGCACGCTCGTTGCCTTCTTGCGGGCGAATATCGATGTCTTTTCCTGGCAACCATCTGATATCCCCGGTGTTCCCAGGGAGGTAATCGAGCACCACCTTGCTGTCTGCCCTCACGCCCAACCCGTCAAGCAGAAGGTCCGGAAGCAAGCTTTGGAGTGGCATCAGTTCATTGCCGAGGAGATCAAGAAACTTGAGGCAACTGGTCTAGTCAGAGGAGTACTGCATCCAACGTGGTTAGCAAATCCAATGGTGGTGCACAAGATTAATGGGAAATTGAGGCTTTGCATAGTTTTGATAGATCTGAACAAGGCATGCCCAAATGACCCATTCCCCTTTCCGCACATCGACCAGATTGTGGATTCCACCTCTGAGTGTGACCTGCTTTCTTTTCTGGATGCATACTCTGGATACCACCAGATCTTTATGTCCAAGGAAGATGAAGAGAAGACAGTGTTCAACACCCCATGTGGCACGTACTGCTTTGTACGAATACCCTTCAGATTGAAGAGCGTCGGTTCCACTTTCACAAGAGCAGTTCAGATTGGCTTTGAGTCCCAGCTGCACAAAAACATTGAAGCTTACATGGATGATATTGTGGTCAAGACCGAGGACAAATCAAACCTCATTCAGGATTTGGAAGAAACATTTGCTAATCTGCCTAAGATCAACTTAAAGCTGAACCCGGAGAAGTGTGTGTTTGGTGTTCCTTCCGGCAAGCTACTTGGCTTCTTTGTGTCCCATCAGGGGATAGAGGCCAATCCCGACAAGATCAAGGCTATCAAGCAGATTCAAGCACCCAAGACAATTAAGGACGTGAGGCGTCTGACTGGATGTGTTGCGCGCTTAGCAGGTTCATTTCTAAGTCTGCCGAGCGCGCCCTGCCATTCTTCAAAATCTTGAAGAAAGTAGGACATTTGGAGTGGACCCCAGAGGTAGATGCTGCGCTGCAGAATTTGAAAGCCCATATTTCCTCCATGCCCACTTTGGTTGCCGCAAAACCACAGGAGCTGTTGCTACTATACTTAGCGGCAACCAATTAAGTGGTTAGTGCGGCACTGGTGGTGCAACTGGAAGTGGATGAAACGGCAACCACAACCATTGTACCCTCTGGGGAGGAAAGCGAACATATCCCGACAAGGTCAGATGCAATCCAGGACGAGGGAGAGCAAGGCAGCAGAGATAGTCCTAAGGTTGCGGCAAGGAAGAAAGTGGTGCAGCGCCCAGCGTACTTTGTCAGCTCCCTGTTGCAGAGGGCTAGATCAAGGTACTCTGGCGTGCAAAATTCGATTTTTTGCCTTGTCATGGCCTCAAGGAAACTGCACCACTACTTCCAAGCCCACAAGATCACGATCGTCACCCACTTTCCTTTGCAACAAATACTCAGAAACCCCGAGGCTACCGGCAGGATAGTGGAGTGGGCCTTGGAATTATCTAGCTTTGTTTTGAAGTTTCAGAGAACATAAACTATTCGGAGCAGAGCACTGGCAGAGTTTATTGTGGAGTGGACACCGACCCCTGATGAAGAAGTGTTGGAGACAGTTATTCCCGGCACGGAAGCACCCCAAGAATGGATTATGTATTTTGATGGTGCCTTCTCCCTGCAAGGGGCAGGGGCTGGCGTTCTTCTTGTTGCTCCCACTGGGGAACACCTTAAGTACGTCATCCAGATGCATTTTCCTGGGAGAAGGCTACCAACAATACTGCAGAGTATGAAGGGCTCCTTGCCGGGCTCAGATTGCGACAGAACTAGGGATCAAGAAGCTGATCATCCATGGAGATTCACAACTTGTGGTGAGACAAGCGAACAAATATTACCAAAGTCCATTGATGGAGGCATACGTTGAGGAAGTGAGAAAGTTGGAGGAGCGCTTTGACGGATTGCAAACAGAGCACGTACCCCATGTGGAAAACAATATTGCTGATAATCTGTAAAGTGCGCTGGGCAAAAATTCCCTGTCGAACGATGGACCTTTGTTCTCCATCTGACTCAGCCCTCCGTATCCCCAGCAACAATGGTCAGGAAGAGGAGGAAACTGGACTCCGGCAAGCCTCTCCCGGTAGAACCTCTCGAGGCTCCCGACAGAGAGCTTGGCAGGAACAACTCCCCTTCAGTCACTGAGCTGCCCCCTCCTGCCAGACCACCGGTCCTCACGGTCGAGGAGTGCGCTCCCATGAAGGAGGAGGTGCCGCTAGTCTTCATTGCCGAGCCTCAGGCTCCAGCTTGGACGCGGCACATAGTCTATTTCCTCCAAACTTGATTACTTCCCGAAGAGTAAGAGGAAGCTGAAATAGTAGTCGGAGGGCCAGTATGTATCAGTTTGTTGACGACATGCTGTATAGGAGAAGGCCCAACAGTATGAAATGGAAGTGCATTTGTCGGGAAGAAGGAGAGGAACTGTTGGCAGAGATACACAAGGGTATGTGCGGCTCACACATTGGATCGAGGGCTCTGGTGGGAAAAGCTTTATGGCAAGGATTTTACTGGCCCATGGCCCTCCAAGATGTAGTTGAGTTGGTCACCAAATGTGAAGCCTACCAGTTCCATTACAAGAATATCCATCTGCCTGCCCAAGCTCTTTAGACAATCCCTTTATCATGGCCGTTTTCGGTCTGGGGGCTCGACATCTTGTGCCCCTTCCCCCGTGCTACTGGGGGCTTTGAATTCTTGTTCATTTCAATCAAAAAGTTTACAAAGTGGTCAGAAGTAGAGCCCATGAGAAAGGTGACTGCTCAGTCAGCTATTAAGTTCTTCAAAGGATTGGTGTGCCGCTTTGGAGTCCCTAGCCGAACCATCACCGATAATGGCACCCAATTCACGAGCCACGCCTTCGGTACGTTCATGCCCTCGGAAGCAAGATCTCATTTGCCTCTATCGCTCATCCAAAGAGCAACATGCAAGCTGAGAGGGCGAACGCTGAAGTGTTGCGAGGACTCAAGACAAGGACATTTGATAAGCTGCAGAAGTGTGGCAGACGATGGATCGACGAGCTGCCGGTGGTTCTTTGGTCCCTCAGAATGACACCAAATCGAGCTACCAGGCAGACTCCCTTCTCCCTAGTCTATGGGGCAGAAGCAGTTATCCCCATGGAACTCATTTATGGGTCACCTTGAGTGCTTTCCTACGATGAAGTAGCGCAAGAACATCACCGGCGTGACGATGCTGTGCTACTCGAGGAGAACCATCTCTGGGATGCTACGCATGCTGCACGCTACCAGCAAACCCCACGTCGCTATCACAACCACAGGGTTCATGCCCTGAGTTTTGAGGAAGGCGACCTTGTCCTTAGGCGCGTTCAGTCCGCCAAGGGTACAAACAAGTTGACACCAAAGTGGGAAGGCCCTTACCAGGTAGTATGAGTCATGAGACCTCGCGCAGTCCGTCTAGAGACTAGAGATGGCATTAAGTTGCAAAACTCATGGAACATTAGGCATCTTCGTAAGTTCTACCAGTAAGGCGCGGCTGTCGGGGCCTACCTGGCAGCCACCCTTTTGTACAGGCCTTGCGGATGTCGCATGTAACCGCTTGTACAAATCTAGGCACAGACCCTGAGCAACAGAGAAATAAATGAAGCGCTGGGGGGACTCCCGATAATTGCATGCATGCATAAGCATATCATGAGCATAGCATGTTCATGTAGATAAGATCACATGTGGCATCATTTCATCTACACTAAACTGCAAGCTCCTACCGTGGACTTGGTCCCGAAGAGGAGAAGAGAAGACAAGCCTACATTGCGATCCCCGACAAGCTAAACAGACAAGTTCTCTCTCTTATCCATACGTGTTCTGTAAGCAGGGACTTGTGCATAGGAAAACCTCGCCACCTTCGAAACTTAGGTGCTCCCATCCCTAGACTCAAATGTCGCTTCGGTTAGGATGGTTGCAATGGCCTTTGGCAAGAAGGTTTAGCGGGGGGCTGGCCCCTCTTTATGATTTGTGCCCGGCAGGCCTAACTCCGCAGGAGAAAATGGAGGGTACCGGAAGGATAGCCTGCCGGGGAAAACTTGTTTACTTAAACATATAGAGGCATTCCACGTCTACATGAACATTCTACATGCACAAGTACCCGACAAGGGTTATCTTTTTCATTAAACATGCTGATCAACAAGTACAAATCTTACAGACACAAACGTGGATAAAAGGGGTTACATAATTTGGACTAAAGTTTGGCAAATGCCTACAAATTTTAGATTGAAAAAAAGATAGATGCCCGTGACGCCTTTGTTCTCTCTCTCCCCTCATTGAAGCTGGAGGGGGAGACGAAGAAGATGGAGGGAAGGCCTGGTTGGGATTCGGTGCCTCCCCAGGATCAGGATGGTGCCTTTCCCGAGTTAGGAGGAAGAAATCGGAGGGCATGTACGGATGGTAACACTACCGGGAGCCCAGCCGGTGATGATGGTGCGGCCGGCAAGCATGCCTCGCTCTTGTTGCGTCGTGGGTTACTACCGCCTTCCCCATCACGGTCGCTCAAGAGGATGTGCCCGCAGCCGCTTAAACCTCCGCCATGGCGACCAGGGCAGGCACCGGGTGCTCTGGATGACTCCATAGAGAGCATGGTCGTCTCCAGTGACCCGAAGCTAGAAGGATGCCGCCCCCTGAAGAAGCATGCACGGGCACAAGGAATCTGCCCATACGTGAGACGAGCAGTACCCCAAAGGAAGGGATCTGCCATTTCCAATGGCGAGCCTCTCCCGCGCGCCTTGCCTATGCAAAGACCGGAGAGGGGTCCCATCCCAGCAAAGGCATGACCACGCCCTTTCATTTCTCATGCGCTGGCATGAGCGTTCAACATCATCAACCCCAAGCTGAAGCCCGGGGCCTGACCCCGGTCTCTCCCCTTCGGCATAACCAGAAGAAGACGGGGAGTGGAGGAGGAGGGATGTGTGGATGAACACTCCACTTCTCCCCTGCCCCCTCTTTTATAGGCCGATCGAGACTGGGAGCTGAACCCTCGGCGGGTAACCGCCGTCCTCCTCCACCAATCCAAGAAGACCGCCCCCCTGCCTTGACGCTCTCCCGCACCATGCACCTCCATTACCTAACCCACTCAATGCATGCAACATACGTGGCCAAGGATAAGAGCATGGTGGGAACAGTGAATTGGCAGTTACTCACCCGTGCGTTAAAGTCATTCATGGGCCAGTACAAAGGTGGCTCCACTGCAATTGGCGTTACGCGACGCGCGAGAGAACCGGAAACTGACATGAGCTAAGGTTAATGAAGAAGCAAAGAAGGTCTCAAAGGACAAGCAACTGCTGCCCTCTTGCCTGTGCACTAGTTAGGGCCTACCCCGACGATGCCCGGCAGCGTGTTCGGGCTAGGCCCGGGGGCTCTTGTCGGTGGAACAAACCCCGGGTCCGTTGCCTAGACTGTACACAGGCCTAAGAGCAAGATTGTAGCATCTATGACCAGACCAAGCAAGAGAGACCAACTCCTTGAGGAATCAGAGAGCGGATCAAGAAGACCAAGTCAAACCATAGGAAGCAAGATTTCACAAAGGGAAACCTCCCTTGCCGGGCAGGCGAGCCTGGAGAGGTCAAGGTTAACCCGAAGACAAACCTCAAGACTGCACTGACAGGCCTACCGGGCCTTACGAAGCCAAACCTCCCCGCCAAGGCTTCACCGCTCCACCTCACATGACGCAAGTCATCGATCGGTGCGGTGTCAAGACCCCAAGTGACTAAGCGGTTGTTTCTTGCCACACGACAACCACTTCCTATGGAAACCACCTCCAAATGACATCCGTCCAGAGACGTGTCAAGCAGGCATGTGAGAAGCTGGCCGAACTGCCCGGCAAAGCTTGCCGGGCATGCCATGATGTGACACTAAGTGGCGCACTTAATGCGCTCTACCCTACCCGCAGAGTTATGTATGATAACACTATTTGCTATCTAATCAGTGCACAATGACTGATTTGCCACTGTGGTGACCCCTTGAGCCATAAAAGGAGGCCCATGGCAACCATAGAAAGGATTCGGACCCTTGTACACTTGTACGCGCGTAGCCGCTCTCGCCCCGAGGCAACCCTATCGGGCTAGAATGCTGTGTTTCCACCAAAATCCACCATCAATCCACCAAAGTAGGAGTAGGGTTTTACGCCTCACGGTGGCCCAAACCTGGGTAAATCACCCGCGTGATCTCTGTCGTGCTGCGCTATGATTTTTTTGCTCTTTGTGCAACATGCTCATCCCCCTTGCCGAACCACAAGGGGCTCATGGCCCCATAGGTGGTCGTGGTTTCTCACGACACATGTTGCCTCTGTAAAATAAATCAATGCGGGAAAATACAACGTATGTTTTCTCACACAGATCATGTGACCAAGTTCCCTCTCGGAACCATGAGGCTTCTTGATAGAAGCTTCGGTTTGTATGAAAGAAAATATGGGTCAAAGCCTAGTTGAAAAGGGCAACAATATCTAACCCCAACTTACAGAAGGTACAAAAGCACAATGATTAATTGTTCATCAGGTTTACACAAAATCCAGATTGAACAGGACAATCACAACTAACTCAACCAAAGTTTTTGACAGTCACAATCAAATGGATTGATCTGATCCATAAAATCAAGATCCTAGACCAAAAAATCTACGGGTACATGAAGACAAGTTGTTGTAAATAGAAGCCGAGCACATTTAGAAGCCCTTTTGTCCACCTGAAACTTCTTTTTATGCTGTTCAACGTGTCCATCCATGAGAAAGTTTTTGTTAAAAAACTTAATCCTCATGGACAATAGTACTCTCGCATTCAACAAGAAGAATGTGACAAAGCTAGTGTTTGCATGGTTGGATGCATATCCTTCCAGCATTATTGTCCTCAAACGAATGTCATGAGAATTAAGAAAATCCCGGTGCTTCTTATGCCACCGATTGGTTATACCTTTTTGTCCATGTCCTTTAGCCTAAATAGACATGAAGACTAAAAACAGATAATGTCTAAAAAAATAGTACAGCTGAACGGTTAGTTCTAGTAAAGTATATCAATGTGCTTGATATCATCACCTCTATATACCAATTCTCCAGACATGGAAAGCATCGCAGCAAGCCGATAATCATGTTCATATCAAAACACCACGTACTGATATGTAAGGTCTTGATAGATCTAGCACCATTGATAGGGTACCCATGGACAAACACTTCATTGAGCATAGAACATAATATTAGTACCAAAAGTGTACTCCAAGATTATATAAAACTTATGCGCACAAATGAAAAATGCAGCTTATGATTACAAAAGTGTTGATGATATAAACTTACGCACATAAATGAAAAATGCAGCTTATGATTACAGAAGTGTTGATGATAATATACAGTACCTGAATAAGTGTGGAGCCAACCACCATCTTGTAACCTTCAAACGAATCAGGAATTACACCCAAGGTGTCCAGTTTAGGCGCATAGACCACACTTATTTGCGAAGGTGCATAACGATAATCAAGGAGCAACCTTTGGAGTGAAGGGACGTCTTTTGTGGCGCCCCAGCTCAAAGAAACCAGAACACCCCGTATTCCAGCCCAGAGATCGAGGAGAAGTCTTCTGGAATATGACATTGCTTAGCATAGAACAAATCAGCTCTTTATTACAATCTATATTGGGTACAAGGGGATTCTGATATAACAGGGAATTACATCGGCAAGGCGATACTATGCCTGCCACGGTTGCTCTATGCAAGCAGCAGAACAACACGAAGCAGCGGAATAACTTCTAGCAGCGGAACAACAACGACGGTGGTGAACTCCACTCCACATGGACTCTGGCTGGAATGCATATCCTAGCTCGCAAACAAAGAATCCACGGCAAACAAGCAATCAAATCCGGCATGACCTACAAACTGGCATGACACGCCAGGTCAGTACATTGAATGTACTTGCAAGCTCACAATAACCAGAAGCATTCAAGACGAACAACAACATGGCAATTACAGGTTAAGTAGAAATTAACATGATATCATCAAATCAACATGGCATGAACAACATGATATAGCTAGCACAATATGAGCATGGCATGAACATATAAACATGATGATACTAACATGCAACATGATGACACTATCATGCACCAACTTACTCTGCGCGGGTTACCTCGTAACCATCACATGCATCACTTACCATCCTGGGACATTACACAATCATCTCAGGATCCAATCAAGCTTGGTATAAACAATACCATAGTAATCAATACATGTCCACAAGGAGCTTGACCTTTACCCGTGATTCTCGCATAATACCACAAATATTCAACAACTCGTTATCCTCGATACCACGGTGATCCTCTCATGATCACATAAATATCAACCAACTTCTTTCGTCATCAAACCGGGGTTGTTATGAAGAACATCATTATTATTACTGTTGACCCATAGTGTGACCTACTCCGAACTGGGCCCTTATCCACGGGCACGGCTATCGATAGATTTAACACACATTCTGCAGAGGTTAGCGCACCTTACCCACACTACGGAACTCATGGCCTCGCACTCCCATTCGGGTGGACCAACGACGTTCCGACGAAACCCTTTCCCTTGCCATGACACTCTCCCGACCACTCTGACCAACTCCCTCTCAGGGCTAAGTCATGGGTGGCCCATGCCTACCAAAGGCATATTCGGCCACCGTCGTGGCAAAAACGTTTCCCAAACATGGACATGGTATACCAATCACAACAACGGGCACACACGGCTTATGCCGTCCTACCCGGCCAAGGTAGCGCCCGCTCATAACCTTCCCTCGTTGGAGGCATCGGCGAGAGGCATGACAAAGGACCGAATCAAGACCTCCCATAAGGTAAATGTGGTTGCACTCGTTAGCTTGATTCAGAGGCACCATGACTCAGCCAACAGTTGTTAAAGTTCAATTAAGTCCGGTTAAACTTGAATGCAATAAGACGAGTCCTATGAAAATAACAGGATGCAACTACAATGCATGAGCATGTCATCAACATAAACATGGATGCAGCATAAATCTTAAGCATAACAACAGTGAAGCATTTATCCAGATGAGCATGGCATACTGACGAGCATGATTACCACAAGCATACACTACTCATAAGAATAGCATAACTACTAGTATCAGAAGTAAATACCATGCAATGACATAACGATAATATTACCATGCAAGCATTTAACTAACTGGATGCAAAGGAACATGCATAGCAACGACACTCGGAACAGACGATAGTCATGCACTGAATACCATCACCAACATCAACATGCACTTCTACCAAGCATGAAAGTAATACTAGCAAGACAAATGATAACCAGATGCATCTAAACAAAGCACGAAGATGAGCATGAAACCATAAACAGTACCGAAACAACGATAACAGTTGCAGTTAAACAAACAGATAGTTATTCAATGTTCAAGTTGAAAACTATGGCTACTGCATGACCATCATGCAAACGGGTGTTGTGGCTTTCTTGGGGGTGGAGGATACTCCGGGGAGATGTGCGGTGAAGCCGCGGAAAGAACCATCGGAAAGGGTTCTCTCTCGGAGGGGCTGATTAATGGCAAGGTCAAAATGGTCACTTCCAGTATGTCAAACCATAATGAAAATGATGAGAACAGAATAGGCTCGACGATATGAAGACGTGGGCGTTGGTTTCACCTTAATCAGAGTCTCGAGCAAAAAGTTATAGCCTCACAAAGTCCAGGGACCAATCTGTAAAAAAATTCTACAAACAGGCCCCTGAGCTGAAAAACAGAAAGCACATTTAGTTGAATACGCCTTCTCAGCAGAGAAAATGTATTTCTAGCCGCAGTTAAGTGAAAAATATGCTTTTCCAGAAGGAAAACACATTTCCAACCGAACTAAGATCAGAATCGCTTTCCCTTATTGAAAACGTATTTCCCCAAAAGGCGTTTCCACTTATCCAGCTAGGCAGTGGCGGGACCAGGCGAGTGTGACGCTGACATGCAGGTCCCATGGGGCTGGGGCCCGTCACTTATCCATGTGGGCAACTCGGGTCAACGCCCGCTCGCCGACAGGTGGGGCTGCACGGAGATGGGGCCTGCTTGGCCCGAGGTCGTCATCCACCTCGCACCCGCCCGCAGTGCAGAGGAGGACCGATGTGCTCCGGTGAGGCTCCTGGGCGGCTCCGGCCACCATTCTCGCCGGCCGACCTACCAAGATGATCATCGCGTCGAGCCGCACCCATCCCAGGGCAGAACGGACCTCGAGGAGGGCGGGGTTGAGAGTAGAAAGGACTCCGGTGGAGGGGGCTTTGGGCACGAGTGGGTTCTTGGCCATAGTGGCTCTAGCGAGGAGGAGAGGGCACGGGAAGGATCTAAGGGGTCTTGGTGGTCCTCTGGTGAGGTCAGGAAGGAGGGGGAGTGCTTGGTTCGGGCGGATTTGGCTGAGGCCGAGCGGCGACCATGGAGGCAAAGAGCAGCTCCGGCTCGGTGGAGAGGCTAGGCAAGTTCCTGGGAGAGGGGTGGGGCTAGTGGAGTGCTCGGGACTGCGTGGGGATAGCTATATATAGTCGAGGCAAGGCGGTTGGGCTCGGGTGCCGCCAGGCACGTTCGGTCGAGGCTCTGGCGAGACATCGATCACGAGAGGGCGTGGGAAGGCATCGAGGGAGGGAACGGACGAGCCACATAGGTCATGGAGGTGAGCAGAGCTCGGGGACAAGAAGAGGAAGAAGCCAACAGAGGAGGAAGGCGACGCGGTCATGGGCGCGCACTGTGCGGCGAGGGAGACGACTCACCAGAGAAGAAGACGAAGGGGGCAAGGGCTCCAGAGGGACGACGACTGCTCGAGGAAGGCGCTGGGCATGGCTAGGCGACGGGGGGACAAGCGCACAGAGAGGGAGAAGAAGACAGAGGCGCTAGAGCGCGCGGGTGACATGCCAAAACGATGGTCACCGCGTGAGCTGGCGCATGCAGGGCACAGAGATCGGCCAAATCATGTCTGGTGGAAGGACCTTGCTACCCTTAGTCCAGAGGAAGCAACAACATGGTCCAGGGGCAAAGAAGAGAAAACCAGGAGGCTCCAAACCAGCTGAACAAAAAAGTGTTTGGAGTTTGCTGTGGCTCACATGTGTGGAGATTTAGGCTGAGCTTTTACTGGGGTTGATCACTCACTAAGGTGATTGAGATGGCATGGTTTCAGCTCAAGGGGAGGGGTTTAGCTAGCAGTTGCTGTGTAAGTGCATATTTGGTCTAGAAAATGAAATTGGATGATGCACTCACATGGGGTATCTACTAAAGCTCAACTTGGACAAGGCAGGGTTATTTGGTTATGTGAAGATGTTGCAAAAGGTTTCATACCAATTGGATAAACCAAAATGGTACTTGCTTCACAAGCATCACCACTGACCAGAAACTTGCAAAAATTCTAGAGGGAAAATGGCTATGTATTGAGCCACAACTTGGTGGAGGGAGTTTATATGGATAAGAGAAGGCCTAAAAAAATTTGCATCCATAATGGAGCAAGATAAAATATACTTGCTTCACAAACTAAAATTTTGGACAGAAACAAAGATTTGAAGTTGTGCTCACATGGAGGCATGACATGAGCTCAACTTTGGTGGAAGGCTATGATTTGATGATATGAAGGATCATTCAAAACTACAACTCATTTGGATATGCCTAGCTTGTGCCTCCTTCACCAAGTTTCTTTCTGGACAAAAACTTTGGAAAATCATAATTAAATGACTACTAGGCAAATGAGGTTGCATTTTTGTCACGCCCAATATGCGATACTATCCTAAAGAGACTCGAAGGTCCCACCAAGGATAGAACCGCATATTGATACGCTTTGTAAGGTGGATATCATTACAACAACATTACATAATAGATGGGGATACATACAAGGCATACAAATGCCACAAGAATACATCAATACATCATCCATAAGATCAACATCCTACTACAGATGGAACACAAACAGAATCTCAAATGACATCCACCCTGCTAGCTCAGGCTGCCGACCTGGAACCTATCCCCTGATCGAACAAGAAGCAGAAGAAGAACTCCAAAACAAGCAAACATCGCTCTCACGTCATGATCATCGCATAACCTATACCTGCAACTGTTGTTGTAGTAAACTATGAGCCACGAGGACTCAGCAATCCCATTACCATGGGTATCAAGACTAGCAAAGCTTAAAGGGAAAGGAAGGGGTAAAGTGGTGAGGTTGCAGCAGCGACTAAGCATGATATGGTGGCTAACATACGCAAATAAGAGCGAGAAGAGAAGCAACAGAGCGGTCGTGAAGCTAGCAATGATCAAGAGGTGATCCTGAACTCCTACTTACGTTAAACATAACCCAAAACCGTGTTCACTTCCCGGACTCCGCCGAGAAGAGACCATCACGGCTACACACGCGGTTGATGCGTTTTAGTTAAGTCAAGTGTCAAGTTATCTACAACCGGATATTAACAAATTCCCATCTGCCACATAACCGCGGGCACGGCTTTCGAAAGATAATACCCTACAAGGATGTCCCAACTTAGCCCATCACAAGCTCTCATGGTCAACGAAGGATATTCCTTCTCCCAGGAAGACCCGATCAGTCTCGGAATCCCGGTTTACAAGACATTTCGACAATGGTAAAACAAGACCAGCAAAGCCACCCGATGTGTCGACAATCCCGATAGGAGTCACACGTATCTCGTTCTCAGGACACACCGGATAAGCGAAGCGTAAAGGTACCGGCATAACCCAAGTTGCCAAGGGATGGTCCCGCACGGTGCTCTAGTTTGGACCAACACTTAGACAAGCATTGGCCCGGGGGTGCTCAAATAAAGATGACCCTCGGGTTAATTACTCCCAAGGGAAAGGTATAGGTGGTAGGCAAATGGTAAAACCAATGTTGGGCCTTGCTAGAGGAGTTTTATTCAAGGCGAACTGTCAAGGGGGTCCCATAAATCACCCAACCGCGTTAGGGACGCAAAATCTGGGAACATAATACCTATGACGGAAACTAGGGCGGCAAGAGTGGAACAAAACACCAGGCATAAGGCCGAGCCTTCCACCCTTTACCAAGTATATAGATGCATTAATAATATAAGAGATATTGTGATATCCCAGCATAATCCTGTCCATCATGGAGCAATCTTCAACTTCACCTGCAACTAATAAACCTTATGTTCAAGTTGTTAAACAGCAAGTTAAGATGCACCAAGATGATCTACACGAGATTCTAGTCAAGTTACATATAAAATTCAATTAATTCGGAGCTACGGCCTAGAAGATATGAGCAAAACAAGTCAAACATGGCATTGATGCAAAATGCATACAAACATTAAGCAAACACTCTCAAAACATGGATGCAACATGATAATATGAAACTTCATGCAAAATCAAGCAAGTTTCATATAGAGCACACTCAAAACGGAGCAACGGTTCAACACATACACATGAAACAAGTTTAAAGGACAAGCTATCCAAAACAACAACTAGGCATCTAGCAAGCAACAAAACAATATGCTACAGCACCTCAACATAAGAACAAAAGGCATGGGCATGAAGTATAGGTAAAGCATTACAAAACATGAACACTGAGCTATCTCTAGAAAACACTATAACATGCTCAAAAGGACATGGCAAGAATGCAAATAATAACAGTTTACAGACTTGGCAGAAATAACACCAGGTTGCAATGTTTAGAGCTATCAAACAACATGTTACCAGAACTTATCATGGCAAACAAAGGCATGGCATTCTAATACTAAAGACAAAGAAAAAAACTACCTTACTGAACTAATTCCAAAGATCAACAGAAAAGATGGTAGCATCAATGCAAACATGGCAAGTGATATGACAGATTCAGACATGGCAGGAACAACGATAAGTAGGCATGTTGGTGAGCTTGTACCACTCACCACAGAGCATTTCATGGCATGACAAGGTAACCAACAGTAAGAAGACACATTTATGAAGCTAATAATGGCAAGAACAAGTTCATAGGCTGTACGGATCACTAGTAAAGCTCATGGCAAAACTGAACTTAATGTTAACAGGCTGACAGCAACATTATTGAGCAACTTAAGAGCAAGATTACAACAAGATATAGCAGGATATAAATGCAATCAGGGGCATGTATGGATAGAGCATGACATGTATAACAAAACATCCTTATTGAATATCTCCAGATTATGCATAAAATGACTTGTAGCAGCAGGTTTACAAGGAATCATGATATAACAGATTCAACCTAGCAAAACAGTAACAACAAGTATCCTACTTAACAAGCTTTATGCACTCACCACAAGACTCACAAAAATACATGGATTGCACCATTGTAAATATGGAATGATGTAGCTCAAAACTCATGTAGACATCAAGCTCATAGGATGCACACACAAAATGCAATGAAAAAGACAAATCATCAAGTTCTGATAACAGACAACAGTTAACATCATATAGCAATCTTGCAACGATGATTTGGGCATGAAGATGAACTCAAACAAGCATGTCACAATGGAATAAAATGAAGAGCATCTCACAATGCACATTTCGATATATCATGCCATGAAACGGAGCAGTATGCAAGGAGATATGATGTGATGAACAGGGCAACATAAAGTGATA
>NC_041387.1:390259808-390264249 GCF_002162155.2 Triticum dicoccoides | reverse complement strand
GGAGCCCTGGGCGGCGGTGGAGGCGGATGGGCCGCGGGGAGGCGGGGGGAGGCGCTCGGGCGGCGGCGGCCGGCGGGCGGGCCTCGGGCCCGGGCGGGCCGGTGGTGCGGGAGGTGGCGGCGCCCACGTGGCGCGCTAGGATTCGCTGCGGTGGGCGGCGCGGGCGTGTCCGATGGGATCGGACATGTCCGGCGGCGATGGAGGAGAGGTGGCTAGGGTTTGGACCCGGGATTTCGGGGAGGATCACATATTTATAGGTAGAGGGAGCTAGGAGTGTCCAAATGAGGAGCGGTTTTCGCCCAAACGATCGTGATCGAACGACCGAGAGCATGGAGGGGGTTAGGATGGGCTAGTGGGCTGTGGTGAAGAGGGGCTGGGCTGCAAAGAGACAGGGTTTTCGGGCTACGTAGTTAACCGTTGGGGCATCAAACGACCTCCAAATGGAACGAAATTTGATGGGTGGTCTACCGGTGCTATACCAAGGCCACTCGGCAAATCTCGGCCCATTCCGAGAATGTTTTTCTCCCGCTCATGAAACAAGGTCTGAGAGGGGCGACGGGTGCGTGTGAGAGTGGTCGGGCTCAGAACGGACAACGGAGAGAACCGACGGAACCCGAACGGATGCAAGTTTGAAAAACATGCAGATGAAGTGCAGATGATGACATGGCAAAATGCAACACGCAAGCAAATGACATGGCAACAACGACGGATAACTGGAAGACACCTGGCGCCGAATCCAGGGCGTTACAATTTTGGCATGTGGCAAAGATATGGATATTAAAAGATGTCCAAGGAGTTTGAGGTCAATAGGGCAAAGGAAAATGGCACTTGCTTCACAATGTGCCATTTAGGGCAAAATAGGAATTGAATTAATTGAGCATGATGATAAACATGGCAAATGAAAAGTTTTGCCAGATTTGAGCAAGATATGACCCAAACAATTTATGAGAATTATTTGAGAATTTTAGGAGTGAGGGAAATATAGGTTGCTTCACAACCCACGGTAAAAAGGATAATTCCTTTAATAGAAAAGGAATATTCCCAATAAAAAAATATTGGGATTTGGGCTAGGATGGAAATGACAGGGTCTTGGGAAGGATTTGGGGATGACAAGCCACTCTGGAAGGAAAGAAGAAGTCACCTTCTTCAGTTTCCAGAACACAAAGCCACTGAAAAAGAAAACTCAAGCAAAAACCACAGAAAATCAAAAGAAGAAGAAAGGGCAAAAAATCAGGCTGTTACATCTTTGATGACGAGATCCTCTCCTTTTAAGAAAATTCTAATGCTTACAAGGCGAGGCGACTTTATTTGGAGACAATGGATATGTATTTCTTTTCCAAAAAACAAGCAACAAGCGCTCTAGGGTAGGGCAGCAAAAGTGGATGATGCTGTGCAGTGAGGCCTCCGACAGATCGACCACCACCAGCGCGAGCTTTTTTAGCAGTGGGAGTCGAAGCATTTGTACCAGATTGTCTGGTAGATGACACCGGGCCAGGGTGGTGGTGTGGAGAGAGGAGGAAAACCAGGAGATGGACATTGGTGGTGAGGGCACAACTACAACGCTTGGTGGACAACTATTTGCATAGTAATGGTAGAACTCAAGATGCCGGAGTTTTTCAAACTGACGGGATGTCAGCCAGGCGTCCACCATGCAGGGTATGTGTAGCAAGCAGCATGCCGGGATGCATAGGCGTTGAACGGAGCCCTGGTAGGAGGAGATGATGGCTCCGTGGAGTTCAAAATCATGAATGATAGATAGCCGGCGACAGTCGAGATTAAGAGGTGCGGTGCGCCATAGAGTGCGCCACAGAGATGCGAGGACCTATGTAGCCATCCTTAGTGGGGAGAAGGAAGATGATCTCCCCAAGGATGGCGTCCGGGAGATCGTTGATGCGGTCCACCTGATATTCTACGGGTTCCTTAGATCCAGGGGGCGTGGCCGCTTCTGCCCGCGCTGCCGGGGGTAGGATCTACAGCCGGTGGCGCCGCTGGCCGGAGCCTCATCTGTGTACATAATAATTGGAAGGAAAAAGGCAGAAACATACATGTAGGAAATTCAAAATCAATTCTCAAGATCTAGAAGAAAAAAAGGCACAAACATATATGTAGGACATTCAAAATAAATTCTCAAGATCTGGCTACGAATTATTAGCACACACGCTAACCCTAGTCGGATTATTAGCAAAAAAATCATTTGTATAGAACAAACAATTAATCACTAACCATAGATACCATTCAAACAATCAATACACTTCACGAATCTAACGAATCTTACTCTGATTTCATGGACGGGGTGAACATAATCAAGGGTTTCTGTTCCCAACAAAATGGGGGGGGGGGAGGCTAACCGGTTTCCCATCAGAGTCGGAGTCATTGCCGGAGTAGCTGTGGACCTTCGGCTCCGGCTAGGGAGGCACGATGACGACGACGAAGTCAAGGTCGTGCTGCTGCCCGCGTGAGACCTCGTTGGCGGCGACAACAACCTCTGCGCCCAACTTCATGCGTTGTGCGGGTGCTTCACCAGCCCTGGCGTCGCCACTCCCATCGATGGTGCGCTTCGGCAAAATTCTAATGCACTCCATGTGGCGGTGACAACTATGGACGGGGTGTGCGGCCGCCTATTATGACCAACGGACCAGGCGCACCATTAATATGGAGCAGTGGGAGTGAGGTGGGCGGTGGTCAAAGGGCTGGCTCGCCTCCCGGTGAGCCTGCACAGCGGACTGCTCGCATGCCTACCATCATTTCACACATCTACAAGCACGCCCCATGGTGAGTGTAGCAAACACGTGCATGCCTCGGCCTCCCGGTCTGCCGGCTAGCATGCGTCTCGTCAACCCTCGCATGCTCGTACGGAACATGGTATGTGTGCGCGGCACATATTATATTGATTTTTCCTTTTTGATGATTAATTCTGCCGCTTTATTTCTTAACTGAAGCACGATACTTACATTGTTGGTCTAACGCACACGGTTCGAGTAAAGAGTCCGTTTGCGATATTGGCTGATAATTATTTATAATTTCCTGTATGTAAGAAGATTACATCAAAACTTGTCTCAAATTTCAAAATAAAAATAAAAATACCACAGTCTATTGGTGTCCATATGATACCACGATAAGTTTCATCAATTTCAACTTAGTTTTGGATTTACTGGATTTTAAAATCAAGATTCTCGATGTTAGAAATTTCTTGCATGGGGACTAAACATGCACCGAGGGACACATACACATATGATTTTGCAATCAATTTTCGTGCACTATCACGGGTCTCATGTAGATCAAATTTGATTTTTGCACATTTTAAATCCCTGGGAAATCAATCAATGTATAAAAAACGGATAGATGTTATCTATTTTTTTAGTTCTCAACACTAAACTCCTTTGGTCGCATGTTTGCTGCGGAAAAAGTTTGGCATGCATCTTTGGGCCACATGCACACGATGGTCCTGGGACACTCACTCACATGGGCCTGTGAGGTTGCCGTCCAGCACTATGACATGCGATGAGAGAGGTTAATTTGACCAACAAGGATGGTCATTTTTTGGTTTTTTTTACGTACGGTAGGAGTATACATAGGACGCGAGTGGCCGGGGGCAATACTACGCGTCATATAGGACAGTCACTCGCGTGCGATGCTTCCATCCATGGGCCCGCGAGGTTGTCCTCCATGACCCAACAAGGAGGTTTTTTTGGGTTGTGTTGCGGTAGGAGTATATAGTACGCGTCGAAGAGGGAAGGAGGGGGTCGGGGCATCACCTACTACACACACGTCATGAATCGATCTCGCTCCGTGTGGGGACTTTTCGGTTTTCGAGGCAGGTGCCACGAAGAAGTTGTGTATATTGGGTATTAAAAACATCACCAACACATTAGGCCACGTGCAGACGGTGGTTGTCACTCGTTCGCTTGCAACTCTTCCCTCAATGGGCCCGCGAGGTCGTCATCCATCTAATATATGACACAACGAGAAAGGTAATTTTACGAACAAGGAGGATTATTTTCGGGTTGTGTTACGATACGTAGGAGTATATATTACGTGTTAAGAGGGGAGGGGGCAACATATATATACTACGTGTCATGAACCTCAGTTTGTGTGGGAGACCTAAAGGTTTCCGAGGCAGGTGCCACATCAAAGTTCTCCATATATATTAGGTATTCAAACATCACAACCACACATCTCCATACATGTGTTTGGCCCACAAGCAAGCGATTAAGGTTGTCCTCTAGCACTCACTCACGGGGTTATCGGCGAGATGCTTCATTCATCTATGTGTGCCCGCTTGGTCTGTCACTTCGACCGACAGCGATATAGGTTAATTTGACTTATAATTAGGAGGGGATTAAATTTTGGTTCATCTTATATGGTTTGGTACATGCAACTATACTTCGCGCGCATGTGGACGCACGAATCCCTCCCATTGGATCGAAGTGGGGTTTGTGTA
>NC_041387.1:390259019-390259612 GCF_002162155.2 Triticum dicoccoides | reverse complement strand
GGGGGAGGCGAGCACGTGATACGTCATGAACCAGATCTGTGTGGGGACTGAGCGATTTATGACGCATGCATGCGCCACATTAAAATGCTGTTCTTTTGGTTTTCAAACATATATGCATGCATCACGCATGTCCATACATATGTTTGAGGCACATACATGCAGTGGTTGTCTTTAGACACTCTCCCTCGCTTGATTATCACCGACAGCCTATATATTTGTGGGCCCGCGTGGACGTCCATCACTTCAACCAATAACGCGGGAGAGGTTACCAGGGTGGATTCGTTTTCTCTTGGTTCGCTTTACCGTATAGTCGTACGTCGATCGTGACCTTCCGGAACCCGCAGACAAAAAAAACCCCACCCAGACTCGCACCAAATTTCCACCACCCCGCGTCCTCTACCCCACTACCCGGACCCACCTGCCGCCCTCTGCCCCATTACCACGGGCGGCGTGGCCCGACCAACCCACCCCCGTCGGCGCCGCCCCTCCCAACCTTCACCGCCGCCAGCGTCGCCCGTCCAACCTTCACCGGCGCCTGCATCCCTCCGGCGCTGCCACTCCCAACCTGCACCGCCGACTACATCCCGCGAAAG
>NC_041387.1:390245448-390258480 GCF_002162155.2 Triticum dicoccoides | reverse complement strand
TCCCTTTCCCGGCTCCACGCATCCCTGCGCCATCCCCTCCCCTGGATCCTTGACGAGCTCTGGCACCCTTTCAATGAATGCTAAGGTCGCTGCCTCACTCCACCACGAGCACCACTGCATCCCACCCGCCGCTGCACCCTGCCTTCCTCCCGCTCCCGCTACTCCCCATCGCCTCCACCCGTCGCCGTCGATCCCCATGGCCATGGAAGAAGACTACCACCAATCGCACCTGGTCAACTCCAACCGCTGCTACCTCGTCGAGGACAGACCCGATAACCTGCTCCGGTCAACTCCGCCACACAGCACGCCGCTCAGGGCACCCTACTGGGACGCCGTTCAAATGGGCCACCTCGAGCACCCTGTCGGGCCGCAGTTCAACTACACCAACTGGTGTCGTTTAACAAACTCACCCGATGCCGTCCGAGCAAAGTTTGTCTAACTCACCCGATGTCGTCAACCTTCCCGGAGTTCGGCACTGCTTGGTTGCTCTTTTCTGCTGCTGGTTGTGTCGACCGTTAGAGAATAGAGTATTTCCTGTATGCTTTTGTTGCCCTCTCTATGTTCCAGCTAAGTGTTATGTCAAGCTGGTTCCCTTAGTCATTTATCATGTCTTTGTTCTGAATCTAAACGACATACGTCTGCTCGGGCATGAAGCGTAGAGGTAAAACCTGAATTTGAAACATCTTGCAGATTTTCAGATACATGTGTACAGTCCTCAAAGTTCAGAATAAATGCTACTCAGAAGTCGTTGATCGGTTGTTTATGATCGAGGCAGGGCGCGCACGTAGTAGCTAGCAAAAGCTAGCTCAGTCCAAGGTCTGATACATACATCGGTCAATTGATAGAATTTGTCAAGCTAGTACCCACGTGCGTAAGCAATAGAAAAAATCATTCGGTGATTTTGTTCTCTATATTTTTAAAGTATGTGGTGTACAAAAAAGAGAGGACTTAGTTGGCCCACACACAACAGAAAAAACATTGGTCTAAAACATCATATTGTACAGTTTCTTGTTCCGTATTATTTCTTGAAGTTCAACAGTATGTGTGGATGCAAAAAAAAGTATTTTTTGGTATGTTAGTTTCAATTCAAAAACTACAAAACACCAAGTAGGTCCAAATACTAGAAGAAAAGGAAGTCCAAAAAAGGAGGAAAAAGAACACAAAAGATACAGGACATGAAAAACAAGAAAAAAAAACAAAGCCTCACCCAGAAATTGTTTACTCTTGAAGTTTAAGAAAAGAAAGAAGTTCATTTTTATAAAAACAAGTAATTTGACGTTCATAAAAAACCGATATTCCCTATTCGATATTTTTAAAAAATTGTTTTTCTAAATAAATAAAAACCTAGAAGCTCAAATTAGAATAACAGAGCATTTCATTTTTGCTGTTAAACCGAGAAGTTCGAATTTAACTAATAAAGTAGTTCGATCTTAATAAAAAATTTGGATTTGTTTTTGTTTCTAGAAATATAACCAAGAAGTTCAAATTAAAAAACTAGAGCACCATGATATTTTTATAGGAAGAATGAAAAAAGGCTCACCTAGAATAATGTTAACTCTCGAAGTTCATATTTAATAAATTGGAGAGTTCGACAAAGATGAGAAAATAAAAAAGAGACACATAAATTTGTAGAAAAAAAGGCTCATGGATTTCTTGTTTTTGGAATATGGATTTTCCTCATTTCTAAAATAACCTAGTTCAAATTAAAAAAATTGATCTTTTCAAAAATTATAAAGAACATGGATTTCCCAGTTTCTAGAGAAACCTAGAGTTTGGAATTTAAAAGATAAAGAAGTCCAATGTTTATTACAAACCCCAAGAAGGTCAAACAAAAAAAACAAAGCATCTCAACACAAATTTATATAAAAAAGGATTTTATCCGTTAAAAGACCCTAGAAGTTCAAATCTAAAAAACGAAGCAGTTCGATGGTTATACAAAATTCAGATTTTCCTATTTATCAAAGAATGAAAATAGGAAGTTCAATTTTTTAAAATAGAGCACTACAAAATTCATAAAAAAGATTTTTGCCGTTTATGAAAAAAACTCTAGAAGTACATATTTAAATAACGGGCTGGTTCAATAATTATTAGAAAACTAGGATTTTTCCGTTACTACAAGGAAATAAACCAAGAAGTCCACATTATGAAAATAGAGAAGTTCGATATTTATAAAAATCTTAGGTTTCCTTGTTACTAAGGAATAAAAATGAAGAAGTTCAAATTAAAATAAAGGAGTACTTTGATGTATACGGAAAACTGAAATTATTTCTGTTTCTAGGAAAAATGGAAGCAAGCAGTTCAATTTTAATAAAATTGTATGATTCTAAAACCATTTTTTTTCTCCGGAGAATAGAACTATTAAAGTTTTAGGAATTATGGGTAAAAAAGCAAAAGAGAAGTTCAAAGTGAAACCAACCAGCGGTTCAACTACTACATGGAGTGTGTTTCATATAAGAAAAAAAGAATAAAAAGACAAAGTCTAAAAAGACTTTAGCTAGAAGTTCACGTGTTCGGCCGAAAGTTCAAAAATTCTTGTGAAGGAGGTTCACTATGTATTTAGTAGTGCAAAAGCACACAAAAAATGTTGTTTCTAGTGTTTTAAAACAGTTTTCTCTATCCATTACAAATTTGAAACATAATGCTCGGCACGAAAAATGTTCTTCTATTCAACAAATTTCCAAGGGTATATCATATTCTTATTCCAACATAAACTATTAAAAACAAATTGATGTATGTTGTCCCAAAAAGAAGTTTAATCTATTAAAAATGTTGCGTATTTTCAACATGTTTCTAATGGTTTATCATTTGTGGAACTCCGAGTAACGGGTGAGGAATTACAAACAAAAATACATGGTCGAAGTTCAATATGAAAACATCAAGCAATTCAACTACTATACGGAATGCGTTTCAGATGAGAATAAAAGAATAGAAAAGTAAAAGCCTAAAAGGTTTTTGCAAGAAGTTCATATGCTCCACCCTACACGGTTCAAAAATTATATTATGAGACTCTGACCTTCAACTACATGTTAAAAAAGAGAGGCAAAAACAAGATCGTGTTGCCATTTTTAAAACTGCTCTCAAATAGCAACGAATTTGTAACACTGTCTACATAAAAAGTTGTTCATATTCATAAGCTTTCCAACCATATATTGTATGCTACATTCCGGTGAACTGTTTAAAATTTTCATGTATACCGCTTAAATACATTTTTATGTATTTCAAAAAATTCTTATCTGTTGAAAGAAGTTCATAGTGAAAACAACGAGTAGTTCAAGTACTACAAGGAATAAATTTCAGGTGAGAATAGAAGTATAGAAAAATAAAAGCTTAAAAGGTTTGTTGAAAGAAATTCAAGTGCTCTGTCCGGGAAAGTTCAAAAATTCTTGCGAGAGAGGTTCACCTTGTATTTCCATGTTCGAAAACACAAAAAGATTTTTTTTCTTTTTAAAATAATTCTCTCAATCCATAAAGAAGTTCAGTTATTATTTGGGAGCAATTTGATTTCAAAAAGAAAATAAAAAAAATTCAAATTATAAGAATGGAAAAAGTTCATGTACTACATGGTGTGTGTTTAATATGAGAACAATGAATTAAAAGGCAAGGTCCAATTTTGTTGTTGTTATAAGTTCAAGTCCTCGGTCACAGAAAGTTAAAATAATATTGTGAGAGAGGTTTGTACAGAAAGGAATATCATTTGCGTAACACTGACGAATGTATGAGAAAATTACAAACAAAAATACGTCACAAAAGTCCAACGTGAAAACAACAGGAAGTTCAACTACTACACTGAATGAATTTTAGATGAAAAACTTTTAAAATCGTCGCGAGTATGAAAAAATGATCAACGCGGGAAAGTTGTGTGTTTACATCAGCTTTCCATCGGTATATCACTTGCTCAATTCCGATGAGTGGATGGAAAGATACGAGCAAAAAAAGCATGTGAAAAACAGAGTGAAGTTCAAGTAGACATACCGAGAAGTTCAAGTTCTTCACGCGGTTCATTTTCGAAGAATCTGTTTCGCGATAAAGGCAAAACGCATGATCTCGATGTTTTCAAAGTTACTTGAGAACGGCTAGGAATCATAGAAAACCATCTACATAAAAAAGTTTCGCATTTTCCATGGCTTTTCAACGGTATATTATTAGCCCCATTCCGATAAAGTTTGTAGAAATTACGGCCAAAAAATGTTTGTAGCCATTTTCAAAATTGACATAAAACCGTAAGGAATTGGGAGAAACAATATATACCAAAATGTTTTGCATTTCCCCAATCTTTCCAATGCCATATCATTTGCTGGATTCGGACGAATGGTTAAAAAATTAGCTCGAAAATACGAACTTGGTGGAACTTGTACCGTTTTATAAATTACTTTTAAACCGTTCAAAATTAGGAAAAACTTTCAACATGGAAAAGTAGCGCATTTTCATAAGCTTTCCAATGCCATATCATTTGCCTCAATTGGATTAGCCATTTAGAAGTGGCATAAAAAAATACAAACTCGTCTGTTCGATTTGCGTAATTTTATGATTTTCGAAATTACTCTTTAACCATAGGCAATTAGAGAAAACTTTCAACATGTGGAAGGAGCGGTTTTGCAGCAGCTTTCCAACACCATATTATTGACCTCATTCCGATAAACTGTTTGGAAATGCGACTGAAAATACGATTCATGTTTTTGTATGAAGAAAAAACGGTTTTCAAAACTGCTTACATTTTGCGAAAAATTTAACTTGGGTCAGGATACTCATGTCCATAGCTTTCCAACGGTATATCGCAAACCCCATTTGGGCAATGTTTGCGGAAGTTCAGCCTAGCACTGGGGGAAGATCATGTCGAACAACTCAGGCAGTAAAATTGCAACAGAGGCATGTTTCATCACGAACCGAGAGCAAATCCGCCAATGAGCAAGATTCCTATTTAAAGCGGGCATTTAGTTGCTAAAACCCGTTTGCAGATTACACTTACATCACATAGAATACGGCTGACCAGAAAATTCGCTCGGGGAGACACGGTTGCGAAGATAGCCCGAAGGTCGGGTTCCTGCAGAGGGAAGTTCAGGTTGTGATCAGAATAATATTCTGAGCCTGTGATCAGAGTAGTGTTTATATATAATAAGATGATCCAATGGTGTGATTGTGAAAATATGCATTTATGTGTCCTCAGCAAAAAGAACAAGGATTTCAGCTCATTGCATGATCAATATATATTGAAACATTTGTTCTTTATGTCCAGGACACATGCGGTCATATTTTTTCAATCCCTCTGTTGGATCATGTTATATTATAGTTTTGTTGGTTCAGGATTTTTTCAGGATTTTTGAGAACTTTTACACCGTTGAAAACCTTAACTAGTTTTGTGACAAGCTATTGTAGAAAATCCTACTGCTATATAGTATACTACGCATCGTGAACCCTCACTTCGTGTGGGGATTTTCCAGTTCCAAAAGTACGCTGCCACATCAAAGTTGTGCATTGGGTATATTCAAACACCACATGACACTTCATACATATGTTTAGGCCACATGCAGGCAGTGGTTGTCTTTAGGCATTCCCTCGCATGGTTATCGGTGACAAGCTAGCCTATTTTGTGGTGCCGTGTGTGGAATGTCAATGCATGACTTTGACCCAACAAACAAGAGAGGTTATATGACCAAGGTAGTGACTCTTCTTGGTCAGTCTTACAATACGCCTTGGTGAGATGCCCCCTCCCACCGAGTGGGGGAGGGGGGCATAGTACTACTTCCTACTAGATGAACCTCCATGGGGCCGGGGATGTCCGGTTAATTTGCGATGCATATGTGCCACATCAAATTTGTGATCTGGTTATTTAAATATCACACCACATCGTTTTCACACACACACACCCACCCACACACACACACACACACACACAGAGAGAGAGAGAGAGATCAGGCCACCCGTGGGTGTGGTTTGTATGTGGTCTCACCCATCTAACTCCAGAAGAACACATCTGTGGGCCCGCACATGGTCCACATTTGATGGGAAGCAAAGGGGAGGGGGTTAACCATGATGTACTCCTTTCGGTTTTGTGTTACGGTAGGGTGAGATGTCAGACCTAGCTATTTGGGGGCATGCGTTCATAGCTAGGATTCCCCTCCCGGCAGCACGAAGTGTGTGTGTGGGGGGGGGGGGCTAGCAATAATAATGTGTGCTTTGTGCGACAGGTGCCACATCAAAGTTGTGCATTGGGTATTTGAACATCAAACCACCCTTTTCATACATATATTTGGTCCACATGCAAGTGTGTTCGTGTTCTGACCCTTTCTCACTTTTTTGGCCAAATTTATAAAGAGCAGACGAGTCGAACGCAACAACCATCTGCGATCGGGTACAAAACAGTCACGGTTCCCTGGGACTACCCGTGTGCCATGCCCCTGCCCCTGTCACCCACATGATCACAGTAGATTGGGCTCCACGAGGCTTCCCTCCCCCTCTCGAAAATATCTACTCCCTCGCAATCTCAAAAATGTCTACCTGCCTAGATGTTTTTTCTATTTGATAGCACACGATTAGTATGTCTGGACCGTGTGCGATGTCTGTTACTCCCACTCTGCTTCAATCAGTAGATCCAATTTTCAGTAGCCCCGCCATTTTACTCCTGCCTACATCCCTTGCAATCTCAAAAATATCTGCTCGGCTGGAGTGTTTTTTTGTTTGATAGCACACGATTATTATGTTTTAACCATGTGTGATGTTCGCTACTCCTGCCCCGCTCTGCTTCGATCCCTTGATCAAAATTTTCGGTAGCCCTGCCATTTTACTCCCGCCTAGTAAAAATTTTAGTACCCGCAACATTTCCTCAAACATCACCTTGGACCCGCTCCACACACACACCCCAAATCCTTCACTCATCCCAAATCCCCCGCTCACACACATACAAACCAACCCTCCTTGCTCCAAACATAGCTAGCTCAACGCAGCCGCGCCACCTCCATCATCAACCTCTGCCGGTCTACCCGTGCAGTTTACCCACCGATATACACACCCTCGCCGCCCTGAGTTTCTTATGACGCCTACGAAACGCTTCCTTTCCCAGAGATCCCCATCCCCAACCCCTCCCCCACTCCAGAGCGTCGCAGCCTAAGCCCAGCTACGCTTCCCGAGGAGCAAGAGGAGTGAATGGCCCAAAAGAGCTTTACTGCCACCTCTTCGCGCCATGTCGGCGAGGTGGCCACCGAGGAAGCTGACGATGATTACTGGACCAGGATTGAGCATTTCAATCAGCGGGATAGAGTTTTATAGCATGTTGCGGATGCCGGCTATGACATCGAGGTCGTCGACACTGATGGCTTGACACAGGTTATGTCACAGGTTAAGTTGCCCACCCCCAACCCTTCGGGTTCGACAACTGTCGATCTCATCGATGGCCCTGCCGCTGATCTCCCATGGCTTGTTATGAACAATTTGCCATCCTTCATTGCCCTGGAGCCCCTTTTGTCATTTCTGGACACATTCTGTGACGCTGGCTTGGGATCCTCAGCTGGCAAGTTAGACCTCATCGACGGCGACCACGAGGAGGAGCCAATCTGTGACAAGTGAAGAAACCCATGATTTTTTTTCTCGAACCCCTTTTGTAGTGAGAACCTGTCCAGTATTATTGCTATATTTGGTTGTTTGCATTACGCTTTTTTTATTTCTATGGTTTATGCTTGTTTGGTTGTTTGTAGTTAGCATATGTCCAGTTTCAATTGCCATCTTTGGTTGTTCGTAGTATGCCTTGTTTATTTCAGCTATTAACAGTGTGATGTTCTATACACTACAAAAAAAACCACTTCCGTGATGATACGTGTTTGTCACAGTAGGTCACGTTTTCTGTCATGCATGTACATCCATGACGATTTATGACAGAATCAAGATAGTCATACCCGTGCTGTCGTAGAAGTGTCCACTTCCATGACGATAAATCGTGCGTCATAGAAGTGCTTCCGTCAAGGGTAATCGACACGTCGCATCCACCGTAACGGGTCACCGTTAACCCATCGGGTTTTGGTTTGGATCCGATAACCCGTTAGCAGCCTGGACTAATGGGGATTTTCCAGCGTTCAGACAGTTGTCGTCCAACGAATGGACAGGACACGCCTATGATACGTCAACACGTGTCTCGGCCGAACAGTGGCCCATTTAGGTTAAAAGGCCGGGCCTGTCAAAATAAGCTGGTCGGCCCATTAGTGGCCTACTTGAGTCAGGCCCATTCACAAGCATGACCCATACAAGTTACACAGAATCGGCCCATCAAAGGCCCATTCTAGATTTGATAATGTCTAGCCCATCGTCAGTTCCAGCCCATTAACGACCTGCTATGTCTTTGGGCCCAATTACGGCTCGAGCTTTGTTCGACCTGTTAGCAGCCCATCATCAGTTCCAGCCTGTTAATGGCCCAGAACGTCTTTCGGCCTTTTCTCAGCCCATTCTGTAGTTGGGCCAACTTCTAGCCTGTTGTGACTTTAGGCCTATCCTCCGCCCATTCGGTAAATGTGCCAATTCCTAGCCCACTTTGTCTTTCGGCCTGGTAACGGCCTGCACAACAGTTGGGCCTTTGACTGTGCAACCTAATTTTGGGTCCATTAGCGGCCCATGTTTTGTAGGGTAAAATTTTAGCCCGACGCGACTTTTGCCTTGTTAAAAGCCTAGTTTGCAAATTGGGTCTCCTCTGGCCCAAAACACTTTCGTCCTCTTACTGCCCCGTAAAGTAAAAGGGCCGAGACAAAATTGACATTTATTTCAGCCTGCTAGAGGCCCGCGGGCCATTTACATTTATATGGCCCTCTCGAGCTTTCGGCCTGTTAACGGCCTGCTAAGAGCCATTGTTACGATGGGCCACATCATTTGGGATCCACTAAATATTATTTTAACTAGCCCAATTAAGGCCCTCTTTGACTACACATGTTTGTTCGTTCAGATGGAGTCCAGGAAATGTTTGGGCGTGTCGGCCCCTGTTTCAACGATATAGCATATTCAAAGAATTATCCTACTCTATACCATCGCCTCTAAAAAACATACACTATACAATAAAGAGACTGAGGCATAGAAACATAGAATAATCCTACACTATACAATAAAGAAACTACAACCGATTATACCACTGTGCATTATAGTTCGGCACCAGTGATAATAAAGCGTACACAAACAACATATTACATACACTGGGCAAATAAAGCTCATACATCATGGACATGCATCAACAAGAACTTACCATTTGAACTATAATCTCTTCAGAAAATAGGATTGGCTGGATTCAGATAGCACAATTTCCAGTCTGCAAAATCTACAATTCCTTCGTTCTTACCTCAATGTCTCGTTTCATTTTTTTACTCCTGCATCCAATACCTGCAAGTCCAGTCTCAACTTGTTGAGTGCATGTTGAGAATCATGTACACGTTGTCTTGCCACCTCTAGTTGATGCTCGAGAACATCATCACATTCCAATTCCAATCCATAATCATTTGGTAACGACCATGCCGCACTGCTCGCAGATCTTTGTGTTGCTGTCACTTCATCCTGAAATGTTTCTGCAAGTACACATGACTAGGGCAAAAATATAGTTACAACAGGGAACGAGCAAGACAAACTATTTTATACATGGAAAAACATGACTAATAATTAGGTTACACGTCATGAAGCATAAGCAGGTGATATTTTCAAAATTATAAAAATGGTAGTCTGTGCAGCCCGCATACAGAAATCTCTCTTAGCTCACCAGAGGAGCATGATGTTGGGGCCAAATCCAAAACACAGACAGGTTACAAATTTAGACAACATGTTGCGTATAAGTAAGCAAGAAGTTGGCCATTCTGTAGCTCAATTAAAGTCTTAGGGAGCATAATGAACAGCAGAGGGATTCATACAAACCTACTACATCAAGCAAAACTATGCAATCATTAGCCTAGTATAATCTAGATTGTGAGCCTCATGCAGTAATAGTTGGTTAATAGACTTCAAAGCTTCAAGCACACTTCGCCAGAGTAACTAAATGGTAAGGCATTTAATTATTTCAACTAATAGTTATACAAGCACCCAACATCAGGCATCATTGTTTGGGCATCTCATTAACTGAGGACAAATAAAGCAATTGAAAAGAGCAATTTAACTATGCTTGAAACAAACAAGCAATTGAATTGTTGAGTTGGCAGCATGCATACATGCACGCCTCAATAACATCCATGGCCTAGCTCATTTAGTATATAAAGGAACAAGTAATGTAATATTGTTTGCCCCCTATGAAGCATCTCGACTAGTATGTAATCAATATCCTAGTAATGACAGGGAGGCTAATGATGTGAATATGCGTTTGGTTATGACATTTATGACATCGACAACTCTACCATGGCAGGAAGCAGTTTCACACTGTTCACTACTATAAGATGTTTTAGATATTTAAAAGTAGAATACATCCGTAATGAGTGAACAGACACATTAAAATGTGTTTACATACATCAGATTTACAAAAAAATTAGAACATCATATAGAAGTGACTGGAGGGGGTTTGAATCAATGGCCCAATGAATGGGTTACAGGTGAAGAACCCTACACAAGCACAATGTCAAACAAATAGGATGTCCTAGTAATTGTAATACAATGACTTACCTTAAATGGTTGAACAGGCTCTTCGTTTCTCCTCCTTCTCTTGCAAGGCTCCTTCCTAACATCTTGTACTTGGAAATCCTCAATCTTATCTTCATTGCACCCCCTCTGCAAGGTGACACAAACTAGTTACTGGTCTCCTTGGAAGATAAATATGCATACTTTCTAGTCTGTGAACAAGACAAAAGGATGAGATTATAACAAAACAACACCACATAATGAAACATGCCAAATCTCCTGCAAACAATGAAATGAGCATTTACTATGTGTGCACTATGTAAAAACTAGGCATACCTTCGAACTGGATCTCCAGGTACTCTTGGAGAGCCTACTTTAGTGTACAACCAAACCTTTATGTCACCTATGAGTTAGACAAGCCCCCACTACAGCAGCCCTTAGTGTTTAAATCGTTGACAAGCTCTGTTAGGTCAAGAACAACAAGTAATCAAAGCAAACAGTCCTAGTATGGCTGGCTGATACAAACAAGCAATTGAACAGATGTGTGAGCAAATCTTACATATCAAGAAAAGAAGCACAGAAGGAGGCTTAAAGACCATCACTTGATTGACTAAATTTAAGGGGCATTTAAACATCATGTGCAACATGTGAACTAACATAAACATTGCATATTTCAAATTCTATAAGGAAATGCACATGTATTAGGTTATGCCATGTATGATGATGCCTAAATGTACACTATAGCAGACATGAGTGATTCATCATTGCACGCACAATTGAATTACAGGTTAAGGGCCAGTTCTATTCTGCCTTTTCAGAGCTTATTGTCAAAATAAGTCATAAAAGATGTAAAGAAGTCATATTTGAGTTATGGGCCTGGGCTTAACTTATTTTGCTTTGGAGGGGGGTGTTTCGGGTAGAAGCTCACTAAAAATTGAAGGGAAGGGGGATAGTGAAATGACTCTATTGTCTGCCTATATTACACTCAAAATGACACTGCTCACGCCTGTGTCACACCTGACCCTCAAGTAAAAAAAACACGCAAGTGTTCATTACCCTGCCCGTTTGCATCTCCTCTACCCTTTCCCTCTACCTCGATCCCCTGGCTGCAGCGCTAGGTTTCCTCCAACGAGCCATCACCACTGATCTCATCTGGCTTGGTCCTCGACGATGCTCTCTCTAGCTAGGCTACATGGCCGGCGGGTAGGGCCAAATCTCCTCGGCTGCTCCTTCCTCTTGCCCCGCCCCTCATTCTCATGGTCTCCAGCAGCTGCTCCGCTGTGGTCCGTCCCACGCACTACTCCGGCGGCCGCCGCACAACTACGGTCGATGCCCCACTGCGGCAGAAGGCACCTCGTTCCCCCTCCCCTCCTCCCAGGCCATGGCCTTGAGGTGCTGTCAAAGGATGAGCTCATCCAATAAGGTGAGGATATGATAACCCACAAGTATAGGGGATCAATTGTAGCCTATTTCAATAAGTAAGAGTATCGAACCCCACGAGGAGCTAAAGGTAGAACAAATATTCCCTCAAGTTTTATCGAGCACCGATACAACTCTACGCACGCTTAACGTTCGCTTTACCTAGAACAAGTATGAAATTAGAAGTACTTTGCAGGTGTGATAGGCTTGGTTTGCAAGATAATAAAGAGCACGTAAATAAAAACTAGGGGATATTTAGATAAGGAAAAAAACTAAGTAAGTTTTAGTAGAGAGCTTTTTGTCACGAGAAAGTTATTTGTCCCTAGGTAATCGATAACTAGATCGGTAATCATTATTGCAATTTTATATGAGGGAGAGGCATAAGCTAACATACTTTCTCTTCTTGGATCATATGCACTTATGATTGGAACTCCAGCACAAGCATCCACAACTACTAAAGATCATTAAGGTAAAACCCAACCATAGCATTAAAGTATCAAGTCCTCTTTATTCCCACACGCAAACAACCTACTTATTGGGGTATATGCTTCTGTCATTCACGCCACCCACCATAAGCAAATCATGAACATATTGCAAACCCTGCAGCGGGCATCCCTCATGCTTGCGCAACATGGAGAGCACCATAGGACAACACCAATAATAAAACATGTAACTCAAACCAATCACAATCATCAATCGACCCATAGGACAAAACGGATCTACTCAAACATCATAGGATAGCCATACATCATTGGGAAATAATATATAGCATGGAGCACCATGTTCAAGTAGAGATTACAGCGGGGAGAAGGGGTGTTATACCGCTGCATAGAGGGGGAGAGAGTTGGTGATGACGGCGGCGAAGTTGTTGGTGTAGATCTCCGGCACGATGATGGCCCCGGCGGCGTTCCGGCGCCACTGGGAGAGAGGAGGAGAGAGCCCCCTTCTTCTTCTTCTTCTTCCTTGACCTCCCCCTAGATGGGAGAAGGTTTTCCCCTCTGGTGCTTGGCTTGCATCGCGGCGGAGGGGCGGGAGCCCCTCCGAGAATGGATC
>NC_041387.1:390180364-390245154 GCF_002162155.2 Triticum dicoccoides | reverse complement strand
CTCTCTCTCTCTCTCTCTCTCTCTCCTTGTGTTTCTACGCTCCCAGATTCTGGCCTTTCACCGTTTCTGAAATTCTCGAAGACCTGTAACTCCGATTGGGCTGAAATTTTAACACGATTTTTATCCGGGTATTAGCTTTCTCGTGGCAAAAGAAGGGCACCAACCGCCTTATGGAGTGGCCACAAGGGCCTAGGGCGTGCCCTACCCACTGGGGCGTGCTCCTCACGCTTGTGGTCCCCTCAGGCATCGTCTCATGTTGATTCTTTTCCCCAAAAATAACATATATTCCAGAAAAAATCTATGTAAGTTTTTATTGCGTTTGGACTCCGTTTGATATTGATTTTCTACGAAACAAAAAACATGCAACAAACAAGAACTGGCACTGGATCAATATGTTAGTCCCAAAAATAGTATAAAAAGTTGCCAAAAGTATATGAAAGTTGTAGAATATTGGCATGAAACAATCAAAAGTTATAGATACGACAAAGACGTATCAACATCCCCGAGCTTAATTCCTGCACGTCCTCGAGTAGGTAAATGATAAAAAGATAAGTTTTGATGTGGAATGCTACCTAGCATAATCTTGATCATATAATCTAATCATGGCATGAATATTAAGACACAAGTGATTCAAAGCAATAGTCTATCATTTGACATTAAGACAATAATACTTCAAGCATACTTATAAAGCAATCATGTCTTCTCAAAATAACATGGCCAAAGAAAGTTAACCCTACAAAATCATATAGTCTGGCTATGCTCCATCTTCATCACACAAAATATTAAAATCATGCACAACCCCGGTTTTGGCCAAGCAATTGTTTCACACTTTAGTATCTTCAAACCTTTTCAACTTTCACGCAATACATGAGCATGAGTCATGGATATAACACTATAGGTGGAATAGAATACAGTGATAGAGGTTTATGTGGAGAAGATAAAAAGGAGAAATTCTTGCATCAACTAGGCGGATCGACGGGCTATGGAGATGCCCATTAATCGATATCAATGCGAGGAGTAGGGATTGCCATGCAACGATGCACTAGAGCTATAAGTGTATGAGAGCTCAAAAGAAAACTAAGTGGGTTCGCACCCAACTTGCTTTCTCATGAAAAGACCTCGGACATTTGATGAATCCCATCACCGGAATATACAAGCCAAGTTCTATAATGAAAAATTCCCACTAGTATATGAAAGTGACAGTATAGGAGACTCTCTATATGAAGAACATGGTGCTACTTTGAAGCACAAGTGTGGTAAAAGGATATTAACATTGCCCCTTCTCTCTTTTTCTCTCATTTTTTTAAAGACTCCCCTCTTTTTTGGAGACTCTCTTTTTTTGGAGACTCTTTTGACCTCTTTTTTTATTTCCTCACATGGGGCAATGCTCTTAATAATGATGATCATCACACTTTTATTTACTTACAACTCGATAAAACTAATACAAGATGACTATATGAATGCCTATGGCAGTGTACCGGGATGTGCAATGATCTAGCATAGCAAAGATATCAAAAAATGGACAAGCCATGAAAATATCATGCTAGCTGACTTACGATCATGTTGTCGGCATTCTGGATACGGGGGTACCCTGACTTGCCTGCCTGCGGCCCACTGCGTGGCTCCATCAACGACCTGGTACGGCCCAGCTTTAGCATCAACAAACTCAAGACCCTCGCGAGGCGGACAACACCAAGACCTCTAAGGGGGTCGACCTGCTTAGGCTGGATCCCGGGGAGGGGAGACTTCTATGCAAGGTGCACCTCACGAGGCTCAGCTGACGTGAGCCATGACGACCAAGGCCAGGCAAGCACCAGCGGGGGCAGAGTACTAGTTTCCTCTTTGGTGCAAGGGAGGCAAGCGGTAGGCGCGGAGTCCCGAGGAACCAGCCAAAGTTTGCTATTCTGGTGCAAGGAGACCAAGATCGCCAGGACGGCAGGACGGAGGTCATCACCAAGCCCACCGCAGCGTCACGACCAAAGGCTTTTGCAGGCAAAGACCACTTTATTCAGGATAGGGTGTACTTCTTGTCCCTCTTCAAATCTGGCCGTTGTGGGATCCCTTCCCGCCAATATTTGGGAAGAGGACCAAGGCCACTATAAATAGGACTTGGCCACCACCATAGAGAGGGATCGGATCCATTCTCATCCGACCACCTCACCAACTCTCTCGAGCTCAAGAACACCTCACCTCCTGAAGTTGTTCATCCAATGTACAACTTCATCCTCAGCCCCTCGAGGCAATCCACCAAAAAGCTGGAGTAGGGTATTACATCGCAAGGTGGCCTGAACCAGGATAAACTGCTGTGTCCCTCTGTCCCATTGAGCTCGACGCGCTAGGCTTTGAGGATCGCGAGTAGGCAGGCTGGGTAGGTTGAGATCTCCGCATGCACCCCAAAGTTCGAACCTCTCAAGGGTTTGCGGAACCCGAAATTTTACATTTGGTGCGCCAGGTAGGGGTGCGTAGGATCCTCTCTTCCGTTGATTGATCCACTACTACTCTGACGCTTCCATGGCCGACGCACGTCGGGCTCGCGCTGAGCGTCGGGCCACGGTTGCCGCCCACGTCGCTCAGATGGCACCGGCAGGCGACGAATGTCCTCGTTGTCCTCCGTCACCAGCGGCCAATGTCGCCACGGTTCCTGCTGGCCACGAGCAGCAAGCTTCATCGTTGCACCCCTCGGTGCGCCGCGATGGGCACACCGCCACTCTGTCGCTGACTGCAGCCGCTTCATCCTCCCACGCGCGTTGTGGCCTGGCAAATGCACAAGCTACTCTGCTCATGGTGCAGGAGCTCCTTCGCTACCGCCCAGTCGATGACTTCTACGAGCTCGTCAGCGCCGCCGGAGACTCCGTTGTGCCGAACCGCTCACTGCCTCAGCAGCCACCTACCACGGGCGGCATGGCTCACGGGGCACCTCCACCACCTCTAGCCCAGGGCGCCATTGTTGAACCAAGGCGGGTGGCACCATGGCGTGACCCGCCGTGGCAGGCCCCTGCGAGCGAAGAAGCAAACTGCCAAGTGGTGCGGCGGCCCCAAGAAGATGCATGTGCGCTTCCAACACCTCCACGTCGAGACTGTGCACCGCTTGTGATGGTGGCGGTGCGCGAGCGCCAAGACCAGGCTCCACCTCATCGACGGGCTCCGGTGACCACGACGGGATGCCGCACATTCACCCTGGAGCTGCGCAGCGTCATCTGGCCGAGCAAATGCAAGCCCAACCTGCCCCCATGCTACAACGGCACCGCCGACCCTACAGAGTTCCTACAACTCTACGAACTGAGCATCGAGGCGGCCAGCGGCGACGAGAATATCATGGCGAACTGGTTCCCCATGGCCCTCAAGGATGGTGCGCACTCTTGGCTCCTAAATCTTCCCGTGGGATCCGTCTCCTCTTGGGATGAGATGTGCGACCGCTTAATCACCAACTTCCAGGGCACTCGCGACCGCCCGCCGGCCGCGGGTGACCTACGGCGCATCAAGCAGCAGCCAGGAGAGACCCTGCAGAAGTACATCCAGCGCTTCAACAATGTTCGCCTCAAGATTCCCAAGGTGTCGGACAAGGCCATCATCTCAGTGTTCACCGATGGCGTCGACGACGTCAAGATGAAGGAGGAGCTCTCCATACATGAGGACCTCCGTACGGCCCTGGAGATGTTCAACATGGTGAACAAATGTGCGAGGGCTGAGGAGGGATGCCTCTCCCTCCTCGAGCTCCCCGATGCTGACCCAGAAGATAAGAAGGCCAAGGTCAAGGACGTGAAGCACAAAGGGCCGGCTGTGCTTGCAGCCGAGCTAGAGATGAAGCGCGGCTGTGATCACCCTGAGTCAGCCAAGAGCAGCCGACCGTTCTGCGTCTTCCACAACGTGCACAACCACAACACCAACGACTGCTAGGAGCTCAGAGCCCTCCGTGACGGGCGCCTCGGTCGACGCCCCGAGCACAACGATCGAGGCTACGGTCGTGGAGGTGGCCGAGCTGGAGGACGCTGGGACGGCCGTGACCATCGCCAGGAGTGGCGCGACCAGCCTCGGGAGGACCGCTGGCAGGGTCAGCCTCGCGAGGGCGCTTGGAGGGACCAACCTTGCGAGGATCGGCCCCAGGGCAACGCTGGTCTTCCTCCGCTACCTCCACCACCAACAAGGAACGAAGATCATCACCAGGACGAGGGGGCTGGGGGCTTCTAGGAGCCTCAAGCCATCACCTGCATCCTGGGCGGCTCCCATGCCCCAGCCTCGCACCACATATTCAAGCAGTTCGTGCGCGAGGTGAACGCATTGGTCCCCAAGCTCGAGGCGACACGCCCTCTCAGATGGTCCAAGTACGCCATCACCTTCAACTCCTTCGACCAGCTCAAGTGCGCGGCCACTACCGGCACGCTCCCAATGCTCTGCTTGTTCGTCATCAGCAAAGTGGTCGTCACCAAGACCCTTATTGATGGTGGAGTAGGGCTCAATGTTCTCTCTGTTCAGACATTCAATAGGCTCCAAGTACCATACCAGCAGCTCTAGCCTACCGAGCCCTTCTCAGGAGTGACCGACGGCTCCACGCATCCGATAGGGTAGGTCCGCCTCCCTGTCACCTTTGGCAAGCGCGACAACTACCACACCGAGATCATCGACTTCGACGTCGCTGACATTCGCCTACCGTACAACGCCATCCTCGGGTACCCAGCGCTGGCCAAGTTCATGGCGGCAACGCACCATGGCTACAACGTCCTCAAGATGCCAGGGAGCAGCGGCATCATCATGGTCGCCTGCGAGGAAAAGGACGCGGTGTGCTCTCTTGAGTGCGCCTACCAAGCTGCAGCAGTCGAGAACCTTGAAGACGAGGGCGATGTCCTTCCCCCTGAGGTCGCCCCCAAGGCGAAGAAGCTGCAGCTGGGCCAGGAATCTCATGAGGAGGCGTCACCCAACAGTACCGCGCTGAGCCTCGAGTCCCTGTATGGGGCGCCTTCACCTATCGCATAGGAAGGCGCGCCCGGCGCCCCTCTCAGGCTGGGCTCGGGGGCTCTCCTCTGGAGGGCCTCAGACCTAGCCGACATCACGAGGGAGGTGCTCGGGCACCATGTGGAGGCATGCTTTAGCGCACGCTTCCCAGGAGAAGGCACAAGGCGTGGGGTGCTAGGCGCTCAGGAGTTCATCAGCAAGGCAGTCAAGGAGATTCAGGAGGCAAGGGTTCTGCAGGGCCATAGCCGCCCACTGTCGGGCGCGGCTCCTTTCCCTGGAGAGGGTAAGGAGTTCTGTGTCTGCATCGACATCCCAGGGCTCAACAAGGCCACGTCTCGGCAGCTCTTCTGGACGTCCCGTGTCGGCCGATTCGAGGGTCCCCCTCACAGCTACGTTCGCATGCCCTTCGGCCTGCCGAGCGTGGCGGTCGCGTTCCAGCACCGCATGCGGTATTTCTTAGAGGCTCGGGAGGCTAGGCACCAGGCGATCCCGGCAGAGGTGGAGATGGATCCTCAGGAGCACCTCAGGCCCCCGGAGCCTCCCGAGGCTCATGGCCAAGGCGGCTCGTGAGGAACGACTTCAGCAGCACGCATCTTCTACTACCCTGACAACTCTTCAGCAACAGTGTCAGGTGACATCTTTTAGTTCGTTCAGTTGGGGGCGCCCCTCGGGCTGCATTATCCCCAAGTCACGTGGGTCTGTCCGTGTGACATGTATCTCTTTTGCGTCTACCAGAACTAGTTTACCTTCCTTTATGAGTTGCCTTGGAATTATGAATTGCCTGACCGACGCTTCATCGCCAAGAACGTCTCACGCCCTAGCGAGCCCACCCACGACCACCTCATGATTAAGAACTCGTACGGCGTCTGTGCTCGGGTCCATCCCTGCAGCATCGCTAAACCCAAGAGGCTAAGCTCTGGCTCACGGGCCAGTTCTCGTGTATGTCACCTCCCATGGCCCTTGGTGCCTTGTTATCGCATGAGCTAATCGCGGGCGGATGAGTGAGGACGCGTGACCTGGTGCCTCATCACCACAGGAGCCGCGCGCCGATTGTTTTTCTTCAAGACCTCTGCATGAGAAGACTGGGCACAGCGTCTGTGCTCGGGTCTATCCCTACATCATCCATAAACCCAACGACTGAGATCTGTCTGGCGGGCCGGCCTTGCTCACGTCACCTCCTGGGGTCGTTGGTGTCTGGCCTTCTCATGCAATAACCTCAGGAGACTCATTTGGCGTAGGTTGCCTAACCATCTTGCAGGACTGACAAAAGTGTTCACGATCAAATTCAGGTGCAACCCGCATTGAGGTAGGGCCTCGTGAGTCCTGCACTGGCTCACGAGTGCCCATACACACCTCCTCTAGCCCTGCCGTGCAAGCCACGTGTCAGGGCGGTGCTGTACACGCCCCGGGGGCTATCCTGACAGAGAGCCCCCTCCCACGCACCAGTGGAAGCACCATGCTCCGCGCTGGCCGTCGACACTACCGAGGAGCGGCTATGCCCGTGCAAGAGCGGAAGCGCCATGCTCCGCACTGGTGATAAACAACGGAGGTAGCCTCGCGGCTGCAGCAACCTCAGGGAGCCCCTGGGCTCAGTGATTAGCCTCACCGCACTGCTCTCCCTCGGGCTGGGTACAGGGGCTACGCCCAGGTCACGCCTGGCGTACGCCACCCTGCCAGGTCCCATGGACCTGGTCTTCACACGCCCCTCCCGAGTGAGAGCCCGACGAGGAAAGGTATGATGGTCTGTTCGTACATTAAGGGGGACTCCTGAGCATCGCGTATCAGGAGCCTAACTGGCCACGTAGCCCCTCACCCCTTGATCTCATCTTGGCGATATGGACGACCCAACGGCGGCTGAGGTATGCGCGGGGCCGGGCCCTCCCGACGCAGAACGCCAAGGCTTGCCCTCGCACCTCTTTTCCCAAGTTGTTCGCACGTCAAGGGGGACTCTTGAGCATCGCGTCTTAGGAGCCTAACTGTCCACGTAGTCCCTCACCCCTTGGGCTTGTCCTGGTGATCCGGACGACCCAACGGCGACTGAGGTATGCGCGGGGTCGGGCCCTGCCGACGCAGAACGCCAAGGCTTGCCCTCCCACCTCTTTTCCCAAGCTATTCGCACGTCAAGGGGGACTCCTGGGCATCGTGTCTCAGGAGCCTAACTGGCCACATAGCCCCTCACCTCCTGGCCTCGTCCTAGCAATCTAGATGACCTAGCAGCGGTTGAGGTACGCGCGGGGTCGGGCCCTGCCGACGCAGAACAATAAAGCAAACGGAAAAGAAGTCGCAAAACCATAAGCTAATTATTACAAAACACATTGTTCCAAGCATCAGTTTTAACGCCTCCATGAGGCATGGTACATGTTGTAGCGTAAAAATAGGAAGAAGCACCACCGCCGCTTCACTTCTTCAGCCTTGGACGCCGCCGTCGCCCACCTGTGGAGCCCGTCGTCGATGACATCGCCGTCGCCCTTGCCCTCGGCTCCAGCCGTGGGGCCAACGGCGAGGAACTTGACTAGCAGGGCCTCCACCGAACCCTTCACACCGTCAGCAGCAGTGTCGCATGAGTCGGAGTCCACGGGCTCGAGCAAGGTGGCGAAGTCGAAGCTGGCGTCCCGGAGATAGAGATGGCTGAAGGCGCGCGTCAGGGCCGAGGAAGAGAGTATGCGAGCCTCACCTTCCACCGTGGATCCAAACCCGTCGACGATGTCCTCGAGCACCTCGACGACCCCAGGGAGCAGAGCGGTAGGGCTCTCCTTCGGGGTCACCACTGTCCTCTGGGGATCGCGCCCAAAGAGTTCCTACCAAGCCTTGTGGAACCTCGCCTCGAGGGAGACGAGGGTGCTGCGCTCCATGGTGGCCGCCCCCTTGGCCTCGGCAAGGGAAGCTTGGGCTGCTTCCGCCAACTCCTTCAACTTCTTCAGGCGGTCGCGCTCCATGGCCTGTTCCTGGGCTGCCTGCTTCAGCTCGGCATCGCGATTAACAGCGCCAGCGTCCTGGGCCTTCAGCTTCTCCTCTTGCTCCTGGAGCTGACTGGTCTGGGCGGCCTGCTGATCCTGGAGGGCCTTCAGTTCAGCCTCCGCTGCATAGCAACGCTCCTGGGCGTCCTTGATCTCCTTCAGCGCCAGGTCACGCTCGTCAGCGGCTACACCGGCCACCTTCCGGGCCTCCTCCGTGGATACCGCGGCTTGACTCCAGGCCGCCCGGACAGACGCGTCGGCCAGGAGCCACCCCGAGATCATCTCTAGGCGCCCCAATGCCGCGCGCCGGTTCGTGCCTCGAAGATCACCTTGGAGCTGGTCCAGTGCGGATTGGGCCTCCTCCAGGGCTCCGGAGGAGGCTAGGGCACCATGGACCAACAACGTGGTGGGTGGAAGAAGAAATGCTCTCGATGCCAAGACTGGTGGAGTTGCGGCAGCAGGGAGAACAGGGGGCTCCGGACGCCTTGCGACCTTAGCACTCGCGTCGGGGACGGGTGCCGCCAGGTTCAGCCCTGCCACGGACGCATACTCCTCCCAAGGCTGGGCCTCCAAGCTCCGAGAAGACGACGCCGCTGCTAGAGCCGCAGGAACCGCTGCGCCCCCTCGTGACGAAGCCGCGACAGCCGCCGCAACATGCTCGACCATGGTGGCCTCAACACCATCCTTCTTCTTCTCCGCCGACGACTGATGTCTACTACACAAGCTTCTTCTTGTAGACATTGTTGGGCCTGCAAGTGCACAGGTTTGTAGGACAGTAGCAAATTTCCCTCAAGTGGATAACCTAAGGTTTATCAATCCGTAGGAGGCGTAGGATGAAGATGATATCTCTCAAACAACCCTGCAACCAAATAACAAAGAGTCTCTTGTGTCCCCAACACACCCAATACAATGGTAAATTGTATAGGTGCACTAGTTCGGTGAAGAGAAGGTGATACAAGTACAATATGGATAGTAGATATAGGTTTTTGTAATCTGAAATTATAAAAACATCAAGGTAACTAATGATAAAACTGAGCGTAAACGGTATTGCAATGATAGAAAATTGGCATAGGGTTCATACTTTCACTAGTGCAAGTTCTCTCAACAATAATAACATAGATAGATCATATAACAATCCCTCAATCTGCAACAAAGAGTCACTCCAAAGCCACTAATAGTGGAGAACAAATGAAGAGATTATGGTAGGGTACGAAACCACCTCAAAGTTATCCTTTCTGTTCTATCTACTCAAGAGTCCGTAGTAAAATAACATGAAGCTATTCTTTCCATTCAATCTATCATAGAGTGAATAACACCTTAAGACACAAATCAACCAAAACCCTAATGTCACCTAGATACTCCATTGTCAACTCAAGTATCCGTGGGCATGATTATATGATATGCATCACACAATATCAGATTTATACAACCAACACAAAGTACTTCAAAGAGTGCCCCCAAGTTTCTACCGGAGAGTCAAGACAAAAACGTGTGCCAACCCCTATGCATAGGTTCATGGGCGGAACCCGCAAGTTGATCACCAAAACATACATCAAGTGGCACGTGAAATCCCATTGTCACCATAGATAAGCACGACAAGACATATATCAAGTGTTCTCAAATCCTTAAAGACTCAATCCGACAAGATAACTTCAAAGGGAAAACTCAATCCATTACAAGAGAGTAGAGGGGAAGAAACATCATAAGATCCAACTATAATAGAAAAGCTCGCGATACATAAAGATCGTGTCATAGAGAGAATACGAGAGAGAGAGAGAGAGAGATCAAACACATAGCTACTGGTACATACCCTCAGCCCCGACGGTTAACTACTCCCTCCTCGTCATGGAGAGCGCCGGGATGATGAAGATGGCCACCGGTGATGGGTCCCCCCTCCGGCAGGGTGCCGGAACGGGCTCCCGAGAGGTTTTTGTCGGCTACAGAGGCTTGCGGCGGCGGAACTCCCGATCTATCTTCTGTCTCGGTGTTTTTAGGGTACGTAGGCTTATATAGGCGAAAGAAGTCGGTCGGGGGAGCCTTATGGGGCCCACGAGAGGGTAGGGCGCACCCAGGGGGTGGGCACGCCCCCCTATCTCGTGGCCTCCTCGATGATCCCCTGGCTTGCACTCCAACTTCCTGGGATTGGTTCTGTTCCAAAAATAACTTTGCCGAAGGTTTCATTCCGTTTGGACTCCATTTGATATTCCTTTTCTTCGAAATACTGAAACAGGCAATAAAACAGCAATATGGGCTGGGCCTTCGGTTAATAGGTTAGTCCCAAAAATGATATAATTGTGTAAAATAAAGCCCATAAATATCCAAAAGGGGTAATATAATAGCATGGAACAATCAAAAATTATAGATACATTGGAGACGTATCAAGCATCCCCAAGCTTAATTCCTGCTCGTCCTCGAGTAGGTAAATGATAAAAACAGAATTTTTGATGTGGAATGCTACCTAGCATAATTCTCAATGTAATTTTATTTATTGTGGCATGAATGTTCAGATCCAAATGATTCAAAATAAAAGTTCATATTGACATAAGAAATAGTGATACTTCAAGCATACTAATCAAAGTAATCATGTCTTCTCAAAATAACATGGCCAAAGAAAGTTATCCCTACAAAATCATATAGTCTGGCTGTTGCTCTATCTTCATCACACAAAATATTTAATCATGCACAACCCCGATGACAAGCCAAGCAATTGTTTCATACTTTAGTAATCTCAAACTTTTTCAACTTTCACGCAATACATGAGCGTGAGCCATGGACATAGCACTATATGTGGAATAGAATGGTGGTTGTGGAGAAGACAAAAAGGAGAAGATAGTCTCACATCCACTAGGCGTATCAATGGGCTATGAAGATGCCCATTAATAGATATCCATGTGAGTGAGTAGGGATTGCCATGCAACGGATGCACTAGAGCTATAAATATATGAAAGCTCAACAAAAGAAACTAAGTGGGTGTGCATCCAACTTGCTTGCTCACGACGACCTAGGGCATTTTGAGGAAGCCCATCATTGGAATATACAATCCAAGTTCTATAATGAAAAATTCCAACTAGTATATGAAAGTGACAACATAGGAGACTCTCTATCATGAAGATCATGGTGCTACTTTGAAGCACAAGTGTGGAAAAAGAGATAGTAGCATTGTCCCTTCTCTCTTTTTCTCTCATATTATTATTATTATTATTTCTTTTCTTTTTATTTTTTTCTTTGGCCTTTCTACTTTTTTCTTTCTTTTTCTTTTTGTAAAGTCCGAAGTCTCATCCCGACTTGTGGGGGAATCATAGTCTTCATCATCCTTTCCTCACTAGGACGATGCTCTAATAATGAAGATCATCACACTTTTATGGATTTACACTCAAGAATTACAACTCAAAGCTAGAACAAGATATGACTCTATATGAATGCCTCCGGCGGTGTACCGGGATATGCAATGAATCAAGAGCGACATGTATGAAAATTATGAAGGTGGCCTTGCCACAAATACAATGTCAACTACATGATCATGCAAAGAGCAATATGACAAAAGTAATGCTTGTCATATGAACGGAACGATGGAAAGTTGCATGGCAATATATCTCGGAATGGCTATGGAAATGCCATAATAGGTAGGTATGGTGGCTGTTTTGAGGAAGGTATATGGTGGGTGTATGGTACCGGCGAAAGTTGCGCGACACAAGAGAGCCTAGCAATGGTGGAAGGGTGAGGGTGCGTATAATCCATGGACTCAACATTAGTCAAAAGAACTCATATACTTATTGCAAAAATCTAGAAGTCATCAAAAACCAAGCACTACGCGCATGCTCCTAGGGGGATAGATTGGTAGGAAAAGACCATCACTCGTCCCCGACCGCCACTCATAAGGAAGACAATCAATAAATAAAATTGTGCTCCAACTTCATCACAAAGCGGTTCACCATACGTGCATGCTACGGGAATCACAAACTTCAACACAAGCATTTTTCATAATCACCTCAACTAGCATGACTTTAATATCACTACCTCCATATCTCAAAACAATTATCAAGTATCAAATTGATCATGGCATCCAATTCACTTTCTATGATAGTTTTTATTATACCCAACTTGGATGCTCATCATTCTAGGACCAACTTTGCAACCATAGCAGATACCATGCTGTTCTAAAATACGCTCAAAATAATATAAGTGAAGCATGAGAGACTAGCAATTTCTACAAAATATAACCACCGTCGTGCTCTAAAAGATATAAGTGATGCACTAGAGCAAATGACAAACTACTCCGAAAGATATAAGTGAAGATCAATGAGTAGTCGAATAATTGTGCAACTATGTGAATACTCTCTAATATTATGGAATTTCAGATCTTGGTATTGTATTCAAATAGCAAGAAAAACAAAATAAAATGACATTGCAAGGATAGCACAACTCAGGTGAAGAAGCAAAAACTTAGGCTCAACCGATACTAACCGATAGTTGTTGAAGAAGAAAGGTGGGATGCCTACCGGGGCATCCCCAAGCTTATATGCTTGAGACTTCTTGAAATATTATCTTGGGGTGCCTTGGGCATCCCCAAGCTTTAACTTTTGTGCCTCCTTAATTCTTCTCATATCATGGTTTCTCTTTTTATCAAAAGCTTCATCCACAATAAACTCAACAAGAACTCGGGAGATAGGTTAGTATAAACCAATGCAAAACCTTATCATTTTCTACTGTACAAATCACTAAAATTATTATTCAACATTGCATACTAAATGCCTATGCATATTTAATACTCCTATCCTCAAATAGAATCATTAAACAAGCAAACATATGCAAACAATGCAAACATAACAGCAATCTGCCAAAACAGTACAGTCTGTAAAGAATACAAGAGTATCAATACTTCCCTAACTCCAAAAATTATGAGAAAAATACTACGCTGTAGAAGATTTATCAGAGCTCAATATGCAAAAGTTTCAACATTATACCATTCTCTGACTTTTCTAGGGAATTGTTTTGCAACAGCGGTAAACTTTCTGTTTTCAAACAGCAACATGTATAGTAGCAAAATAAGCATGGTAAAGGCCATCCTTGACATTTTTATTGAAACTAAAGATGCAAAACATTATTCTAAATAACAGCAAGCAAATATTAACAAAAGAAAATGACGCTCCAAGCAAAACACATATCATGTGGTGAATAAAAATATAGCTCCAAGTAAGGTTACCGATGAATGAAGACGAAAGAGGGGATGCCATCCGGGGCATCCCCAAGCTTAGGCTCTTGGTTGTACTTGAATATTACCTTGGGGTGCATTGTGCATCCCCAAGCTTAGGCTCTTGCCACTCCTTATTCCATAGTCCATCGAATCCTTACCCAAAACTTGAAAACTTCACAACACAAAACTCAACAGAAAACTCGTAAGCTCCGTTAGTATAAGAAAATAAAACCACCACTTAGGTACTGTAATGAACTCATTACAAATTCATATTGGTGTAATATCTACTGCTCTAACTTCTCTATGGTTCATACCACTTAATACTAGCCATAGATTCATCAAAATAAGCAAACAACACATAGAAAACAGAATCTGTCAACAACAGAACAGTCTGTAGTAATCTGTATCAAATGTATACTTCTGGAACCCCAACAATCCTTCCAAATTAGGAAGTCCTAAGCAATTTGTGTACCAATCCAGAGTGAAAAGAATCAGATCAGAAGCAAGTTTCTATGAATTAACAAAACTAATTTACTGGGTGCAAAAGTTTCTGATTTTCAGCAGGATCAACACGGCTATCACCGTAAGCTATCCTAAAGATCTTACTTGGCACTTAATTGAAACAAAAGATAGAAAACATGATTACTACAGTAGCATAATCATGTTAACACACAAAAACAGTAAGGATAAATATTGGTTTGTCTCCCAACAAGCGCTTTTCTTTAATGCCTTTCTAGCTAGGCATGATGATGACAATGATGCTCACATAAAAGATAAGAATTGAAACATAACGGGAGCATCATGAAGCATATGACTAGCATATTTAAGTCTAACCCACTTCCTATGCATAGGGATTTTGTGAGCAAAGAACTTATGGGAACAATAATCAACTAGCATAGGAAGGTAAAACAAGCATAAGTTCAAAACTTGAAGCACATAGAGAGGAAACTTGACATTATTGCAATTCCTACAAGCATATATTCCTCCCTCATAATAATTTTCAGTAGCATCATGAATGAATTCAACAATATAACCAGCACATAAAGCATTCTTTTCATGATCTACAAGCATAGAATATTTACTACTCTCCACATAAGCAAATTTATTCTCATCAATAGTAGTGGGAGCAAACTCAACAAAATAATTATCATGTGAGGCATAATCCAATTGAAAACTAAAATCATGATGACAAGTTTCATGGTTATCATTAATCTTAATAGCATACATGTCATCACAATAATCATCATAGATAGCAACTTTGTTCTCATAATCAATTGGAACCTCTTCTGAAATAGTGGAATCATCACTAAATAAAGTTGACACTCTTCCAAATCCACTTTCATATTCATCACAATAAGATTCAACATCCTCCAAAATAGTGGGATCACTACTTCCTAAAGTTGACACTCTTCCAAACCCACTTTCATCAATATAATCATCATAAATAGGAGGCATGCTATCATCATAATAAACTTGCTCATCAAAACTTGGGGGACAAAAAATATCATCTTCATCAAACATAGCTTCCCCAAGCTCGTGTCTTTGCATATCATTAGCATCATGGATATTTAAGGAATTCATACTAACAACATTGCAATCATGCTCATCATACAAAGATCTAGTACCAAACATTTTAATGCATTCTTCTTCTAGCAATTGAGCACATTTTTCCTTTTCATCATACTCACGAAAGATATTAAAAAGACTAAGCGTATGAGACAAACTTAACTCCATTTTTTTGTAGTTTTCTTTTATAAACTAAAGTAGTGATAAAACAAGAAACAAAAAGATTCGATTGCAAGATCTAAAGATATACCTTCAAGCGCTAACCTCCTTGGCAACGGCGCCATAAAAGAGCTTGATGTCTACTACACAACCTTCTTCTTGTAGACATTGTTGGGCCTGCAAATGCACAGGTTTGTAGGACAGTAGCAAATTTCCCTCAAGTGGATGACCTACGGTTTATCAATCCGTAGGAGGCGTAGGATGAAGATGGTCTCTCTCAAACAACCCTGCAACCAAATACCAAAGAGTCTCTTGTGTCCCCAACACACCCAATACAATGGTAAATTTTATAGATGCACTAGTTCGGCAAAGAGAAGGTGATACAAGTGCAATATGGATAGTAGATATAGGTTTTTGTAATCTGAAATTATAAAAACAGCAAGGTAACTAATGATAAAACTGAGCGTAAACGGTATTGCAATGATAGGAAACAAGGCATAGGGTTCATACTTTCACTAGTGCAAGTTCTTTCAACAATAATAACATAGATAGATCATATAACAATCCCTCAACATGCAACAAAGAGTCACTCCAAAGCCACTAATAGCGGAGAACAAATGAAGAGATTATGGTAGGGTATGAAACCACCTCAAAGTTGTCCTTTCTGTTCTATCTACTCAAGAGTCCGTAGGAAAATAACATGAAGCTATTCTTTCCGTTCAATCTATCATAGAGTTCATACTAGAATAACACCTTAAGACACAAATCAACCAAAACCCTAATGTCACCTAGATACTCCATTGTCACCTCAAGTATCCATGGGCATGATTATACGATATGCATCACACAATCTCAGATTCATCCAACCAACACAAAGTACTTCAAAGAGTGCCCCCAAGTTTCTACCGGAGAGTCAAGACGAAAATGTGTGCCAACCCTTATGCATAGGTTCATGGGCGAAACCCGCAAGTTGATCACCAAAACATACATCAAGTGGCACGTGAAATCCCATTGTCACCACAGATAAGCACGGCAAGACATACATCAAGTGTTCTCAAATCCTTAAAGACTCAATCTGACAAGATAACTTCAAAGGGAAAACTCAATCCATTACAAGAGAGTAGAGGGGAAGAAACATCATAAGATCCAACTATAATAGCAAAGCTCACGATACATCAAGATCGTGTCATAGAGAGAACACGAGAGAGAGAGAGAGAGAGAGAGATCAAATACATAGCTACTGGTACATACCCTCAGCCCCGAGGGTGAACTACTCCCTCCTTGTCATGGAGAGCGCCAGGATGATGAAGATGGACATCGGTGATGGGTCCCCCCTCCGGCAGGGTGCCGGAACGGGCTCCCAAGAGGTTGTTGGTGGCTAGAGAGGCTTGCAGTGGTAGAACTCCCGATCTATCTTCCGTCTCAATGTTTTTAGGGTACGTAGGCTTATATAGGCGAAAGAAGTCGGTCGGGGGAGCCTCAAGGGGCCCACAAGAGGGTAGGGCGCACCCAAGGGGGTGGGCGCCCCCTATCTCGTGGCCTCCTCGATGATCCCCTGGCTTGCACTCCAAGTTCCTGGGATTGGTTCTGTTCCAAAAATAACTTTGCCGAAGGTTTCATTTCATTTGGACTCCGTTTGATATTCCTTTTCTTCGAAATACTGAAACACGCAATAAAACAACAATATGGGCTGGGCCTCCGGTTAATAGGTTAGTCCCAAAAATGATATAAATGTGTAAAATAAAGCCCATAAACATCCAAAAGGGGTAATATAATAGCATGGAACAATCAAAAATTATAGATACGTTGGAGACGTATCAACAAGTGCGGCCTAACATCAGACGAAGATGCTAAGCATCGCATCAAGATTCAAGGGCGAGGCCAAGAAAGAACACTTACTGGTCCGAGGCGACGTAGCTCCTCTTCAGGCTCAATAGCACGGGCTTCGCAGGCACGGCTGGAGCTGCGCTCTTGGGAGAAGGCGAGCATGCGGTCGGCGCCGTGTGAGATGGCGACGGCGAAAGAGGAGTGCTGCCTGGGGGAGATCTGTGCTGACCTGCCCCTCCTAACGGCCGCCTGCTTCTGCTTCTTCGAGGAGGCCACCCCGGATCTCGTGGTGACCCCGGCGGGGCGAGCCAGCTCCATGACCGGATGCGCGTCATCATCGTCGACGTCGTCAGAGAAACCATGGAGGAGGACTCTCTACCTCGGGGCAGAGGATTCTCCCCCTCCTTCTTGGTGGCTTCGGAGGAAGGGTCGCCGGAGGACAGGTCCACCAAGGAAGTGGCCGGCGGGGGAGGCCCCATCAACACGGGCCCGCGCTCGATGAAGACAGGCATGGCGGCGGAGATCTTCTCCCCATCTTCTCGGAGGAATAGTGGGAGGCAATCATCTGGAGGGTCGCTCGGGTCCTTCCCGGTCAAGGAAAGCATCATCTTGCTCAGCTCATCATCAGGCAGGCTGTCCTGGCGCAGCCGGATCTTGTCTTCGGCACCCCCAAGCTTCCACAAGGGACGGGAGCACTCCTGGAGTGGCGCCAGGCGCTGCATCAGGAACTCCCTGATAATCATGGCCCCTGCCAGCTTCTCGGCCTTCAGGTTGGCCTCCATCTTCTTCATCAGCGGCCTCAGCTGGGGGTCGGTGATCTTCTCGGAAGACCACCCCTTCTCAGAGGTCGGGAGCTCATTCGGCAGCTCCAGTAGGTCGTGGGAGCACATAGCGTCCATGATGACCCATTTGTTCCGGACATCCTCCACCTTCTTCCCGGCGCGTGAAATCGCATTGCTGCCATGGGCCGCGACGAAGCCGGCACACCCAGCGGGCTGGTGGCCGTTCACACGGAGGTAGAAGAAGTTGCAGAGCATCGCGACAGAGGGCATCACTCCCACGAACACCTCGCAGTAGAAGGCGAAGATGGACAAGAGGAGGACAGAGTTGGGATGAATGTGGAGCGCGTGGAGGCTATAATGTTGGAGAACGGCGTAGAAGAAGCGGGAGAAGGGAGGAATCATCCCCGAGCTGACACTATGCAGGAAGAAGGGATAAAAAGTACTGTTCATGGGCTGCGGCACGGCGGAGGCGACCTGGAGCGCCATCTTCCCCCATTCGCTGTTATTGCTCGCCATCCGGAGAAGCCCGGTCTGGAGCTTCTCCTCGGTGACGGAGGGTGTGATCAGCGCCTGAACTAGGCAGGGCCGACAGCCGGGGCTGGAGCTTTAGCTTTCTTGGCGGCCATCGGGCGAAAGCTTGGTGGGGAAGATTGTCAGATATGGAGGAGCTTTTTGGCATTGGGGGAAGCGGATCTGTAGCAAGACGAAGAGAAGGCAATGAAGGCTCAACGGCAGGTGTTAGCCCTTTTGTTAGCCGAAAACATTTGTGGAGGAAGCGTGGGGAACTAGAGACGTCCACCTCCCATCAATCGTCATGCGTCGTTCAAGGCTGCGGGCGGTTAGGACCCGCGGCACTCCGCACTTGCCCCTTGGCTTCGCCTAGAAGCCAAGTCCGAGCGCGCCTTGGGCCCGGGGGCTACTGTCGGCGTTCTGGATATGGGGGTACCTAGACTTGTCTACATGCGGCCCACTGTGTGGCTCCATCGACGGCATGGTACAGCCCAGCTTCAGCATCAAGAAACTCAAGATCCTCGCGAGGCGGACGACACCAAGACCTCTAAGGGGATCGGACTCCTCAGGCTGGCTCCCGAGGAGCGAAGACTTCTATGCAAGGTGCACCTCGCGAGGCTCAGTTGACGTGAGCCATAACGACCAAGGTCAGGCGGGCACCAGCGGGCGCAGAGTGCCAGTTTCCTCTTTGGTGCAAGGGAGGCAAGCAGCAGGCGTGGAGTCCCGAGGAATCAGCCAAAGATTTCCATTCTAATGCAATGAGACCAAGACCGCCAGGACGGCACGATAGAGGTCATCGCCGAGCCCACCGCAGCATCACGACCAGAGGCTTTTGTAGGTGAAGACCACTTTATTCAGGATAGGGTGTTTCTTGTCCCCGTCAAATCTGGCCGTTGTGGGATCCCTTCTCGCCAATATTTGGGAAGATGACCAAGGCCACTATAAATAGGACTTACCCACCACCATAGAGGGTGATCGGATCCATTCTCATCCGACCACCTCACCAGCTCTCTCGAGCTCAAGAACACCTCACCTCCTGAGGTTGTTCATCCACTGTACTAGTTCATCCTCAGCCCCTCGAGGCAATCCACGAAAAAGCTGGAGTAGGGTATTACACCGCAAGGTGGCACGAACCAGGATAAACTCCCGTGTCCCTCTGTCCTTTTGAGCTCGACGCGCTAGGCTTTGAGGATCGCAAGTAGGCAGGCTGTGCAGGTTGAGATCTCCGCACGCACCTCAGAGTTCGAACCTCTCAAGGGTTTGCGGAAGCCAAAATCCCGCACATGCAAAGCAATATGACAATGAATGCTCAAGTCATGTATATGATGATGATGGAAGTTGCATGTCAATATATCTCGGAATGGCTACGAAAATGCCATAATAGGTAGGTATGGTGGCTGTTTTGAGGAAGATATAAGGAGGCTTATGTATGATAGAGCGTATCATATCACGGGGTTTGGATGCACCGACGAAGTTTGCACCAAATCTCAAGGTGAGAAAGGGCAATGCATAGTACGGAAAAGGCTAGCAATGATGGAAGAGTGAGAGTGCGTATAATCCATGAACTTAAACTTAGTCATAAAGAACTCACATACTTATTACAAAAATCTAGAAGTTATCAAAACAAAGTATTAGACGCATGCCCCTAGGGGAAGGGTTGGTAGGAGTTAACCATCGCGCGATCCCGACCTCCACACATAAGATGGCAATAAAAAAATAAATCATGCTCCAACTTCATTACATAATGGTTCACCATACGTGCAAGCTACGGAAATCACAAACTTTAACACAAGTATTTCTACAATCCACAATTACTCACCAGCATGACTCTAATATCACCATCTTTATATCGAAAAACTATTACAAGGAATCAAAGATATCATATTCAGTGATCTATAAGTTTTGTGTAGGATTTTATGCCCATGTGAATGACCAATTCCTGTTACCTCTCTAAATAGATATAAGTGAAGAAAGAGAGTTTAATTCTTTTTATAAAATATATGCCCATGCTCTAACAAATATAAGTGAAGCAAACGGGCATCTATTTATATATAAAGAGTACTTTACGGGCTAACCAGAAAAAAGAGAAATAGAATATAAGTTACCACAAAAATTAGAAACATCTAACCATTTATTTGATTGACTGAAAATCTATAGCCGTTCGATATAAGTAAAGAAAAATTACCCACCTTTGCCATTACGTATCGCACATGAGGTTATTTTCCTGTACGTGTTGGCGCAACATAAATTAACCTCTTCTTACCCAAGGCCTTGCCATGGCCCTTCAATATTCCATATCTACTCACAATAATCACCAAATCAAGTCGGATCCTCATTCCAGATCCTCACGGACGACACAACCATAGTTTCCTCGGTGGCTTCAGCCTGCCGGCCGGCCGATCGACCTCCTCCATTGCCGCAGTCTTGCTGCCCCATGCACACGCCTGCAACAAGACCCCTCTCCTTCCATTGTTCAACCTCCAATTCTCATCCATCATGCTTCTGTTGGAATTAACCACGACTTGATCCCCCGTCGGCTGGTGTGTGTCCGGTTCAGGCTACATGTGTGTATCCGAGTAGGTCTAGAGTTAGTCACCGATTAGAATTGGATAGCTAGCTTTGTACTACTATATATACATGTATACCCCGGGCTTGTAATCACATCATGAAGCAATAAAGTCAAGTAGAGGCTCGATACGAGCCTTTGGCAATACATCTGTCTCGCGTGCGTTCGTGTTGTTCCGACCGGCTGGCCGTTGTGTGCGTACGTGAGATACTAAGTTGATCAAAGGAATCGATCCAACTTGTACGTGGTGTTGCTAGCTTACAACGGTGCATCTCGGCGTAAAGCACTTCGTCGAGTTCGTCAGCAAGCTTCGTTCTTCGTTGTTGTTCATCGTCGGTTGTATCGCCGTTGCCGGAAAGTACTCGGCGTCGGGACTGGGCCAACAATTGGTATCTAGAGCAAGGTTGATCTTCTAGTAACGGGAGATCATGTCGGACGACGAGAAGACCAAGCAACTGACGGAGTACTCCGGTGCGGCTACAGTAATTGCTGCTCCGGTGAGATCGGTGTATCCACGATTCGACCGTGGGAACTTTGTGGTGTGGGCGACCATGATGGAGTGGGCGCTCGAGGCCAATGAGCTCTGGGAAGCCGTCGACCCCGGCGGTGAGGAGTACCTGAAGGGTGGTGTCTTGTATCGGAAGGATCGCCAGGCTATCACGGCCATCTGCTCGGTGATGCCGGTGGACGTGCAACAACATCTTATCTCGAAGACATCAGCGAAGGAGGCGTGGGACACGCTCAAGACGTTGCATCTAGGGCACTCGCGTGTGCGCGAGGCCAACTTGCAAACTTTGCTGAAGAGTTACGAGAATGTGAGGATGGGAGAAGATGGTAAACGGGATTCGCGGTCTCGGAGAGAAGTTGGAGGACATCTCCGTGGTTCGGCGTTTTCTACGTGCCGCTCCACTACGCTACATGCCGATTGTGTCAGCGATCGAGCAATGTGTTGATCTCAAGACTCTCACTTTGGATGATCTGGTTGGTCGCTTCAAGGCGCATGACGAGCGGATGAAACTGAGTTATGGTGACGCAAAGCAGGATGAGTACCTGATGCTAACGTGTGCTCAGTGGCAGGCAATGCTTTCCAAAGAGAACAATTTCGGCAAGGCGTCCGGTAGCAGCGGAAAGTACCGTCCCGCAAAGGACACCGACGAACAATTAGAGAAGCCAAGGAAGAAAAAGTTCGACAAGAGGAAGATCCGCTGCCACAACTGTAATCTGCTCGGACACTTCAAGTCGGAGTGTAAGAATCCCCCGAAGGTGAATGCCCTCATGGCCCAGCAAGGTGAGGAAAGTGACATGATGTTGATGTGTGAACTCGTGGACAAGGAGGATCCAGTTCTTCAAGCGTCGGCTAAAGAAATTGTCGTGCTCCGTGAAGAAAAAGTTCGCTGTCAAGATCATGGTTCGGAAACTCATGTCGATGCTACGGACATGGGGAAGAAAAAGTTCGCTGTCAAGATCATGGTTCGGAAACTCATGTCGATGCTACGGACATGGGGGTGATTCCGAAGCTTATGTTGATGTTACGGGCATAAGTGCTAACTTTGCTGGAGCGGACGCAACAATTGTCGCGTGTGCTCGGCCATGGAGAAGAAGTCTTTGTCCGATGCGTCCGCAAGATAAATGGCGTACATGGCGCCTGAAGTCGACGAAGCACGGTTTGCTGGTGCAGAGATGAACACGTATACAGCGACAAAGATATCAGATGCTGGCGTAACGTGTCCTACAAGTCATAGGCCAGGGGAGCACGTCACTCTGTTCAGTGGCACTAGAAGCCAGCCACTGTGTGACACAGCACCGGGTCCAAGGAACTCGCATGCATGCATGCAGCATGGTGCAGACATGCCAGACGTCGGCGACCAAAGCAGCCTAGCAGCAGGATGGGTGGCTAGCTCACGTGGTGAGTTTGACCAACCAAAACAAAGGAGCAGGCTAAATAGTGCCACTGTAGGCACGCTAACTAGGCCAGAAAATGTGCGCTCAGGTGGAGACCTATATGCTGATCTAGCATACAGAGGGACATTAGGCGTTGGATCATCTGTGCAAGTACGTGCAGTTTTGCCATGCTTGGCCACTGCAACATCACCTCCGATTGCAATGGAGGAAAGGGCACCATCGCCCACACCCATACATCTTCTACCGGTGTCAGACATGTATCCGGAGGAAGCTCTTCGAACGATTGGCCCGGCAAAGATGAGAAGGAGTGGATGGCGGTGTCTAAGTGCCGAGGAACCGGCATATTTTCATGACGCAAATACGTTGGAGTGTTGGTGTCATGCTACGGAAGAGGAGTTGAGGTCGATTCACGACAACAATGCATGGGAGCTTGTGGATCTTCCCGACAATGAAAAAGTCATGGATCTCAAGTGGGAATTTATGATCAAGAAATATGCCAAGGGTCCGTGAAGCACAATGCAAGGCTAGTGGCCAAAGAGTACGTGCAAGAGAAAAGTGTGCACTTCGAAGAAGCGTTCGTTCCCGTTGAAAGGATGGAATCGGTGAGACTACTCATCGCTCTCGCGGTTCAGGAATCATGGAAGATACATCACTTGGATGTAAAATCCGCGTTTTTGAATAGCGAGTTAGAAGGAGATGTGTATGTGAATCAGTCACCGGGATTCATCAAAGAGGGAGAGGAACACAAGGTACTGAAGCTACACAAAGTCTTGTATGGGCTACGACAAAGCTCTCGGGCATGGAACATCAAACTTGATCAGACGATGATTTCTCTTGGATTTGAGAAAGCCCCACTAGAGCATGCAATGTACAAGAGAGGTGAAGGAAGGGATCGTCTACTAGTTGGCATCTACGTCGACGACCTATTGATTACTGGAGCAGATGAAGAGGTGATTGCAAAGTTCAAATTACAGATGAAGGAGCTTTACAAGATGGATGATCTAGGCCTTTTGAGTTGCAACCTCGGGACAGAGGTACATCAGAAGCTGGAGGGGATCACACTATGCCAGGAGGCATATGCAAGGAAGGTACTTGAAAGCCGTGGCATGAAAGATTGCAATCACATTGTCGCTTCAATGAAACCTCGTCTTGAGCTGAGCAAGAAGGAGATAGTGAAACTACTCAGGTATAGTGGTAGTGACAAGGAAGGAATTGTCGACGATCGTAAGAGTAATTCGAGAGTGGCATATTTCCTTGGTGGAAGCATAGTAAGCTGGCTATCACAAAGACAGAAAGTGGTGGCATTGACTTCAAGTGAAGCAGAGTATCAAGGTGTGTGGCTAGGGAGGCTACACAGTGATCTCATGGATCGAGATCCGGAACAAGTGGTGCTCAACATTGACAGTGAGTTTATAACTTTTCTATGCGAGGATCCAATGCAGCATGACAGGAGCAGGCACATTGATACGATGTATTATTACATAAAGAATTGCGCCGAAGAAGGTAAGATGAAGATCAACTACATTCGCACCGATGATCAGCTGGCGGACATCCTGACCAAGGCTTTGGATCGAGAGGAGTTCTTGGATACGCAAAGAAGGATCGACGTCGAAGCCGTGACATGAAGACGTCGTGTTTAGGGGGGTGAATGTTGGAATTAACCACGACTTGATCCCCCGTCGGCTGGTGTGTGTCCGGTTCAGGTTACATGTGTGTATCCGAATAGGTCTAGAGTTAGTCACCGATTAGAATTGGATAGCTAGCTTTGTACTACTATATATACATGTATACCCCGGGCTTGTAATCACATCATGAAGCAATAAAGTCAAGTAGAGGCTCGATACGAGCCTTTGGCAATACATCTGTCTCGCGTGCGTTCGTGTTGTTCCGGCCGGCTGGCCGTTGTGTGCGTACGTGAGATACTAAGTTGATCAAAGGAATCGATCCAACTAGTACGTGGTGTTAGTACGTGGTGTTGCTAGCTTACAACGGTGCATCTCGGCGTAAAGCACTTCATCAAGTTCGTCAGCAAGCTTCGTTCTTCGTTGTTGTTCATCGTCGGTTGTATCGCCGTTGCCGGAAAGTACTCGACGTCGGGACCGGGCCAACAGCTTCCCCATGGTGTAGTTAGGTCAAGGTACGTATTCATCTCAATTTTTCTGCAAGCAGCATCTCTAGCTTCTTACATGGCAGGTGAGCAAATAAACAAGACATCCAGTGTCACTCTCATGCACGATGCTGTAGCCTGCACCCTAAAGGGATGAACACGTGTTTGAAACTAAGAGATCAGCGTTGTTTCATCCTACATGTAAGACCATGCATGCTACCATGGTGACCGTCACATATCATGTCATACTTCAAATATTATTTTTATAGCATGATTACTCTTACAGGCTGATTCTCAGTTCAACATAAGATTTTTTAGTCGTGGCATACTTGAAAGATTTTTTTTATAACATGATTACTCCAGCAGGCTGTTGCTCAGTTCGACACAAGCTTTTTTTCCCAGGATAAACACATGCAAGTTGTTTGTTTTGTTTCTTGGAAGCATGTTCCAAATAGTTAGACAGCGACCTCTCTTACTGCTGGTCATTTAATTTTCTTGAGACATACCCAAGCCTCTATTTCTAACCAAGATTTTGCCTCCAGGTTTCACCACTTGGGTGAAAGCAACCCATAGACTAACGGCATGAGGGCACGTGTATTAAATTGGGATGTGGCGGAGTAGAAACTCATTTGTGGCCGTAGTTTGTTTTGTAAATTTTTTGAACTTGCTTGCTCCTTCACTGTGTGGCTCTAGTCGTTCAAGATGTATGTGCTCCACGTGGTGTGTTAGTTTTCAATTTTGCTTCTCCTTTTTACGCCGTTCTAGCATGCAGTAGGCCAGGTTGTGTCACAGAAAATATATGTATGTGTTCGCATGCGAGAGGAACCACGTACAATGGTTAAGAAATGAGAGCAAACCGGTGGTCAGCGCTGCGCACGTATGTTCAGATGCAAGGCGACAAAGGTACGTGGTTAAATCAGCTACTGCATGCATGCGGACTAATGGGAACGCGCCGCTTGAGTGGACGAGCGGCCAATTACAACTGCCCGAAGCGGTGATCAGGGGATTGGCACTTGGATCCAACGACAAGACGACAAGGTGCATGCAGTCGAGATGGGACGCGGCGTCTCAGTACGTGACTGGCCAATAATAACTCGCCGAAGCGGTGCCCTGGGGACGCGTGGTTGGGGCCAATGACAACTAGACAAGGAGGTATGTGCGGTCCGGCAGTTGATTCAGCGACAGCGAACTACGTATTGGGGTAATTTAAAAGTGATTGGGACACCCAGGACAGTCCAGCTTGCCGCTTACTCAGTTCCTAGAGATGTTCCAGAGATTGGCACCACTTGCATGGTCTACTCTGAATGCTTCTGTGTTTTGCTTTTTGTAAGCGGCGCCGTTTATATGGGTCATTCTACACCTGCCGTTGTTCTACACTTTGTGTTCGGTTTTGTTTCATACTCTCAATCTCTCTGTACACTATAAATAGGTGTTCTTTCTTCCTGTACTTCGCCTACTTTCTGTGGTTCGTTTCTTTCTTCTTGTTTATACTAGCTCCATGGTTTGTTCTTCCTGCTGTTGTAATGGGCCACGGCGTCGGCCTCCTCGGCTGCGTGGAGCTGTCGTTGGTCGTCGTCCTCCTGCTCCACCCGGTGTTGGCACTGCAGCAGCAAGCACGAGGCCATGCAGTGATTCACGCAGCGCGCGGTGGCGGTGTAGGTGTCTCGCAGTTCTACTGCTGGCGGTGGGCATCGGCACAACTCTCGTGTGATCGCGGTTGTGCGCGGCTAGCTAGGCCAAGCTCACATCGCGATGGCAGGTTGCGCGTGCGCGCGGTGACCATGAGTGGCGACGTGCGGTGTGGATGCAATGCAACATGTAGCAGCGGGCAGTACTGGCAGCCGGGATGTTTCCAACCTCTCCTGTCCCTCTTCTGATGTGGAGGATGGCGGCTTGGCACGGGACGCGACAGTGCGGCCACCAACACCCTGCATCCTCCACCGGTGTCTCATGTACGTGCCCCTAGCCCCCTTCCTCCTACTATCTTCACTGCCTCTGCTGCAGTCGATGGATGTCCACATGCCAGACAACGGGCGCAGCAGCGACCATGGTCAGACCCGCGACTCCCGCCCCACCAATCGTAGACACTTCTTCTTGTGGCTTACTGCTTCCCCTGCAGGTGGAGCTCAAGTGCTCAACGTGGAGGAGCTCGCCATGGGCTAAGCATCGTTCTGGGCGCAGCTGACCGCCCCGCGCGACGACTGCTCCGACGCAGGCCAAGTGTACGGCGTAATGTCTGAACGGCTGCAGGCAAAAATAATGAGCTCAGTCCGGACATTATGTTGCTATATACTTGTGTTCTTCCCTGATGCTTAATTTTTGTACGAGCAATCTCTCTCTCCCTCACTTTTGGGCGGCACAATCTTTGTGAATTCAGAAGCTTGTAGGAGCATCAGTTGAATCATTTGGCGCTAAAGCTAAAGCTTGTGGAACTCTTTTTGTGCTGGCCTCACTATCGAATAAAGGTACCATTCGTCATAGTTATGTTTATCTGTTTTCCAATATTTTTTAAATAAAAACTAATAAGTGTTGCAAGATCATGGCTGCTAAGAGGTTACTCTAAAAACTAGGCATTTTGAATAGTGAGATGGTCTTTAATTTTCAGTGTTAAGTAAAGATTCAGATATTCAGTCAAGTTGCTTGAAAGCTGGGTCTAATGCGTTTCTGATCGAAAGCAGGGCATTTTGAATAGAACGGGACGCTTTTCAGTTTTCTTAGTGTCAAGTAAGCACTCAATTAGATGGGTATAGTACATTTCTGATTAATTACGAGGAAACCGTAAGAGTTGAACAGAAAATATTACATAAACCTAATTCCACACTTTAATATCCAACCAAAGTACAGCCTGGTCTTTTGCTGAAAGTGTTGTTGTTCAGTAAAATCATACTTTGGTACTATAATGTAATTCCACGCTTTCATATTCAACCAAAGTACACCTTGATCTTTTGCTGCAAGTGCTATTGTTCAGTAAAATCATTCTTTAGTATAATGCGGTAGAATCTCGATACACTGATGGTAGATCCTGTAATCGTGTACGTGCAAAATATATAACTCATTCCATTTATACATAGAGTACCTTTGTGGTGCCATGTTAAATAAGGGTGGCCATTTTTGTATGACGGACACTTGAGTGAAAATTTGATATGGATTCACATCAGAGCTCATGTAACGTAAGTGATTTCTTCTAATTATTTTGTGCAAATATCTTATGATCTTCTTTTTTCCGTGTTATCGTTGGTCAGTTTACAACGATCAAAATCCCTTCCCTTGTCGTGCTTCCACTATCTTCTGTAAGAACCTTGAATTACTTTATTTCATGGTTTGGGTTGTGAATGAATTTGGAAGGATCATAAAGTAGTCTTTAGTTCAGTTTGTCCATTTATAGTGTTGACGCATCTAGCTACTTGTTCCTTTCTTTTGCTGTAAAATGAAATAGCATTTTTATTGTCATTAAATTCTTCAAGATATTTAATGATGTGATCTGAAACTTACAGTTTTGTTCTATTATGGAGAGTTGGGAGTTTTAGGGATAAAATCAGCCACGCTGCTCCAAACAAGCGAACAGAGAAATCGGTTAGCCTGTAACATCTCATCATGCTCCTGTCATCGAAATAAGTAGCATGTATATAACATCTCCTCATACTCTTCTGAATGAATTAACTTTAGATTTGACAGTAGTTTCTATTAAACATTTGTTCAACTTCTTTGTTTCTTTTCAGTGTAAACTATAATAGAGGAGTATATCACACAAATGCTATGTGGGAAGAGGTATTTACAATTGAAAATATCAAGGCAATTTACTAACAGCGCATCATTACTTGCCTTATTATGACTGTACAATTTCACACACATATCTTCTATATTGAATCACAGCCGATTGAAAAAAAAGGTATGTCAACTCAGCAACATCTCACACAACATCACAAATTTCCTTAGCAACATCGAACCAATTTCACGGCAATGAATCAACAGGGCGCGGCGTGCCGCCGCGCGAGCATAGCTAGTTAGTATTACATATAGGTCTGATGGATTCATCAAGAAAATAAAGAGTGAAGAATACTGTTACTATAAAATACATCCACTATAGATAACCTTCTCGATGAAGACAATCTATCTGCAGGGGACCATGCCGTTGGAGTTTCCTAAGAGATATGGGTCTAAGGATAATGGCCTTACATGCACTGTATTTAGTAATATAACCCATAATGCATGCAGATTTTTCTCCCTTTCTTCCATGGACTCTGAATTAATAAGTAGCTACGTTTTTGGTGACAAAATATGATATCTAATGTCCAGTGTTTTGTATGCTAATAAAGAAAAAATATAAATTCTTACTTTCATTGATCACAGATTCCATTATGATTACTTTTGCTATCTTATTGTTCCTCCGGTGGCCCCTACTCCGCCGACTCCCCTGGTTCTTCCTCCGGATGCTAATCAGGCCGCCAAGGATGCGGCTAAGATTGCTGATGAGGTTGCTGATCGTGCCTATGATGAGAGGGTTTTGGCCTATGAGGAGGCTCTTCAGACGTATCATGGTGCTTTGTCTGTTTACACCCAGTGGCTTGATGATGATGCTCGTGCTGCAGCTGTTCTCACTGCTAGTGTTCTGCCTCAGTTTGCTTCTGAGTTTCTGGGTCTTCCTACTGTCTTCCAGATGTGGACCTATCTTCGTCAGCGCTATGAGCCCTCTGGTGATACCTTATACCTTTCTGTGGTTCGTCAGGAGCATGCTCTTCAGCAGGGTGACTCTACTGTTGATGACTTTTATGCACAGAGTTCTGCTATCTGGCGCCAGCTTGATTCTCTCCGCAGTGCTGGTTGTCGTACTTGCCCCTGTTGCCAGGCTGTCCAGGCTGATTTGGAGTTTAATCGCGTCTACGAGTTCCTGTCTCGGCTCCGTAAGGAGTTTGAGCCCCGGCGTGCTCAGTTGTTTGCTCGTGGCCGTATTTCTCTCATGGAGGCGCTTTTTGAGATTCGTGCCGAGGAGACTCGCTTACGTGGTGCTGGTTTGCTGGAGGTTCCTTCTATGCTCGCTACTCGGGCTTCTTCCATGCCACCTGCTGCACCGACCCCTTCTCGCTCGAGTGCTCCGCCACTTTTGCCCACTCCTTCTGGAGGCTCAGGTCGCCGTCCACATTGCGGCTACTGCAACAATGATGGTCATATTGAGTCCTAGTGCTACACGAAGAGGAAACACCTGCGCAAGGCGCGATCATCATCTTCAGGGACTTCGTCATCTATCTCGACAGCTTCCGCCATTGCTTTGACTGAGCAGGATATTCTGAGACTTAAGCGTCTGCTCGCGGCTTCAGGTTCTTCCTCGACGGGTACTGCTGGTTCTGTGACTGATGCTTCCCGCACTGAGCAACCGCCCTCTACACAGTCAGGTACATCCCCATGGGTTCTGGACTCTGGAGCTTCTTTTCATATGTCTTCTCATTCTTCCGCTTTGTCCTCTCTTCGATTGCTGGATTCTCCTGTTCATGTCTTCACTGCTGATGGTACTCCACTTTCTGTTGCTAGTAGAGGCAATCTTTCCACTCCTTCTTATTCTGTTCCTGATGTTGCTCATGTTCCTCGACTTACCATGAATTTGTTTTCTGCTGGTCAACTTGCTGATTCTGGTTGTCGCGTCATCCTTGACGTTGATTCTTGTTCTGTCCAGGACCGTCGCACACACACTCTGGTTGGGGCTGGCCCTCGCCGCCGTGATTCTCAGGGTCTTTGGGAGTTGGACTGGCTTCATGTTCCTTCCGCTGCCACCACCATCGCCAGTTCCTCCGCTTCAGTCGCCTCCGTTACTGGTTGCTTCCAGCAGTGGCATCATCGGCTTGGTCATCTGTGTGGTTCTCGTTTGTCATCTTTAGTTCGTCGAGGTCTTCTGGGGTCTGTCTCAGGAGATGTCTTGTTAGAGTGTCAGGGTTGTCGTCTTGGCAAGCAGATTCAGTTACCATATTCACATAGTGAGTCAGTGTCTAAGCGTCCTTTCGATTTAGTCCATTCTGATGTATGGGGTCCGGCTCCTTTCGCTTCGAAAGGTGGTCATAAATATTATATTATTTTCATAGATGATTTCTCTCGTTACACATGGCTTTATTTCATGACTTCTCGTAGTGAGGTGTTGTCTATTTATAAGCGTTTTGCTGCCATGGTTCATACTCAGTTCTCTTCACCCATTCGTGTTTTTCGTGCTGACTCCGCTGGCGAGTATATCTCTAAGATGTTGCGTGGTGTTCTTGCTGAGCAAGGAACTCTCTCTCAATTCTCTTGTCCTGGTGCTCATGCTCAGAATGGTGTGGCTGAGCGAAAGCATCGACATCTTCTTGAGACAGCTCGTGCATTGATGATTGCTGCATCTCTCCCGCCTCATTTTTGGGCTGAGGCCGTCTCCACCTCCACCTATCTTATCAACATACAGCCTTCCGCTGCTCTACAGGGTGGTGTTCCTTTCGAGCGTCTTTTTGATCGTTCTCCCGATTATTCGATGCTTCACTTGTTTGGTTGTGTTTGCTATGTTCTACTTGCCCCTCGCGAACGCACCAAACTGACCGCTCAGTCTGTTGAGTGTGTCTTCTTAGGCTACAGTGATGAGCATAAGGGTTATCGCTGTTGGGATCCTATCGGTCGTCGGATGCGTATCTCTCGAGATGTGACTTTTGACGAGTCTCGCCCCTTCTACCCACGCCCATCCTCCTCGACTGTTTCAGTAGAGGATATCTCTTTCCTCACTTTTCCTGACTCACTTATTACCCCTGTCGAGCCTGTGCCTATTCGTTCCACTCCCTCTGCTTCTCCACCTCTAGTCGATTTGCAGCCACCATCTTCCCCGGTCTCCTCGCCTAGCATGTCATCGGATTCTACACCTTCATCTCCGGTGACTTCTTCATCGCCAATCCCCGATTCTACCTTGGCGATTCCTCCTCTTGTTCCATCTTTTCCTCAGCATTACACTCGTCGTTCACGACCTGTGGATGCCTCTTTGGATGAGTCATCATCTTCCTCTCAGCCTACTTATGGCTTGCGTTCTCGTCCTCGTCCGCCTGTTGATCGCTTTGGCTTTCCCACCGTTGGTGCTGCTGTTCTTGAGCCGACTTCTTACCGTCAGGCTGTTGTTCATCCTGAATGGCAGTTTGCGATGGCAGAGGAGATTGCTGCTCTTGAACGCACTGGTACCTGGGATATTGTTTCTCTTCCTCCCGACGTCCGTCCCATCACTTGTAAGTGGGTCTACAAGGTTAAGACTCGCTCTGATGGTTCTCTTGAGCGTCACAAAGCTCGTCTTGTGGCTCGTGGTTTTCAGCAGGAGCATGGTCGTGATTATGATGAGACTTTTGCTCCTGTGGCGCATATGACCACTGTTCGTACACTTCTTGCCGTTGCCTCTGCACGCCACTGGTCTATATCTCAGCTTGATGTTAAGAATGCCTTTCTTAATGGTGAGCTACGTGAGGAGGTGTACATGCAGCCACCACCTGGGTCTTATGTTCCTGATGGCATGGTATGTCGTCTTCGTCGCTCTCTCTATGGCCTTAAGCAAGCCCCCCGCGCCTGGTTTGAGCGTTTTGCCTCTGTGGTCACTTCTGCTGGTTTTTCAGCAAGTGCTCATGATCCAGCATTGTTTATTCACCTCTCTCCTCGTGGTCGGACTCTTCTTCTTCTCTATGTTGATGACATGATCATCACTGGGGATGACCCCGAGTATATTGCCTTTGTAAAGGCCCGTCTTAGTGAGCAGTTTCTTATGTCTGATCTTGGACCTCTTCGCTACTTTCTTGGGATTGAAGTCTCTTCTACCTCTGATGGCTTTTTTATATCCCAGGAAAAGTATATCCAGGATCTTCTTGCTTGTGCTGCTCTTACTGACGAGCGCATTGTTGAGACTCCTATGGAGCTCAATGTTCACCTCCGTGCTACTGATGGTGATCCTCTCCCTGACCCGACGCGTTATCGTCATCTTGTTGGCAGTCTTGTCTATCTAGCTGTCACTCGTACGGACATCTCTTATCCGGTCCATATTCTGAGCCAGTTTGTCTCTGCTCCCACATCGGTTCACTATGGTCATCTCCTTCGTGTTCTTCGATATCTTCGGGGCACGATCTCTCACCGTCTATTCTTTCCTCGCTCCAGTTCTTTACAGCTTCAGGCCTATTCGAATGCTACGTGGGCTAGTGATCCTTCCGATCGCCGTTCACTTTCTGCTTACTGTGTTTTTCTTGGTGGTTCTCTCATTGCCTGGAAGACGAAGAAACAGACCGCAGTTTCCCGTTCGAGTGCAGAGGCTGAGTTACGAGCGATGGCTCTTTTGACGGCAGAGGTGACTTGGTTACGGTGGTTACTTCAGGATTTTGGTGTTTCTGTCACTACACCGACTCTGCTCTTATCTGACAGTACGGGTGCTATTAGCATTGCGCGCGATCCTGTGAAGCATGAGCTTACCAAGCATATTGGTGTTGATGCTTTCTATGTGCGCGCTGGTGTGCAGGATCAGGTTATTGCTCTTCAGTATGTGCCTTCCGAGTTACAGTTGGCGGATTTCCTGACGAAGGCCCAAACTAGCGCACAACATGGCTTTTATCTCTCCAAACTCAGTGTTGTTCATCCACCATGAGTTTGAGGGGGGGGGGTGTTAGAGTTATAATATAAGTCATGTACCCCTTTGTATTTATCCCGTTGTATAAGGGGTTTCCTGCATATGTTCCACACCTGTACATGTATATATATATCGGCCTATGGCCTCATGATAATACAAGTTGCTTTCCTAACATTATTCTCCAAAAATTTATTCGATCCTCGCCAAGCTCCACCATCATCTATCAACAGTCCTCCCCACAATACAATGTCACACCTGGCAGCAGTATCCTCCTCGGCGCGGCCAAGCGACCTGCAGGGGAGATACCATGCTGCTGGACGTTCCTAAGGGTGAGATAAGGATCTAATAATGACCTTACTTGCACTGTATTGTAGCAATACAATGCATAATGCGTGCCGTATTTTTCTTCCTTTCTCCTATTCACTCTGAATGCCTATTGCCTGTTAGTTAAACCCTGACCCAACCCGTAGCTGGACCGGCTTCCCCGGCCCAGACTTTGCTTTCTGCACTCATAAGGCGTAGAGCGCGCGGACTGTGCGCGTCGAGCGCGACTAGGCATAGGTAGTGGCCGCGGTGAGCACGCCCACTCCGCGAACGTGGGATGGCACATTCAACACGAACGGGGCAGCGGCGTACGCATCGGCCGGGCCAGTTAGGAGCGATCTGAATAAAAGGAGAAAGAGAATAGAAAATCAGCATCAATTGTGTGCTGCGCAAAACACTTGTCCCTGTGAGTTCATCAAGAGCAGTGAGGGAGAGAACGAGCGCGGCGGCAGCCTGACAGTTGGTATCAGAGCCACCGTCGACGAGGGACCATGGCGGGCAGCAGAGAAGCCGATGCCGACGAGGCACCTGGTATGGCTGCCCAGGCACACGGCGGGGAGGCAACGCCACAGGCGCGCACGGAGACACGGGGCCGGAGCCACGGGCGCAGTCGCGTCAGGAGGAACGCAGGCGAGGTGGTCATCCACGAGCGCGTGATCCGGAGCCCGGCGGCACGATCGTCTACCCCACCATGACTTCCACAAACTACATCGAGTGGGCGCTGGTCATGCAGATCAACCTGCGCGCCCAGGGACTCTGGGAGGCCATGCTTGGCGAAGGCATGGTCACCGACCGCGAGGACATGGCGGCGCTCGCCGCACTGATTCGGGTTGTGCCCCCGGAGATGCACGGCGTTCTCGCCGTCAAGAACTCCGCGCACGAGGCCTGGCAGGCAGTGCGCACGATGCGGATGGGCGTGACCCATGTCCGGGAGGCCACGGCACAGCGCCTCCGCTCTGACTTTGAGAAGATCACGTTCAGGGATGGAGAAACCCTGGACAGCTTCGCCATGCGCATCACCACCCTCGTCGACAACCTCCGATCACTGGGTGACAACATGGAGGAGGTGCGCGTGGTGCAGAAGTTCCTGCGCGCCGTGCCGGCCCGGTACACGCAGATCGCCTGCGCCATCGAGACCCTCCTCGACCTGAGGAACCTGTCGGTGGAGGAGGTCGTCGGCCGCCTCCGCTCCGCCGAGGAACACTACGGCGTCGATGCGAGAGGCCACGCCGCGCAGCTCCTGCTCACTGAACAGGAGTGGTACGCACGCAAGGGCCAGCAGGAGCAAGGGCAAGGCTTAGGCTCATCTGGTGGCGGCGGTCAGCGTCAAGGCAAGGCGCACGGAGGCGGCGGCGGTCAACGCCGGGGGCGCGACATGACGAAGGTGAAGTGTTACAATTGTAACAAACTCGGGCATTTCTCCAGGGATTGCAAGGAGCCATGACGAGAGCGGAAAGGCCAGGGCCAGCCGGCGCCAGCGCAGCCACCGGCGGCCCAACCTCAGCTCCAACCAAGGGCGAACCTTGCCAGGGTTGATGACGACGACGCAGGCCTCCTGCTAGCCAGGGCCTGCACCCTTCACAAGCGCGGACCCGCGCTGCTTATGGCCACGGCGCAGCCACCGGACACGCCACATGCGGCTCACGATGATGCCCCTGCGAGCGGGCGAGCCACGGGCGCGCCCACGAGCGTGACGCTGGTCGAGGATTCTGTCTTCCTCACCAAGGAGGCCCACACCGACGACGTCTGGTTCCTCGACACTGGAGCCAGCAACCACATGACAGGCGTGAAGGGCGTGTTCTCCGAGCTTGACGCCGGCATTGCTGGCACAGTCAAGTTCGGGGATGGGTCCGTTGTGGAGATCCAAGGACGTGGCACCATAATCTTCGCGTGTCGCAATGATGAGCATCGTGCCTTGACTGATGTGTACTACATTCCCCGCCTCCGCAGCAACATCATCAGTCTCGGCCAGCTCGACGAGAACGGCTGCCAGGTCCTCATCGAGCACGGCGTACTGCGCCTGCGTGACCAGCAGCAGCAGCTTCTCATCCGAGTAGAGCACGCGCGAAATCGTCTGTACGTGGTCACCCTCGAAGCCACGCAGCCGATCTGCCTCGCCGCGCATGCCGGGGAGCAAGCCTGGAGGTGGCACGAGCGCTACGGGCACCTCAACTTCGACGCGCTCCGCAGGCTCTCACGCCACGACATGGTGCGGGGTCTACCTGTCATCGAGCACGCCCAGCAGCTCTACGACAGCTGCTTGGCGGGGAAGCAACGGAGGGCCCCGTTCCCGCAGGCGGCGAAGGGGCGCGCGCACGGCCTGCTTGATCTTGTCCACGACGACTTGTGCGGCCCCATAGTGCCGGCCACGGCCGGCGGCAAGCGCTACTTTCTCCTCCTCGTCGATGACCTGAGCCGCTACATGTGGCTCACCCTCCTCACCACCAAGGACGAGGCAGCGACGGAGATCAAGCACTTCAAGGCCGGTGTGGAGGTAGAAACTGGGTGGAAACTACGTCTACTCCGCACAGATCGAGGAGGGGAGTTCATGTCCGCAACGTTCACCACGTTCTGTGCCGAGGAGGGCATGGGGCGCCAACTGACGGCGCCCTACTCGCCGCAGCAAAACGGGGTGGTGGAACGGCGCAATCAGACGATTGTCGCCGCCGCAAGGAGCCTGATGAAGGCGAAGGGGATTCCGGCACACTTCTGGGGGGAGGCGGTCACCACCGCAGTTTACCTCCTCAACAGATCGCTGACGAAGAGCGTCGACGGGAGGACGCCCTATGAGGTATGGCACGGACACAAGCCTGATGTAAGCCACTTACGCGTGTTCGGCTGTGTCGCCCATGTCAAGGTGGTGAAACCACATGCAGCGAAGCTGGACGATCAGAGCACTCTGATGATCTTCCTCGGGTACAAACCGGGGACGGCGGCGTACCGCGTCTTCGACCCAGCGCGCAACCGTGTGCACGTCTCTTGCGACGTGGTCTTCGACGAGAGCGCACGGTGGGACTGGGAGGCGAACGAGGCAGCGCCAGCGGGTGTAGAGTTCACCGTCGACACGTTCTCCTACATGGTGACCCGTACGACGACGCGCCCACCGGCGTGCACAGAGGCTGACGAATCTGCAACGCCACTGAAGGCGGACGCCGCAGCGAGTCTAGTTGACGTGGAGCAGGATGGCGCAAGCAGCAAGGGCGTACCCAGCCCGTGGCGCGCCACTCCAACGAGCCCAGCCGCCGCGGCCGAACCCGTCGGTGACGCCGGAGAGCGCCGCGATGAGCCAGTGCACGGCATGACGACCCGCGCCCGCGACGGCATCGTGCAGCCAAATCGGCAGTACGAGGACTACGTCATGCTGGCTCACGAGGACGAGCTCTACCTTGGCGAGATCGGCGAGCCCAAGACCTTTGCGGAAGCAGAGGAAGAAGGAGCATGGCGCCGCGCCATGGGCGAGGAAATGGCATCGATCGTCGCCAACAAGACCTGGCGGCTCACTGAGCTGCCTGCGGGCCACAAGGCCATCGGGCTCAAGTGGGTATACAAGCTCAAGCGCGACGCCGGCGGCAATGTTCAGAAGCACAAGGCGCGCTTGGTGGCGAAGGGGTTCGTCCAGAAGCAGGGTGTCGACTTTGAGGAGGTGTTCGCCCCCGTGGCGCGCCTCGAGTCCGTCCGTCTGCTAGTCGCTCTCGCCGCGCACGAGGGCTGGCGCGTCCACCACATGGACGTGAAGAGCGCCTTCCTCAACGGTGACCTGAAGGAGGAGGTGTACGTGACGCAGCCACCGGGCTACGCCATCGACGGGGAAGAACACAAGGTGCTCCGTCTGGACAAAGCCCTGTACGGGCTGCGGCAAGCCCCACGGGCGTGGAACGCCAAGCTAGACCGCTGCCTCCTTGGACTTGGCTTCACCAGGAGCCCGTCGGAGCACGCAGTCTATGGACGCGGACGCGGGACGGCGCGCCTGCTCGTCGGCGTGTACGTGGATGACCTCATCATCACGGGGAACAACGACGACGAGATCAGCAGGTTCAAGGAGGAGATGCAGAAGCAATTTCGCATGAGCGATTTGGGTTTATTAAGCTTCTACCTCGGGATCGAGGTGAAGCAGACGGCGAACGGCATCTCCCTCAACCAGGCGGCGTACGCAGGCAAGATCATCGAGAAGGCCGGCCTGGTGGGGTGTAATCCATCCCACACCCCCATGGAGCCGCGTTTCAAGCTTAGCAGGGTGAGCTCTGCTCCAGCCACAAACGCGACGGCGTACCGGAGCGTCGTAGGTGCGCTGCGCTACCTGGTGCACACGCGCCCAGACATAGCGTACTCTGTCGGCTACGTGAGCCGGTTCATGGAGGCCCCGACGACGGAGCACCTCGCCGCCGTCAAGCAAATCATCAGGTACATAGCCGGAACGCAGCACTACGGCTGCTTCTATGCCAGAAGGGCGGACGAGGCAACTCTGCTGGGGTTCAGCGACGGCGACATGGCGGGCGACGTCGACACCCGCAAGAGCACAACCGGCGTCCTATTCTTCTTCGGCCGGAGTCTGATCAGTTGGCAGTCACACAAGCAGCGAGTGGTGGCCTTGTCCACTTGTGAAGCGGAATACATCGCCGCTGCAACGGCGGCCTGCCAGGGCGTGTGGCTTGCGAGGCTACTTGGAGACATGAAGAACACGGAGGCCGAGCAAGTCAGACTGAAGATCGACAACAAAGCGGCGATCTCCCTCAGCAAGAACCCCGTCTTCCACGATCGCAGCAAACACATTGACACCAGGTTTCATTTCTTGCGCGAGTGTGTCGAAGACGGGCATGTGGAGGTAGAGTTCATCGGCACCAACGGGCAGCTCGCTGACATTCTGACGAAGGCGCTTGGCCGCGCCAAGTTCCAGGAGCTTCGAGAGGAAATTGGTGTCGTTTTAATTCACTAGGGGCTCAGGGTTTAGGGAGGCATTTGTTAGTTAAACCCTGACCCAACCCATAGCTGGACCGGCTTCCCCGGCCTAGACTTTGCTTTCTGCACTCATAAGGCGTCGAGCGCGCGGACTATGCGCGCCGAGCGCGACTAGGTATAGGTAGTGGCCGCGGTGAGCACGCCCACTCCGTGAACGTGGGATGGCACGTTCAACACGAACGGGGCAGCGGCATGCGCATCGGCCGGGCCAGTTAGGAGCGATCTGAATAAAAGGAGAAAGAGAACAGAAAAGCAGCATCAATTGTGCGCTGCGCAAAATACTTGTCCCTGTGAGTTCATCAAGAGCAGGGAGGGAGAGAACGAGCGCGGCGGCAGCCTGACACTGCCCTACTCTGTTGGTCACAAAATATGATATCCTCTGTTCTTTTATGGTCTGCTAATAAAGCATGCCTTATATTCTTATTTCACATGGATCACATGTTCCCTTATACTTATTTGCTCATATTCTTTTGGTGTATTTATTATATTCACAGAAGTTTCATTTATTACCCAAACTTTGTTGATCATGGCTGTTATCCCGCACGCTGACCTCCCGTACTTATCCATAGCAGGAGCATCAGACTGGAGCCCATTGAAATCGAAATATGTTGACTGTAGAGGACAAGGTACGTGTTCTCCTTTAATGGTCTTGCATAAGCCCGTCACTGTGTCACTATTCAAAAAGGCACCCTTGCTCTCATGCTGCCTTCTCTACTTCAAGACCGTCAACCTTTAGTACTTGATCAAGAGGACATCACAAATACCCGAACTTCCCCTAGGATTTCATCCCGCTCAGTTCATTTAGTACTGAACTCATCCACCCGTGGTGATGGCCCTACATCTTAGATTGGCCGAATGCTCCTATTCTTCGTTTGCATCGGTGTCTGAATTTGACGAGCTCTATCATCATGTGTGTACGCTTAATTGATTTAATTTATCCACTAACTCAACGATTCATTTGGATTTCAAAAGGGTTCTTGGAATTACTAAAAAAATTTGATGAAAGGAGTAATCATAACACAAATGGTGTGACATATTCTTTCGGTTAGAATGAGAACATTTACTATGTAGAAGGAATAATATGCATAAGCATTTTGCAAAATACGTACGACTATTTTTGACTACTATTTGGTTTATTTCAATTCAAACATAGAGGATTCTAATCATTTATTTTAGGCATTCTCTATATTCCAAACATTTAGTTTAACATTACATAGTGCTACAATAACGGTGCTAGCAATCAAAACACATGGATGTCTAAATAGATTTACTTCACAGTTATTCATTTTGAATGGTTGTCTGAGCACAACACTACTTGTAAATGAGCTACAGATGTTTTGCGTGCAAGTGTTACAACACTATAGGATGGTTAACTTTTAAAGGCGACTGTAACAAATCGGATGTTTCGCCGAACAACACCAATTGTATGGAAAGGCAAGAAGTTCAATAATAACTATAGTTTTCATTCAAATATTGGGACCTTTGTTTTCACTAACAAAGATGAGCAATATACTTTTCGTGTTTCCAAAGTTATGTTGTTGTAACTTAATACCTAACAATTAAGCCGACATATATATATTTATATTATTCATGAACTTATTATATACTGTAACTTTATTTCCTGATTTTCTGTTGTATCATTGCATGTAGCCATTCATCAAGGTTCTCTTTAATGTCTAAATATAAATAATTTCTCCAAGTACCTTTTTCATCATATTATAAAAAATAAATCAAATTTATAACTTGCATTTATTATGATATTACACTTAAATTATAACTTGACTGATAGCAGATCTGTTGTTCCATCGGGAATTTCCTAGATATGAGGTTGCAGTTGTACTAGGAAAATGTTGGTGTGACTGATGTCTAAATTACACATGTCAAAGTGCGTTTCTAGAAAATACAAAGGTATGCAAAAGAGTTCCCGAATGAGGCAAGTAAAATGTCTAAACAAGATAAAGGACAACAAGACACAAATATTTGGCAATATCATCCTTTAATAACTTATAGAAGTTAAGATATATTTAAATGACATTCGACAAATAATTCAACCAAGCATGCAAGATAAGGTAGAAATAATTATTTGTTTGCACTTGCGAGGTTGATTCTGACAAATAATTCAACCAAGCTTTTCGCAAAAAAATAATAATAATTCAACCAAGCATGAGGGGTAAATGAGGAATGATAACTTATTGGCAGCGACGAGGTTCAAATATATAATTAACATGGCCATTTCAACAAATATATGTAGTAAGTAAATGTACTCTAGTTACATATACCAAATTTAAAAATAACCAATTAGAGTAAAAAAATTACTGAAATAAAAAGCAATATGTCAATCTTGAGTAGCGTTAGGAAATATAGTAATACCTACATCAAGTAAATGAGTACTATTAAATATGTGTTTATATCATAAAATATACCCCCTCCTTTGCAGTTTAGGTGGGGGGATATGAAATCTCATCAATCAAAGTAAATGGTGAGTGGATGTCATGGTTTCGTGGGTTCAAAGTTGTCCAATGAAATATTCCTCACATGTTCGACTCCTGCACGAATAAGTAGATCATCTTCCCTCTAATCAGGTTTCCTTAGTGCATGCAGAATAAGAGGTTCTCAAGAAAAAAAAGAATAAGAGTGCATGCATAGCCTCTAATTCCCACTATCCAATCTCTGGATTAAATGTGGCATGTGATTCAAAACTCTCTATTTGAATGAGACTCTAGGTGGGACTAATATAGGAAATTCTAAAATCTTGAGTTAAGCACTTTAAACTGGAAAGGAGGGAGTGATAACACAACATGATAAAAATGCGAGAAAAATGATATAAATATAAATTTCCAAAATGCACATAATTAGGATGTAAACAATAAAGGTATAACATATATATACAAACTATACCTAAGACAAAACTTTGTTTACAGAAGTCTTACATCTGTAAATGTCATCTCATTTGGTTCCAATACTTCTTTAGAAAAATATAATAATATAATCTCATATTCAGCATTATAAAATTCTAGCCCGCGCATCGAGCAGGCCACTTTGATAGTTGTACAAATGGCAGTTTTTTATGTGTAAAGAAACAGGCAATCCAAACTTCAGATGATATAAGTGAAGCACGTGAAGCATTCTATAAAGCCATACTCAAAAGATATAAGTGAAGTGCAAAGAGCATTCTATAAATCAACCAAAGACTATCTCATACCAGCATGGTGCATTATTAAAAGTAAAATAAAAAGCACATGACGCTCCAAGATTTACGCATATCATGTGACGAATAAAAATATAGCTCCAAATAAAATTACCCATGATTGTTAGAAGAAAGAGGGGATGCCTTCCGGGGCATCCACAAGCTTAGTTGCTTGGTAGTCCTTGAATATTACCTTGGGGTGCCTCGGGCATCCCCAAGCTTAGGCTCTTGCCATTCCTTATCCTTCATCCATCGTGATCTCACCCAAAACTTGAAAACTTCAATTACACAAAACTTAACAAAACCCTCGTGAGATCCGTTAGGATAATAAAGCAAATCACCACTTTAAGTACTGTTGAAAACCAATTCATATTTTATTTTTGCATTGTAGCTACTGTATTATAACTTCTCTATGGCTTATACCACTGATAAAATTGATAGTTTCATCAAAACTAGCAAAAAAATGCATCAAAAACAGAATCTGTCTTAAACAGGACAGTCTGTAGTAATCTGAACATCAACTATACTTCTATAACTCCAAAAATTCTGAAAAATTAGGAAAAAGTAAACAACTTGCATAGAAGTACTGCGCAAAAAGTTTCAGAAGCGTTTGACTTTCCAGTAAAAAAATATAAAATCACGCACTACAGCCAAAGTTTATGTTTTTGCACCACACAAACCAAACAAGCAATCTAATCATCCTAAAGGCAAATCTTGGCACATTATTTTTATAATATAATGAAATTGTACAAGGGGATAATTATTTTTGTGGGAATATTCATGAAAACAATCTACATTGTTTCCTTGAGCATGAACACAAGTGTTCAAGGTCGACCCTCACTTCACCAATGCATCACCTTTCAATCCTTCTCTTTTTGTGAAGTTTTAAATTCCCCTCTATATATTTTTTGTTTTTAAACTTTATAAAAGCACTCAACAGAAAGAAATTACTCTCTAAAACTTCTGGGTTGTCTCCCTGGCAGCACTTTCTTTAAAGCCATTAAGTTAGGCATAAAGTGCTCAAGTAATGAATCCACCCGGATCCCAAGGTATATCAAAGCCAATTTGATTTGGCATTTAGTAATAAGCACAAAGCAACATATATCATGCAATGACGAAGTCTAACTCTCTTTCTATGCATCGACATGTCATACAAGAACAATTCATGCACATCAAGTAAAGGCCAATGCATAGTATAAGCAATTTCTTATAATTTTATCGTGTTGGAAACATAGAGAGGTGGAGATGTAGTTCCTCTCTCATAATAATTGCAAGTAGGAGCAGGAAGCACATGCATATAAAATTCATCAAAATATCATGTGCAATGGTAAAAGGCAACTCATCAATATAATCCTTAATAAGAACAAACTTCTCCGATATAGTGTAGTTTGGAGAATAAAAAAAGATAATAGGACTATCATGTGTGGGTGCAATAGCAACAATTTCATTCTTAACATAAGGAACTATAGCAAGTTCATCTCCATAAGCATAATTCATATTGGCATCTTGGCCACAAGCATAGCAATTATCAAGTTCATCAAAAAGGGATATTTCAATTGAATCAACGTGATCATAGCAATTATCCTAGCATTCATCCTTCGGTAAGAACGAAGGGAGATTAAACAATGTATGAGTTGGAGGGTTACTCTCATTAGAAGGTGGGCACGGGTAGCTAATCCGCTCTTCCTCCTTTTGTTCTTCGCTCTCCTCATCATCTCTTTTATCCAATGAGCTCACAGTTTCATCAATTTGTTCTTCCATAGACTCCTGCAAAATGTTAGTCTCTTCTTGGACAGGGGAGGAGTCCTCAATATGTGGTTCAACATAGGCATTAGAAGCATAATTATCATAACAATATTTAAGTATGGCAAAATTTTCAGATTTGTAAAGAGTAGCATCATATGTTTCAATCAAAGAAGCAATTTCATAAGCACCCTTAAAAGCAACAATTCTTCAATTTGTTGAATATAATAGTAATTATAAACACCCTTAGCATATGAAGATATGATTCCATTAACACTAAACTCACATTGGTAGGGAAGGTGTTTCTTAGGGTCTTCAGAACAACAAGTAACCGCATTGCAAACGATGAATTTGATCCAGTAAAAGTTTCCCTTTTTGAGATAAGCGGTGTCGCACATAACAAGCATGCTCATCTAAATATTTGCCCTCAACTAAGCTAGTTGGGGTTTCAACACGAGCACATAGGGATCGAAGATGATCTACTAGAAAGCTTCAGTAGTATGATAAATTTTGGGTGGTTCTTCAACCACTGGTTTAGTAGGTACAACTATTTTTTTTGGTATTTTGCATTTCCTACCATAGCTAAAGATAGAAAACAACTAAGAACGGAAAATAAAAACTACTTAGTGATAAAGCAAACAAGCACACACGAGAATAGTCACCCCACGCTATTGCTCCCTGGCAACGGCGCCAGAAAAAGGTATTGATTGAAGGAAATATGACCTAGAGGCAATAATAAAGTTGTTATTTATATTTCCTTATATAATGATAAATTTTTATTATTCATGCTAGAATTGTATTAACCGGAAACTTAGTAAATGTGTGAATACATAGACAAAACAGAGTGTCCCTAGTATGCCTCTACTTGACTAGCTCGTTAATCAAAGATGGTTATGTTTCCTGACCATAGACATGTGTTGTCATTTGATGAACGAGATCACATCATAAGAGAATGATGTGATGGACAAGATCCATCCGTTAGCTTACCGTAATGATCGTTAAGTTTTATTGCTATTGCTTTCTTCATGACTTATACATATTCCTCTGACTATGAGATTATGCAACTCCCGAATACAGGAGGAACACATTGTGTGCAATCAAACGTGACAACATAACTGGGTGATTATAAAGATGCTCTATAGGTGTCTCCGAAGGTGTTTGTTGGGTTGGCATAGATCGAGATTAGGATTTGTCACTCTTTGTATCATAGAGGTATCTCTGGGCCCTCTCGGTAATGCTCATCACTATAAGTCTTGCAAGCAATGTGACTAATGAGTTAGTTATGGTAAGATGCATTACGGAACAAGTAAAGAGACTTGCCAGAAACGAGATTGAACTAGGTATGATGACACAGATGATCGAATCTCGGGCAAGTAACATACTGATGACAAAGGGAATAACGTATGTTGTTATGCGGTATGACCGATAAAGATCTTCGTAGAATATGTAGGAACCAATATGAGCATCTAGGTTCCACTATTAGTTATTGACCGTATATATGTCTCGGTCATGTCTACATAATTCTCGAACCCATAGGGTCTGCACGCTTAACGTTCGATGGCTATTTGTATTATGAGTTATGTGTTTTGGTGACCGAAGTTTGTTCGGAGTCCCGGGTGAGATCACGAACATGACGAGGAGTCTCAAAATGGTCAAGAGGTAAAGATTGATAGATTGAAAGGTTACATGCGGACACCGGAATGGTTTCGGGAAGTTTCAGATAAGTTCCGGAGAACCGGGAGGTTACTGGAACCCCCCCGGGAAGGTTAATGGGCCACATGGGCCTTAGTGGAGAAGAGAGGGCTGGCCGTAGGAGGTGGCTCCCCCTTTCCAATCCGAATTGGACAAGGGGTGGGGGTGGCGCCCCCCTTTCCCTCTCCCTTTCCCCCTTTGCTGCCTCCGGAAAGAAGGAGGGGGGGGGGGCGAATCCTACTAGGAGTGGAGTCCTAGTAGGACTCCCACCTCCATGGCGCGCCCCCTGGTGGCTGGCCTCCTTCCCCCTCCTTTATATACGGGGGCAGGGGGGCACCCCAAAGGCACAACATTGTCTTAGCCATGTGTGGTGCCCCCCTCCACCGTTTACTCCTCTGATTGTATCTTTGTAGTGCTTACGCGAAGCCCTGCACGGATCACATCACCAACACCGTCATCACGCCGTCGTGCTGGCGGAACTTATCGACTCCATCGACACTCTGCTGGATCAAGAGATCGAGGGACGTCATTGAGCTGAACCTGTGCAGAACTCAGAGGTGTTGTACATTCGGTACTCGATCAGTTGACTCGAGAAGACATTCGACTACATCGACCACGTTAAGTTAATGCTTCCGCTTTCGGTCTACGATGGTACAAGGACACACTCTTCCCCTCTCATTGCGTGAGGGTAGGATTTTTTTGAAATTGCATGCTATGTTTCCCAATAGTGGCATCCGAGCCAGGTCTATGCGTAGATGATATGCACGAGTAAAACACACAGAGTTGTGGGCGATAATAGTCATACTGCTTACGACCAATGTCTTACTTTGATTCGGTAGTATTGTTGGATGAAGTGGCCTGGACCAACATTACATGACCATGTTCATGAGACCGGTTCTATCGATGTGCTTTGCACACAGGTGGTTGGCGGGTGTCTGTTTCTCCAACTTTAGTTGAATCAAGTTTGACTAAGGCTGGTCCTTGTTGAAGGCTAAAACAACACACTTGACAAAAAATCATTGTGTTTTTGATGCGTAGGTAAGAATGGTTCTTACTAGAAGCCCATAGCAGCCACGTAAAACTTGCAACAACAAAGTGGAGGACGTCTAACTTGTTTTTGCAGGGCATGTTGTGATGTGATATGGTCAAGACATGATGTGATATAAGTTATTGTATGAGATGATCATGTTTTGTAAAATTTATCGGCAACTGGCAGGAGCCTTATGGTTGTCGCTTTATTGTGTGAAATGCAACCGCCATGTAATTGCTTTACTTTATCACTAAGCGGTACCGATAGTCGTAGAAGCAATAGTTGGCGAGACGATAACGATGCTACGATGGAGATCAAGGTGTCAAGCCAGTGACAATGGAGATCATGATGGTGCTTTGGAGATGGAGATGAAAGGCACAAGATGATGATGGCCATATGATGTCACATATTTTGATTTTATGTGATGTTTATATTTTATGCATCTTATTTTGCTTAGTACGTCGGTAGCATTAACGATGACTGAGGGAGTCCTGGATTAGGGGGTGTCCGGATGGCCGGACTATGACCTTTGGCCGGACTCCCAGACTATGAAGATACAAGATTGAAGACTCCGTCCCGTGTCCGGATGGGACTTTCCTTGGCGTGGAAGGCAAGCTTGGTGATACGATACAAAGATCTCCTCCCATTGTAACCGACTCTGTGTAACCCTAGCCCTCTCCGGTGTCTATATAAACCGGAGAGTTTTAGTCCGTAGGACGAACAACAATCATACCATAGGCTGGATTCTAGGGTTTAGCCACTCCGATCTCGTGGTAGATCTACTCTTGTACTACCCATATCATCAATATTAATCAAGCAGGAGTAGGGTTTTACCTCCATCGAGAGGGCCCGAACCTGGGTAAAAACATCGTGTCCCTTGTCTCCTGTTACCATCTGCCTAGACGCACAGTTCGGGACCCCCTACCCGAGATCCACCGGTTTTGACACCGACATTGGTGCTTTCATTGAGAGATCCTCTGTGTCGTCGCCTTTTAGGCCCGATGGCTTCTTTGCTCATCAATCGCGATGCGGTCCGGGATGAGACTTTTCTCCCCGGATAGATCTTCGTATTCGGCGGCTTCGCACTGCGGGCTGACTCGTTCGGCCATCTGGAGCAGATCGAGAGCTACGCCCCTGGCCATCAGGTCAGGTTTGGAAGCTTGAACTACACGACCGACATCCGCGGGGACTTGATCTTCGACGGATTCGAGCCACAACCGGGTGCCCCGCACTGTCATGATGGGCACGATTTAGCTCTGTCATCGGACAACGCCCAGAGCGTCGCTCAGGTGTCCGCTCCGACCATTAGCTCGGAGCCCACTACGCCAGTCGGGGACGGGCGGTTAGACGCCACCCCGGAAACTGCAATCTCTATGGCGATAGAGCCGGATACCAGCCTAGTCCCTCGCAAGGCCCATGACTCCGAGGTGCCGGACTCCGATTCGGACTCCGTAAATCCCGCACCTCTCTCGGTTAAGCCCGATTGGGCTCCGGTCATGGAGTTCACCGTCGCGGATGTCTTTCAGCACTCACCTTTCGGCAACATCCTGAATTCATTAAAGTCCCTCTCTTTGTCAGGAGAGCCCTGGCCGGACTACGGCCAACACGGTTGGGATACGGACGACGAAGAAATTCGCATCCCACCCACCACCCACTTCGTAGCCACTGTCGACGATTTAACCGACATGCTCGACTTTGACTCCGAAGACATCGACGACATGGACGCCGATGAAGGAGACGATCAAGAACCAGTACCTATAGGGAACTGGAAAGCCACCTCGTCATATGATATGTACATGGTGGACACCCCTAAAGCGGGGGATGGCGATGAGAGAACGGAGGATGACCCCTCCAAGAAGCAGCCCAAGCGCCGATGTCAGCGGCGCCGCCCTAAGTCCCGCCAAAGAAAAAACAACGATTCCGGCACCGGAGATAACAATACGCCGGACAGTGTCGAAGACAACCCCCTCCAGCAGGATTCAGTACAGGAGGACGAAGGAGCGAGCCCTCATGAGAGAGCGACCGACAAAGAGGATGAGGACGACAATTACATGCCTCCCTCCAAAGATGAGGCAAGCCTCGATGGCGATGAATTCATCGTGCCAGAGGATCCCGTCGAACAAGAGTGTTTCAAACGCAGACTTGTAGCCACGACAAGCAGCCTCAAGAAGAAACAGCAGCAGCTTAGAGCTGACTAAGACCTGCTAGCCGACAGATGGACCGAAGTCCTGACGGCCGAAGAGTATAAACTAGAACGCCCATCCAAGAGCTACCCGAAGCGCAGGCTGCTTCCCCAACTTGAGGAGGAAGCAACTAAACCTACATCACCAGCATACGATGCGCCCGATCGGCCACCCCGTGGCCGCGATAGAGAGGCCTTCAGGCCCTCGACCCAAGCCGCACCCCGACACCGCTCAAAACATACCACAGTACGGGGAGACGCAACAGACCCGCGAGACATCTTGGAAAACAAGGCAAGGCAAACAAGATCGATCTACGGATCGCACGGGCGCCCCGCTTCACGTGACGCTAGCCGTCACGCCGAACATAATAAGTATGGCCCGGCCGAATACAACAGACCAAGCTCGTCCGAGCTGCATCGTGATATAGCTCAGTACAGGGGCGCCGCACAACCACTATGCTTCACAGATGAAGTAATGGATCATCAAATCCCTGAGGGCTTCAAACCCGTAAACATCGAATCATACGATGGCACAACAGATCCTGCGGTATGGATCGAGGATTATCTCCTTCACATCCACATGGCCCGTGGCGATGATCTACACGCCATCAAATACCTCCCGCTCAAGCTTAAAGGACCAGCACGGCATTGTCTTAATAGCCTGCCAGCAGAGTCAATCAGTTGTTGGGAGGACCTGGAATCTGCATTCCTTGAGAACTTCCAGGGCACGTACGTGCGACCACCAGACGCCGATGACCTAAGCCACATAATCCAGCAACCAGAGGAATCGGCTAGACAATTCTGGACATGGTTCCTGACAAAGAAAAACCAAATAGTCGACTGTCCGGACGCCGAGGCCCTCGCAGCCTTCAGGCACAACATCCGAGACGAATGGCTTGCCCGGCACCTAGGACAGGAAAAGCCGAAGTCTATGGCAGCCCTCACGACACTCATGACCCGCTTTTGCGCGGGAGAAGACAGCTGGCTAGCTCCTAGCAATAACATAAGCAAAAGCCCCGGCAATTCGGATAACAAGGATAACAACGGCAGGTCACGCCGCAACAAACATAAGCGCCGCATTAATGGTGACAATACTGAAGATACGGCAGTCAATGCCGGATTCAGAGGCTCTAAACCGGGTCAGCGGAAGAAGCCATTCAAACGAAACCCTCAGGGCCCATCCAACTTAGACCGGATACTTGATCGCTTGTGCCAGATACACGACACCCCCAAACAGCCAGCCAATCACACTAATAGGGATTGTTGGGTGTTCAAGCAGGCAGGCAAGATAAGTGCCGAGACCAGAGACAAGGGGCTACATAGCGATGACGAGGAGGGGCCCCGGCCGCCGAACAACAAAGGACAGAAGGGATTTCCCCCGCAAGTTCGGACGGTGAATATGATATACGCAACCCACATCCCCAAAAGGGAGCAGAAGCGTGCTCTCAAGGACGTCTATGCGCTAGAGCCAGTCGCCCCAAAGTTCAACCCATGGTCCTCCTGCCCGATCACTTTCGATCGGCGGGACCATCCCACCAGCATCCGTCATGGCGGATTCGCCGCACTGGTCCTAGACCCAATTATCGACGGATTTCACCTTACCAGAGTCCTAATGGACGGCGGTAGTAGCCTGAACCTGCTTTACCAGGACACAGTGCGAAAAATGGGCATTGATCCTTCAAGGATTAAACCCACAAAGACAACCTTCAAAGGTGTCATACCAGGGGTCGAAGCCACCTGTACAGGCTCGGTCACACTCGAGGTGGTCTTTGGATCACCAGATAACTTCCGGAGCGAGGAGTTAATCTTCGACATAGTCCCATTCCGCAGCGGCTACCACGCCCTGCTCGGACGAACCGCATTTGCACAATTCAATGCGGTGCCGCACTACGCATATCTCAAGCTCAAGATACCAGGACCCCGCGGAGTCATCACGGTAAATGGAAACACAGAACGCTCTCTCCGAACGGAGGAGCACACAGCGGCCCTGGCGGCGGAAGTACAGAGTAGCCTCTCAAGGCAGTTCTCCAATCCAGGGGCCAAACGTCCATACAATGTCAAGCGAGCCCGAGGTAACCTACAACAAATCTGGCTGGCACGTTCCGAGCAAGCATAGCAGTGCGGCCCCGTCCCCAGCCCCCGCCAAACGGCAATACTGGTACCACGCGTACATAATTACGCCTTAAGGATACCATGGGCATAAGGGGAGGGGCACAACAACGGCACGCCCAGAATGCGGCTCAGTCGCACTAGGGGGCTCCCTATTTCGCCGTTTTCCTTTTTCATACACTTTTAGGACCCAACTATTTGGAAGGCCTGTCCGACAATACTCTCGCCGAACCAACGATGCAATAGCCAGGGAGGAAGCAAGCCACGTCAAAAGTCCAGGTGGCCTCTATAACGAGTTTAATACCTGTTTCTCTTACAATCCTGCAACTTGCCCCTGAAGGGGAATATGTCAAATACTCCCATCTCTTGTTTACCGCACTTTTTGTATCGTTCTGCTTTCGCAGTAGCCCTTTTTTAATGAACAATATATAGCTCTTACCTATTATTGTACTTATATATTTTTATATGCAAATATGTTCATTCATGACACTATGCAACCGTACACTTTGGTACGGATAATACACCAGGGGCTTACAACACCCCATAACATGGTGTGAGAAGACCGAACACTCTAACAAGTGCGGCACCCCGAACTTATAGCACTATATGCATCGGCTCCGAATCATGTCTTTGGTCAATAGTTGGGTTTTCCCGTCTCCCATGTTTTGGTACCTTACGTTCCGCATTGTTGGCTAAGGTAGAGCTGGGAGAACTACTGCAATTGTGCCCCAGTTGAGCTGGGTTAACACCTCAGTAGAGAAAGCTAAAACTGACTGTCATGATAGTGCGAGAGACCGGTCGCTGTTTGCGAGGTTTCTTCGAGTCCTTAAAGACTTATGCCGCTTCGAGCGAGGAACCGGACTTATCCGGCCTAGGCGTGGATAGCGCCCCGAACTCGGTTTTCCAAATACTAGAGGCTTCGCTGAAATTTAAAATTATAGAATTCTATGGCTAAGTGAGAGTGATAAAGCATTATAAGTCCGACGGCCTGGTTCGTTGTGCTGAACGTCTCCGTAGACGGACCCAAGAATGGGAACAAGAGCGCTCAGGTTTATCCCAAACACCCCAACACTCGTGGCATGGGGGTCGAAGCCGACGACTTGCATCTCTCAGATTTGATAAACGGCCGCACAGAAGGTAATATTTTAAATTAACAAGCGTTGCTTAACGCATATGAACAAAGCTTCAGCGTACAGGATAACAAATGCGAGTTTACTCAAAAATTACATCTTTGGAGCACTCATCCGCTATGCGGCAGGCACCCTTCAGAACACCATTATAATACATCTCGGGCGTACGATACTCCTTGCCCGGCGGTGGCGCGTCCGTCAACAGCCTCTCCGCGTCTAGCTTGCCCCAGTGCACCTTAGCACGGGCAAGGGCCCGACGGGCACCTTCAATGCAAACGGAGCGCTTGACGACCTCAATCCACGGACATGCGTCCACCATCCGCCGCACCAGACCGAAGTCGCTCCCAGGCATGACTTCTCCAGGCCACAGCCGAGCTATGAGGCCCTTCATGGCCTGTTCGGCCACCTTGTGGAGCTCAACCAGCTGCTTCAGCTGGTCGCTCAGGGGCACCGGATGTTCGGCCTCAGCATACTGAGACCAGAACACTTTTTCCGTCGAGCTCCCCTCTTCGGCTCAGTAGTATGCGGTAGCATCAGACACACTACGGGGCAGATCGGCGAACGCTCCTGGAGAGCTCCGGATTCGAGTAAGTAGCAGATAATTAACTTTTATATTTTTGCTTTGCATAAAGAATGCCTTACCCGCCGCTATCTTCTTCATCGCCTCGATCTCCTGAAGGGCCTTCTGGGCTTCGGCCTTAGCGGTCTTGGCACTCTCAAGAGCCAAGGCAAGCTCGGACTCTCGAGTCTTCGAGTCACGCTCCAAACTCTCGTGTTTTTCCACGAGACCTTGGAGCTCTTGCCGCACCTCCGCCACCCGCGCCTCCTGCTTCTCTCACTCGGCGCGCTCCAAGGCCGCACTCTCTTCGGCCTTGGAGACCGCCTCTTTCAGGGTCGCCACCTCGGTCGCGGCTCCTGCAACATTAACGTTGGTCCTGTTATTATTATGCAACCAAGTATTTCTATATACATTTACAGGAGGTGCTACATACCCTCTTTATCCTCGAGCTGCTTCTTGGCACGGCTGAGCTCGCTCTCGGACCGCTCGAGGCCTTCCTTCAAGGCATTGACCTCCGCAGTCAGTGCGGCAGAGGTCAGCAGCGCAGCCTGCATTCCCATATTGACATATTTCTATTAGACTCCTGCATATATCTTTTAAGATACTCATTTCGACTTTTCTTTTTGAACACCGAACTAAGCATCAGGGGCTACTGTCTATGCGGTAACATTTTATATATATGTTTTTTAACACATACCTCAAAGCCCGTTAACAGGCTTGTGCAGGCTTCCGTCAGCCCGCTCTTGGTGGACTGAACCTTCTGAATCACCATAATCATAACAGTGCGGTGTTCTTCATCGATAGAGGCGCCGTCGAGCGCCTCCAGCAAATTGTCTGGTGCCTCCGGATGGATGGAAGTCGCCGGCGTCGCAGGTTTGCCCTTCTTATGAAGGCGCCGCCTGTCGGGCTCTGGAACCACTGATGGTTCCGGAGCAGTGTTCGGCCTAGGGCCGGACTTAGATCCCTCCGGGGCTTTACCCCCTTTGGGCTGGGAGTCCGGAAGGTTGCCTTGTGGCACTTCCAGGACCACCTCCTCCTGGTTTTGTCCCCTACGGGACTCCGCCTCAGCATCGTCTATAGGGAGAGGGGAGGAGACCGTCGGAAGTGAAGCGCTATTCACATCCGACGAATTCAGAGATCCGCTCGACGAATCACCGAGCTGAGCTCTGGGCGGACTGCATGATTAGCTTTGGTGTTAGAAGCTATCAAATAATAAAGGAGTGCAATGGTTCATTCGGGTAGCCGGACACTTACGATTTTGCCAGGGGCTTGACTCTGGAAGGCCAGTCCTCCTCGCCGTCTTCGGCGTCGGGGGCGTAGTCCGGCAGAAGGGGCTTCCCCTTCTTGAACTCTCCGGCTTCCCCAGTTGGGGCGGCCTTTCTCTTCTTTCCTCCCCCCGCTGGAGGGGGAGGGGAACCTTCTTCTTCCTCCTCCTCATCTTCGGAGGCGGAGGGCGCGTTGGAGCCGTCGGGCAAATCTGACGACACCGGGCGCCGGGAACTCTTTCGGGTCCCCGTGGCCTTCTCCTTGGCCTTCTTCTCTGGCACCACATGGGGTGCCGGAACCAGTAGCTTCGCTAAGTGTGCGTCTACTGGGCCTTCGGGTAAAGGGGCCGGACAGTCAAACTGTCCAGATGTCCTCTTCCAATCCTGTCAAAGGAACGGGAGTTTAGATCCCACATAAGGTCACACTATGAAATGCGGATATCCCGTAAGGGACTAAAGGTAAGCTTACTTCGGAGGCTTGACATTTGGCGCAGAACCCGCGATCCTCGGTGACGGGAGGGGAGACCTCGGAGCTTTTGAAAAGCACCTTCCAGGCGTCCTCGTGATTTGTTTCGAAGAGCCGGGATAGAGTCTGGTGCCGGGCCGGGTCGAACTCCCACAAATTGAAGTCCCGTCGTTGACATGGGAGGATCCGGCGGAAGAGCATGACCTGGACCACGTTGACAAGTTTGACCTTCTTGGCCACCAGGTCTCGGACGCAGGTTTGGAGTCCCGTCACCTCTTCCTGATTGCCCCACGACAGGCCCATCTCTTTCCAAGATGTGAGCCGGGTGGGGATGCCAGATCAAAATTCAGGGGCCACTGCCCATTTAGGGTCACGCGGCTCGGTAATATAAAACCACCCAGATTGCCACCCTTTGATGGTTTCCACGAACGCACCCTCGAGCCATGTGACATTGGCTATCTTGCCCACCATGGCAACTCCTCATTCCGCCTGTCGGCCTTGCACGACCTTCGGCTTGACGCTGAAGATCTTCAGCCATAGGCCAAAGTGGGGCTGGATGCGGAAGAAGGCCTCGCACACGACGATAAATGCCGAGATATTGAGGATGAAGTTTGGGGCCAGGTCGTGGAAGTCCAGGCCGTAGTAGAACATGAGCCCCCGGACGAACGGGTGAAGAGGAAAACCCAGCCCGCGGAGGAAATGGGGAAGAAAAACAACCCTCTCATGGGGCCTGGGGGTGGGAGTGAGTTGCCCCGCATCTGGGAGCCGGTGCGCGATGTCGTTAGACAAGTATCCGGCCTCCCCCAGGTTTTTGATTTGTCCCTCCATGACGGAGGAGGCCATCCATCTACCTCCCGCTCCTGACATGGTTGGAGAAGGTTGAGGTGGGAAGTGCGGGCTTGGGCGCTGGAGCTCGAGCGCGCAGGGACGGATAAGCAGAGGAGGAAGAGGGCGTGAATGGAAAGGGCGGATTCTTATCCCCTTATATGGGCGGCCAACACTACGAGCCCCCCACCGGCCTAATAAAACTCGCTTATCCCCCAAGCGCCGCGGTTAATGACGCGGTTGGGTTACCCACACCCGTATTGATGAGAATCCCGGAATAAGGGGACACGATCTCTGCTTTGACAAGACGTGCCAAGGAAACCGCCTCGCTAAACGCGCTGAGGTGGAACAATAAAATAAATAAAGAGCATGGTTGTGGCATGATGTCACGCCACGGAATACGTCAGCAGATCCGATTAATACAAATATTATTCTCTCTACGAAGGAATGTGGAACTTATTTTGCAGAGCCGGACACTACCCTGGTGTTCAACATCTTCTATGAAATATTCGGAGGAGGAACCCGCCTTGCAATGCTGAAGACAACTTGCGCGCTGGACTCGTCGTCATTGAAGCCTGGTTCAGGGGCTACCGAGAGAGTCTTGGATTAGGGGGTGTCCGGATGGCCGGACTATGACCTTTGGCCGGACTCCCAGACTATGAAGATACAAGATTGAAGACTCCGTCCCGTGTCCGGATGGGACTTTCCTTGGCGTGGAAGGCAAGCTTGGCGATACGATACAAAGATCTCCTCCCATTGTAACCGACTCTGTGTAACCCTAGCCCTCTCCGGTGTCTATATAAACCGGAGAGTTTTAGTCCGTAGGACGAACAACAATCATACCATAGGCTAGATTCTAGGGTTTAGCCACTCCGATCTCGTGGTAGATCTACTCTTGTACTACCCATATCATCAATATTAATCAAGCAGGAGTAGGGTTTTACCTCCATCGAGAGGGCCCGAACCTGGGTAAAAACATCGTGTCCCTTGTCTCCTGTTACCATCCGCCTAGACGCACAGTTCGGGACCCCCTACCCGAGATCCGCCGGTTTTGACACCGACAATGACCCCTCACTAAATTTCAAGGTACAAGTGTTCTCACTGAGTATGCACCGTTGCTATAGTTTGCCGTGCCGAGACACCACGTGATGATAGGGTATGATAAGCTCTACGTGCACATACAATGGGTGCAAGCTAGTTTTGCACGTGCAGAATACTCGGGTTAAACTTCACGAGCCTAGCATATGTAGATATGGCCTCGAAACACTAAGACCGAAAGGCCGAATGTGAATCATATAGTAGATATGATCAACATAGAGATGTTCACCATTGAAAACTACTCCATCTCACGTGATGATCGGACATGGTTTAGTTGATATGGATCACGTGATCATTTAGATGACTAGAGGGATGTCTATCTAAGTGGGAGTTCTTTAGTAATATGATTAATTGAACTTTAGTTTATCATGAACTTAGTCCTGATAGTTTTTGCATACTATGTTGTCGTAGATCAATGGCCCGTTCTACCGTTCCCTTGAATTTTAATGCATTCCTAGAGAAAGCTAAGTTGAAAGATGATGGTAGCAATTACACGGACTAGGTCCGTAACTTGAGGATTATCCTCATTGCAGCACAGAAGAATTATGTCTTGGAAGCACCGCTAGGTGCAAGGCCCGCTGTAGGAGCAACTCCGGACGTTATGAACATCAGGCAGACTAAAGCTGATGACTACTCGATATTTCTGTTGGGAACATAGCATGCAATATCAAAAAAATTCCTATGCTCAGGCAAGATCTATCTAGGAGATGCATAGCAACGAGAAGGGGAGAGTGTGTCCACGTACCCTCGTAGAACGAAAGCGGAAGCGTTAGGTTAGCGCGGTTGATGTAGTCGAACGTCTTCACGACCCAACTGATCTAGTACCGAACGTACGACATCTCCGAGTTCGGCACACATTCCACTTGATGACATCCCTCAAACTCTTGATCCAGCAGAGGGTCGAGGGAGAGTTTCATCAGTGTTGGAAATATGCCCTAGAGGCAATGATAAATTAGTTATTATTATTATATTTCCTTGTTCATGATAATCGTTTATTATCCATGCTATAATTGTATTGATAGGAAACTCAGATACATGTGTGGGTACATAGACAACACCATGTCCCTAGTAAGCCTCTAATTGACTAGCTCGTTGATCAATAGATGGTTACGGTTTCCTGACCATGGACATTGGATGTCATTGATAACGGGATCACATCATTAGTAGAATGATGTGATGGACAAGACCCAATCCTAAGCCTAGCACAAAGATCGTAGTTCGTATGCTAAAGCTTTTCTAATGTCAAGTATCATTTCCTTAGACCATGAGATTGTGCAACTCCCGGATACCGTAGGAATGCTTTGGGTGTACCAAACGTCACAACGTAACTAGGTGGCTATAAAGGTGCACTACAGGTATCTCCGAAAGTGTCTGTTGGGTTGGCACGAATCGAGACTGGGATTTGTCACTCCGTGTAAACGGAGAGGTATCTCTGGGCCCACTCGGTAGGACATCATCATAATGTGCACAATGTGACCAAGGGGTTGATCATGGGATGATGTGTTGCGGGAACGAGTAAAGAGACTTGCCGGTAACGAGATTGAACAAGGTATCGGCATACCGACGATCGAATCTCGGGCAAGTACAATACCGCTAGACAAAGGGAATTGTATACGGGATCGATTGAGTCCTTGACATCGTGGTTCATCCGATGAGATCATTGTGGAACATGTGGGAGCCAACATGGGTATCCAGATTCCGCTGTTGGTTATTGACCGAAAAACGTCTCGGTCATGTCTGCATGGTTCCCGAACCCGTAGGGTCTACACACTTAAGGTTCAATGACGCTAGGGTTATAAAGGAAGATTGTATGTGGTTACCTAATGTTGTTCGGAGTCCCGGATGAGATCCTGAACGTCATGAGGAGTTCCAGAATGGTCCGGAGGTAAAGATTTATATAAGGGAAGTCCCGTTTTGGTCACCAGAAAAGTTTCGGGTTTTTTCGGTAACATACCGGGACCACCGGGAGGGTCCCGGGGGTCCACCAAGTGGGGCCACCAACCCCGAAGGGCTGCATGGGCCAAGTGTGGGAGGGGACCAGCCCCAGGTGGGCTGGTGCACCCCCCACAGGGCCCAAGGTGCATGGAAGTGGGGAAAGGGGGCAAACCCTAGGGCAGATGGGCCCTAAGGCCCACCCTAGGTGCGCCTCCCCCTCTCCCCTTCTGGCCGCCACCCAGATGGGATCTGGGGGCTGCCGCCACCCCTGGGGAGGGAACCCTAGAGGGGGCGCAGCCCCCTCCCCTCCCCCTATAAATACTTGAGGTCTGGGGGCTGCCCAACACACGAGAACCTCTCCCCATTGGCGTAGCCCTACCTCTCTTACTCCTCCTTTCCCGCGGTGCTTGGCGAAGCCCTGCAGGATTGCCACGCTCCTTAACCACCACCGCGCCGTTGTGCTGCTGCTGGACGGAGTCTTCCTCAACCTCTCCCTCTCTCCTTGCTGGATCAAGGCGTGGGAGACGTCACCGGGCTATACGTGTGTTGAACGCGGAGGTGCCGTCCGTTCGGCACTAGGATCTCCGGTGATTTGGATCACGACGAGTACGACTCCTTCAACCCCGTTCTCTTGAACGCTTCTGCTTAGAGATCTACAAGGGTATGTAGATGCACTCTCCTTCCCCTCGTTGCTGGTTTCTCCATAGATAGATCTTGGTGATTCGTAGGAAAATTTTGAATTTCTGCTACGTTCCCCAACAGTGGCATCATGAGCTAGGTATATTGCGTAGATTCTTTGCACGAGTAGAACACAAAGTAGTTGTGGGCGTTGATTTTGTTCAATATGCTTACCGTTACTAGTCCAATCTTGTTTCGACGGTATTGTGGGATGAAGCGGCCCGGACCGACCTTACACGTACACTTACGTGAGACAGGTTCCACCGACTGACATGCACTTGGTGCATAAGGTGGCTAGCGGGTGCCAGTCTCTCCCACTTTAGTCGGAACGGATTCGATGAAAAGGGTCCTTATGAAGGGTAAATAGCAATTGGCATATCACATTGTGGTTTTGCATAGGTAAGAAACGTTCTTGCTAGAAACCCATAGCAGCCACGTAAAACATGCAAACAACAATTAGAGGACGTCTAACTTGTTTTTGCAGGGTATGCTATGTGATGTGATATGGCCAAGAAGAATGTGATGAATGTTATGTGATGTATGAGATTGATCATGTTCTTGTAATAGGAATCACGACTTGCATGTCGATGAGAATGACAACCGGCAGGAGCCATAGGAGTTGTCTTTATTTATTGTATGACCTGCATGTCATTGAACAACGCCATGTAATTACTTTACTTTATTGCTAACCAGTAGCCATAGTAGTAGAAGTAATAAGTTGGCTAGACAACTTCATGAAGACACGATGATGGAGATCATGGTGTCATGCCGGTGACGATGATGATCATGGAGCCCTGAAGATGGAGATCAAAAGGAGCAATATGATATTGGCCATATCATGTCACTATTTGATTGCATGTGATGTTTATCATGTTTATACATCTTATTTTCTTAGAACGATGGTAGTAAATAAGATGATCCCTCATTAAAATTTCAAGAAAGTGTTCCCCCTAACTGTGCACCGTTGCGAAAGTTTGTCGTTTCGAAGCACCACGTGATGATCGGGTGTGATAGATTCTTACGTTCACATACAACGGGTGTAAGCCAGATTTACACACGCGAAACACTTAGGTTAACTTGACGAGCCTAGCATGTACAGACATGGCCTCGGAACACAAGAGACCGAAAGGTCGAGCATGAGTCGTATGGAGGATACGATCAACATGAAGATGTTCACTGATGATGACTAGTCCGTCTCACGTGATGATCGGACACGGCCTAGTTGACTCGGATCATGTAACCACTTAGATGACTAGAGGGATGTCTATCTGAGTGGGAGTTCATGAGATGAACTTAATTATCCTGAACATAGTCAAAAGATCTTTGCAAATTATGTCGTAAGCTCGCGCTTTAGTTCCACTGTTTAGATATGTTCCTAGAGAAAATATAGTTGAAAGTTGACAGTAGCGATTATGCGGATAGTAGAAAGCTTATGTCCTTAATGCACCGCTCAGTGTGCTGAACCCCAAACATCGTTTGTGGATGTTACGAACATCGGACATACACATTTTGATAACTACGTGATAGTTCAGTTAAACGGTTTAGAGTTGAGGCACCAAAGACATTTTTCGAAACGTCGCGGAACATATGAGATGTTTCGAGGGCTGAAATTGGGATTCCAGGCTCGTTCCCACGTCAAGAGGTATAAGACCTCCGACAATTTTCTTAGCCTGCAAACTAACGGAGAAAAGCTCAATCGTTGAGCTTGTGCTCAGATTGTCTGAGTGCAACAATCACTTGAATCGAGTGGGAGTTGATCTTCTAGATGAGATAGTGATGTTTCTCCAAAGTCATTGCCACCAAGCTGCTAGAGCTTCGTGATGAACTATAACATATCAGGGATAGATATGATGATCCTTGAGGTATTCACGATGTTTGACACCGTGAAAGTAGAAATCAAGTAGGAGCATCAATTGTTGATGGTTGGTAAAACCACTAGTTTCAAGAAGGGCAAGGGCAAGAAGGGACACTTCATGAAACGGCAAATCAGTTGCTGCTCCAGTGAAGAAACCCAAGGTTGAACCCAAACCCAAGACTAAGTGCTTCTGTAATAAGGGGAACAGCCACTGGCGCAGGATTACTCTAGATACTTGGTAGATGAGAAGGCTGGCAGGGTCGATAAAAGTATATTGGATATACATTATGTTAATGTGTACTTTACTAGTACTCCTAGTAGCACCAGGGTATTAGATACCGGTTCGGTTGCTAAGTGTTAGTAACTCGAAATAAAAGCTATAGAATAAACGGAGACTAGCTAAAGGTGAGCTGACGATACGTGTTGGAAGTGTTTCCAAGGTTGATGTGATCAAGCATCGCACGCTCCCTCTACCATCGAGATTGGTGTTAAACCTAAATAATTGTTATTTGGTGTTTGCGTTGAGCATAGACATGATTGGATTATGTCTGTCGCAATATGGTTATTCATTTAAGGAGAATAATGGTTACTCTGTTTATTTGAATAACACCTTCAATGGTCTAGCACCTAAAAGGAATGGTTTATTGAATCTCGATCGTAGTGATACACATTTTCATGCCAAAAGATATAAGATAGTAATGATAGTACCACGTACTTGTGGCACTGCCATGTAAGTCATATTGGTGTAAAACGCATGATGAAGCTCCATGCTGATGGATCTTTGGACTCACTTGTTTTTGAAAAGTTTGAGACATGCAAACCATGTCTATTGGTGTATACGCATGAAGAAACTCCATGCAGATGGATCGTTTGGACTCACTTGATTTTGAATCACTTGAGATATGCAAATCACACCACATAGGCAAGATGACTGAAAAGCCTCGTTTACAGTAAAATGGAACAAGATAGCAACTTGTTGGAAGTAATACATTTTGATGTGTGCAGTCCAATAAGTGCTAAGGCACGCATGGATATCATTATGTTCTTACTTCACGGATGATTTGCGTAGATACTGAGTATATTTGCTTGATGAAACACAAGTCTGAATTATTGAATGGTTCAAGTAATTTCAGAGTGAAGTTGAAGATCTTCGTGACAAGAGGATAAAATGTCTATGATATGATCATAGAGATGAGTATCTGAGTTACGAGCTTTGGCACGCAATTAAGACATTGTGGAAATTGTTTCACAATTAATACCGCCTGAAACACCATAGTGTGATGGTGTGTCCGAACATCATAGTTGCACCCTATTGGATATGGTGCGTACCATGATGTCTCTTATCGAATTACCACTATTGTTCATCGGTTAGGCATTAGATACAACCGCACTCACTTTAATAGGGCACCACGTAATTCCATTGAGACGACACCGTTTGAACTGTGGTTTGGAGAAACCTAAGTTGTCGTTTCTTAAAAGTTTGGGGCTGCGACGCTTATGTGAAAAAGTTTCATCGTGATAAGCTTGAATCCAAAACGGATAAATACATCTTCATAGGATACCCAAAATGGTTGGGTATACCTCCTATCTCAGATCCGGAAGCAAAAGTAGTTGTTTCTAGAAACGGGTCCTTTCTCGAGGAAAAGTTTCTCTCGAAAGAATTGAGTGGGAGGATGGTGGAGACTTGATGAGGTTATTGAACCGTCACTTCAACTAGTGTGTAGCAGGGCACAGGAAGTTGTTCCCGTGGCGCCTACACCAATTGAAGTAGAAGCTTATGATAGTGATCATGAAGTTTCGGATCAAGTCACTACCGTACCTCGTAGGGTGACAAGGATGCGTACTACTTCAGAGTGGTATGCAATCCTGTCTTAGAGGTCATGTTACTAGACAACAATGAACCTAATAGCTATGGAGAAGCGATGGTGGGCCCAGATTCCGACGAATGGCTTGAGGCCATAAAATCCGAGAAAGGATCCATGACTTTGGAAGAACTACTTGATGGTCGTAAGGCTATTGGGTACAGATGGATTTTAGAAGAAGACAGACAATGATGGTAAGTATCACCATTAAGAAAGCTCGACTTGTCGTTAAGATGTTTTCCGACAAGTTCAAGGAGTTGACTACGATGAGACTTTCTCACTCGTAGCGATGCTAAGAATCTGTTGGGATTATATTAGCAATTACTGCATGATTTATGAAATCTTGCAGATAGGACGTCAAAACATTGTTTCCTCGATGTTATACTTGAGGAAAGGTTGTATGTGATACAACCAGAAGGTTTTGTCAATCCTGAAAGATGCTAATAAGTATGCAAAGCTCCAGCAATCCTTCTTAGGACTGGAGTAAGCATCTCGGAGTTGGAATGTACGCTTTGATGAGATGATCAAAGATTTTGGGTTTATACAAAGTTTGTGAGAAACTTGTATTTCCAAAGAAGTGAGTGGGATCACTATATAATTTCTGATAAGTATATGTTGTTGACATATTGTTGATCAGAAATGATGTAGAATTTTTCTGTAAAGCATATAGGGTTATTTGAAAAGTGTTTTTCAATGGAAGACCTGGAGTAAGCTACTTGAACAATAAGCATCAAGATCTATAAGATAGATCAAAATGTTTAATAATACTTTCAAATGAGCACATACCTTGACATGATCTTGAAGGTGTTCAAGATGGATCAGTCAAAGAAGAAGTTCTTGCCTGAGTTGTAAGGTATGAAATTAAGAGTTAAAGCTCGACCACGGCAGAAAAGAGAGAAAGGACGAAGGTTGTCCCCTATGCTTCAGACGTAGGCTCTATAGTATGCTATGCTATGTACCGCACCAGAAGTGTGCCTTGCCATGAGTCAGTCAAGGGGTACAAGAATGATCCAGGAACGGATCATTGGACAGCGGTCAAAATTATCCTTAGAGGAATAAGGAAATGTTTCTCGATTATGGAGGTGATAAAGAGTTCGGCGTAAAGGGTTACGTCAATGCAAGCTTTAACACCTATCCGAATGACTCTGAATAGCACACCGGATACGTATAGTGGAGCAACCATTTGGAATAGCTCCAAGTGGAGCGTGGAAGCAGCATTTACATATGACCTAAGGATTTGCGAAGTACATACGGATCTGAATGTTGCAGACCCGTTGACTAAAACCTCTCTTACAAGAAAAACATGATCAAACCCCAGAACTCATTGAGTCTTAATCACATGATGATGTGAACTAGTTTAGTGACACTAGTAAACTCTTTGGATGTTGGTCACATGGTGATGTGACCTATGAATGTTAATCACATGACGATGTGAACTAGATTATTGACTCTAGTGCAAGTGGGAGACTATTGGAAATATGCCCTAGAGGCAATGATAAATTAGTTATTATTATTATATTTCCTTGTTCATGATAATCGTTTATTATCCATGCTATAATTGTATTGATAGGAAACTCAGATACATGTGTGGGTACATAGACAACACCATGTCCCTAGTAAGCCTCTAATTGACTAGCTTGTTGATCAATAGATGGTTACGGTTTCCTGACCATGGACATTGGATGTCATTGATAACGGGATCACATCATTAGTAGAATGATGTGATGGACAAGACCCAATCCTAAGCCTAGCACAAAGATCGTAGTTCGTATGCTAAAGCTTTTCTAATGTCAAGTATCATTTCCATAGACCATGAGATTGTGCAACTCCCGGATACCGTAGGAATGCTTTGGGTGTACCAAACATCACAACGTAACTGGGTGGCTATAAAGGTGCACTACAGGTATCTCCGAAAGTGTCTGTTGGGTTAGCACGAATCGAGACTGGGATTTGTTACTCCGTGTAAACGGAGAGGTATCTCTGGGCCCACTCGGTAGGACATCATCATAATGTGCACAATGTGACCAAGGGGTTGATCACGGGATCATGTGTTGTAGGAACGAGTAAAGAGACTTGCCGGTAACGAGATTGAACAAGGTATCGGCATACCGACGATCGAATCTCGGGCAAGTACAATACCGCTAGACAAAGGGAATTGTATACGGGATCGATTGAGTCCTTGACATCATGGTTCATCTGATGAGATCATCGTGGAACATGTGGGAGCCAACATGGGTATCCAAAACCCGCTGTTGGTTATTGACCGGAGAACGTCTCGGTCATGTCTGCATGGTTCCCAAACCCGTAGGGTCTACACACTTAAGGTTCGATGACGCTAGGGTTATAAAGGAAGTTTGTATGTGGTTACCGAATGTTGTTCGGAGTCCCGAATGAGATTCCGGACGTCACGAGGAGTTCCGGAATGGTCCGGAGGTAAAGATTTATATATGGGAAGTCCTGTTTTGGTCACCGGAAAAGTTTCGGGTTTTTTTCGGTAACGTACCGGGACCACCGGGAGGGTCCCGGGGGTCCACCAAGTGGGGCCACCAACCCCGAAGGGCTGCATGGGCCAAGTGTGGGAGGGGACCAGCCCCAGGTGGGCTGGTGCGCCCCCCATAGGGCCCAAGGCGCATGGAAGTGGGGAAAGGGGGCAAACCCTAGGGCAGATGGGCCCTATGGCCCACCCTAGGTGCGCCTCCCCCCTCTCCCCTTCTGGCCGCCACCCAGATGGGATCTGGAGGCTGCCGCCACCCCTGGGGAGGGAACCCTAGAGGGGGTGCA
>NC_041387.1:390141991-390180059 GCF_002162155.2 Triticum dicoccoides | reverse complement strand
CATTGGCGCAGCCCTACCTCTCTTACTCCTCCTCTCCCGCGGTGCTTGGCAAAGCCCTGCAGGATTGCCACGCTCCTCCACCAGCACCACACCGTTGTGCTGCTGCTGGACGGAGTCTTCCTCAACCTCTCCCTCTCTCCTTGCTAGATCAAGGCGTGGGAGACGTCACCGGGCTATACGTGTGTTGAACGCGGAGGCGTCGTCCGTTCGGCACTAGGATCTCCGGTGATTTGGATCACGACGAGTACGACTCCTTCAACCCCATTCTCTTGAACGCTTCCGCTTAGCGATCTACAAGGGTATGTAGATGCACTCTCCTTCCCCTCGTTGCTGGTTTCTCCATAGATAGATCTTGGTGATTCATAGGAAAATTTTGAATTTCTGCTACGTTCCCCAACAGTCAGCACGACGGCGTGATGATGGTGATGGTGATGTGATCGCGCAGGGCTTCGCCTAAGCTCTACGATGCTATGACCGGAGGTGTAAACTATGGAGGGGGCACCGCACACGGCTAAGAGAACAATTGATGTGCCTTTGGGTTGCCCCCTCCCCCATATATAAAGGAGGGGAGGAGGAGGCCGGCAGCCAGGAAGGGCACACCATGGGGGGAGTCCTACTAGGACTCCACTCCTAGTAGAATTCGCCCCCCCCCTTTTCCTTTCTTCCAACGGAGGGAAAAGGAAGGAGAGGGAGAGGAAGAGGGAAAGGGGGGCGCCGCCCCCTCCCATTGTCCAATTCGGACTGCCATGGGGGGGGCACCCCTTGCGGCCCTCTTCTCTCTCCACTAAGGCCCATGTAGTCCCAATACTTCCCCGGGGGGTTCCGGTAACCCCTCGGTACTCCGGTAAAATACCCGAACCACTCGAAACCATTCCGATGTCCGAATACCACCTTCCAATATATGAATCTTTACCTCTCGACCATTTCGAGACTCCTCGTCATGTCCGTGATCTCATTCAGGACTCCGAACAAACTTCGGTCACCAGAACACATAACTCATAATACAAATCGTCATCGAACATTAAGCGTGCGGACCCTACGGGTTCGAGAACTATGTAGACATGACCGAGCCACATCTCCTATCAATAACCAATAGAGGAACCTGGATGCTCATATTGGTTCCTACATATTATACGAAGATCTTTATCGGTCAAACCGCATAAAAACATACATTATTCCCCTTGTCATCGGTATGTTACTTGCCCAAGATTCGATCGTCGGTATCCTCATACCTAGTTCAATCTCGTTACCGACAAGTCTCTTTACTTGTTCCGTAATGCATCATCCTATAACTAACTCATTAGTCACATTGCTTCCAAGGCTTATAGTGGTGAGCGTTACCGAGAGGGAACAGAGATACCTCTCCGATACACGAAGTGACAAATGCTAATATCGATCTATGCCAACCCAACAAACACCTTCGGAGACACCTGTAGAGCATGTTTATAATCACCCAATTATGTTGTGACGTTTGATAGCACACAAGGTGTTCCTCCAGTATTCATGAGTTGCATAATCTCATAGTCAGAGGAATATGTACGAGTCACGAAGAAAGCAATAGCAATAAAACTTAACGATCATTATGTTAAGCTAACGGATGGGTCTTGTCCATCACATCATTCTCTAATGATGTGATCCCATTCATCAAATGACAACACATGTCTATGGTCAGGAAACATAACCATCTTTGATTAACGAGCAAGTCAAGTAGAGGCATACTAGGGACACTTCGTTTTGTCTATATATTCACACATGTACTAAGTTTTCGGTTAATACAATTCTAGCATGAATAATAAACATTTATCATGCAATAAGGAAATATAAAATAACAACTTTAGTATTGCCTCTAGGGCATATTTCCTTCAGTCTCCGACTTGCACTAGAGTCAATAATCTAGTTCACATCTCCATGTGATTTAACACCAATAGTTCACATCTATATGTGATTAATACCCACAGTTCACATCGCCATGTGACCAACAAGCAAAGGGTTTACTAGAGTCAATAATCTAGTTCACATCGCTATGTGATTAACACCCAAAGGGTACTAAGGTGTGATCATGAGAGAAGTTTAGTCAACGGGTCTGTCATATTCAGAGTCGTATGTAATTTGCAAATTTTCTATGTCTACAATGCTCTACAAGGAGCTACTCTAGCTAATTTCTCCCACTTCCAATATGTATCTAGATTGAGACTTAGAGTCATCTGGATCATTGTAAAAGCTTACATTGACGTAACTCTTCATGACGAACTCTTTATCAGCTCCATAATCGAGAAATATTTCCTTAGTCCTCTTAGGCAACTAAGGATAACTTTGACCGCTGTCCAGTGATCCACTCCCGGATCACCGTCGTACCCCCTTGCCAAACTTATGATAAGGTATACAATAGAACTGGTACACAACATAGCATACTTTATAGAACCTAGCTAAGACATAGGGAATGACTTTCATTCTCCTCCTATTTTCTATTGTGGTTGGGCTTTGAGTCTTACTCAAGTTTACACCTTGTAATACAGGAAAGAAATCTTTCTAAGACTGATCTATTTTGAACTCTTTCAAAATCTTGTGAAGGTATGTACTTATTGAAAAAAATTATCAAGCGTATTTGACCTGTCTCTATAGATCTTGATGCCCAATATATAAGAAGCTTCATCGAGGTCTTTCTTTGAAAAACTCCTTTCAAACTCTCCTTTATGCTTTCCAGAAAATTCTACATCATTTCCGATCAACAATATGTCATTCACATATACTTATCAAAAAGGCTATAGTGCTCCCATCCACTTTCTTGTAAATATAGGTTGTCCAAAAGTCTATATAAAACCATATGCTTTGATCACATTATCAAAGCGTATATTCCAACTCCGAGAGGCTTGCACCAGTCCATAAATGGATCACTGGATCTTGCACACTTTGTTAGCACATTTTGGATCTACAAAACCTTCTGGTTGCATCATATACAACTCTTCTTTAAGAAATCCATTAAGGAATGCCGTTTTTTGACACCCATTTGCCAACTATCATAATCATTAAATGCGGCAATTGCTAACATGATTTGGATAGACTTAAGCATCGCTACGGGTGAGAAGGTCTCATCGTAGTCAACTCCTTGAACTTGTCGAAAACCTTTCGCAACAAGTCGAGCTTTGTCGACAGTAACATTAATGTCAGCATTAGTCTTCTTCTTGAAGATCCATTTATTTTTTATGGCTTGCCAATTATCGGGCAAGTCAACCAAAGTCCACACTTTGTTCTCATACATCAATCCCATCTCAGATTTCATGGCTTCAAGCCATTTTGCAGAATCTGGGCTCATCATCGCTTCCTCATAGTTTGTAGGTTCATCATGGTCTAGTAACATGACTTCCAAAATAGGATTACCGTACCACTCTGGTTGACCTATGAGGTTCGGTAGTAACTTGATCTGAAGTTTCATGATCATCATCATTAGATTCTTCACTAATTGGTGTAGGAATCACTAGAACTGATTTCTGTGATGAACTACTTTCCAATTTGGGAGAAGGTACAATTACATCATCAAGTTCTACTTTCCTCCCACTCACTTCTTTCGAGAGAAACTCCTTCTCTAGAAAGGATCCATTCTTAGTAATGAATATCTTGCCTTCGGATCTGTGATAGAAGGTGTACCCAACAGTTTCTTTTGGATATCCTATGAAGATGCATTTCTCGGATTTGGGTTTGAGCTTATCAGGTTGAAGCTTTTTCACATAAGCATCGCAGCCTGGAACTTAAAGAAACGACATCTTAGGTTTCTTGCCAAACCACAGTTCATATGGTGTCATCTCAACGGATTTAGATGGTTACCTATTTAACATGAATGCAGCCGTCTCTAAAGCATAACCCCAAAATGATAGTGGTAAATCAGTAAGAGATATCATAGATCGCACCATATCTAATAAAGTACGGTTACGACGTTCGGACACACCATTACGCTGTGGTGTTCCAGGTGACATGAGTTACGAAACTATTCCACATTGTTTCAAATGAATATCAAACTCATAACTCAAATATTCGCCTCCACGATCAGATCGTAGAAACTTTATTTTCTTGTTAGGTTGATTTTCCACTTCACTCTGAAATTCTTTAAACTTTTCAAATGTTTCAGACTTATGTTTCATTAAGTAGATATACCCATATCTGCTCAAATCATCTGTGAAGGTCAGAAAATAATGATACCCGCCACGAGCCTCAACACTCATTGGACCGCATACATCGGTATGTATTATTTCCAATAAGTCAGTGGCTCGCTCCATTCTTCCGGAGAACGGAGTCTTAGTCAGCCCATGAGGCATGGTTCGCAAGCATCAAGGGATTCATAATCAAGTGATTCCAAAAGCCCATCAACATGGAGTTTCTTCATGCGCTTTACACCAATATGACCTAAACGGCAGTGCCACAAATAAGTTGCACTATCATTACTAACTTTGCATCATTTGGCTTCAATATTATGAATATGTGTATCACTACGATCAAGATTCAACAAAATAGACCACTCATCAAGGGTGCATGACCATAAAAGATATTACTCATATAAATAGAACAACCATTATGCTTTGATTTAAATGAACAAACGTCTCGCATCAAACAAGATCCAGATATAATGTTCATGCTCAACGCTGGCACCAAATAACAATTATTCAGGTCTAAAACTAATCCCGAAGGTGGATGTAGAGGTAGAGTGCCGACGGCGATCACATGGACCTTGGAACCATTTCCGACACGCATCGTCACCTCGTCCTTAGCAAATCTTCGTTTAATCCGTAGCCCCTATTTCGAGTTGCAAATATGAGCAACAGAACCAGTATCAAATACCCAGGCGCTACTATGAGCATTAGTAAGGTACACATCAGTAACATGTATATCAAATATACCTTTCACTTTGCCATCCTTCTTATCCACCAAATACTTGGGGTGGTTCCGCTTCCAGTGACCAGTCCCTTTATAGTAGAAGCACTTAGTTTTAGGCTTAGGTCCAAACTTGGGTTTCTTCCCGGGAGTAGCAACTTGCTTGCTATTCTCCTTGAAGTTCCCCATCTTTCCCGTTGCCCTTTTTCTTGAAACTAGTGGTCTTATTAACCATCAACACTTGATGCTCCTTCTTGATTTCTACCTTCGCAACCTTTAGCATTGCGAAGAGCTCGGGAATTGTCTTTTCCGTCCCTTGCATATTATAGTTCATCATGAAGCCTTTATAGCTTGGTGGCAGTGATTGAAGAACTCTGTCAATGACACTATCATCAGGAGGATTAACTCCCAGCTGAGTCAAGTGGTTATGGTACCCAGACATTCTGAGTATGTGTTCACTGATAGAACTATTCTCCTCCATCTTGCAGCTATAGAACTTGTTGGAGCCTTCATATCTCTCAACTTGGGCATTTTCTTGAAATATTAACTTCAACTCGTGGAACATCTCATATGCTCCATGATGTTCAAAACATATTTGAAGTCCCGATTCTAAGCCGTAAAGCATCGCACACTGAACTATAGAGTAGTCATCAGATCGAGCTTGCCAGACGTTCTTTAACATCAGGATCTGCTTCTGCAGCAAGGCTTGCACATAGCGGTGCTTCAAGGACGTAATTCTTTTGTGCAGCAATGAGGATAATCCTCAAGTTACGGACCCAGTCCGTGTAGTTGCTACCATCGTCTTTCAACTTAGCTTTCTCTAGGAACATTAAAATTCAAGGGAACAGTAGCAAGGGCCATTGATCTACAACAACATAGATATGCAAAAAACTATCAGGACTAAGTTCATGATAAATTAAAGTTCAATTAATCATATTACTAAAGAACTCCCACTTATATAGACATCCCTCTAGTCATATAAATGATCACGTGATCCATATCAATCAACCATGTCCGATCATCACGTGAGATGGAGTAGTTTTCAATGGTGAAAATCTCAATGTTGATCATATCTACTATATGATTCATGTTTGACCTTTCGGTCTCAGTGTTCCGAGGCCATATCTACATATGCTAGGCTCTTCAAGTTTAACCCAAGTATTTTGCACGTGCAAAACTGACTTGCACCCGTTGTATGTGAATGTAGAGGTTATGACACCCGATCATCACGTGGTGTCTCGGCACGACAAACTGTAGCAATGGTGCATACTCAGGGAGAACACTTATACCTTGAAATTTAGTGAGGGATCATCTTATAATGCTACTGCCGTACTAAGAAAAATAAGATGCATAAAAGATAAACATCACATGCAATCAAAATATGTGACATGATATGGCCAACATCATCTTGTGCCTTTGATCTCCATCTCTAGAGCACCATCATGATCTCCATTGTCACTGGCTTGACACCTTGATCTCCATCGTAGCATCATTGTCGTCTCACCAACTATTGCTTCTACAATTATCGCTACCGCTTAGTAATAAAGTAAAGCAATTACATGGCGATTGCATTTCATACAATAAAGTGACAACCATAAGGCTCCTGCCAGTTGTCGATAACTTTTACAACACATGATCATCTCATACAATAACTTATATCACATCATGTCTTGACCATATCACATCACAACATGCCCTGCAAAAACAAGTTAGATGTCCTCTACTTTGTTGTTGCAAGTTTTACGTGGGTGCTACGGGCTTCTAGCAAGAACCGTTCTTACCTACACCTCAAAACCATAACGATTTTTCTTCACGTGTGATGTTTTAACCTTCAACAAGGATTGGCCGTAGTCAAACTCGATTCAACTAAAGTTGGAGAAACAGACACCCGCCAGCCACCTATGTGCAAAGCATGTCGGTAGAACCGGTCTCATGAACGTGGTCATGTAATGTTGGTCGGGGCCGCTTCATCCAACAATACCGCCGAATCAAAGTAAGACATTGGTGGTAAGCAGTATGACTATTATCGCCCACAACTCTTTGTGTTCTACTCGTGCATATCATCTAGGCATATACCTGGCTCGGATGCCACTGTTGGGGAACGTAGCATGCAATTTCAAAAAAATTCCTACGCTCACGCAAGATCTATCTAGGAGATGCATAGCGAAGAGAAGGGGAGAGTGTGTCCACGTACGCTCGTAGACCGAAAGCGGAAGCGTTAGGTTAACGCTGTAGATGTAGTCGAACGTCTTCACGATCCAACCGATCTAGTACCAAACGTACAACATCTCTGAGTTCCGCACACTTTTAGCTCGATGACGTCCCTAGAACTCTTGATCTAGCAGAGGGTCGAGGGAGAGTTTCATCAGCACGATGGCGTGATGACGATGATGGTGATGTGATCCGCACAGGGCTTCGCCTAAGCACTATGACGCTATGACCGGTGGTGTAAACTGTGGAGGAGGGCACCGCACACGGCTGAGAGAATAATTGATGTGGATTTGGGGTGCCCCCCGCCCCCGCATATAAAGGAGGGAAGGAGGAGGCCGATAACCAAGAGGGGCGCACCATGGGGGGGATTCCTACTAGGACTCCACTCCTAGTAGGATTCGGCCCCCCTTTTCCTTTCTTCCACCGAAAGGAAAAGGAAGGAGAGGGAGAGGGAGAGGGAAAGGGGGGCACCGCCCGCTCCCCTAGTCCAATTCGGACTGCCATGGGGGGGCGCGACCACCCCTTGCAACCCTCCTCTCTCTCCACTAAGGCCCATGTAGGCCCAATACTTCCCCGGGGGGTTTCGGTAACCCCTCGGTACTCCAGTAAAATACCCGAACCACTCGAAACCATTCCGATGTCTGAATACTACCTTCCAATATATGAATCTTTACCTATCGACCATTACAGGACTCCTCATCATGTTCGTGATCTCATTCGGGACTCCGAACAAACTTCAGTCACCAAAACACATAACTCATAATACAAATCGTCATCGAACATTAAGCGTGCGGACCCTACGGGTTTGAGAACTATGTAGACATGACCGGGACACATCTCCGATCAATAACCAATAGTGAAACCTGCATGCTCATATTGGTTCCTACATATTCTATGAAGATCTTTATCGGTCAAACCGCATAATAACACACGTTATTCCCTTTGTCATCGGTATGTTACTTGCCTGAGATTCGATCGTTGGTATCCTCATACCTAGTTCAATCTCGTTACCGGCAAGTATCTTTACTCGTTCCGTAATGCATCATCCCGTAACTAACTCATTAGTCACATTGCTTGCAAGGCTTATAGTGATGAGCATTACCGAGAGGGCCCAGAGATACCTCTCCGATACACAGAGTGACAAATCCTAATCTCGATCTATGCCAACCCGACAAACACCTTCGGAGACACCTGTAGATCATCTTTATAATCACCCAATTACATTGTGACGTTTGATAGCACACAAGGTGTTCCTCCGGTATTCGGGAGTTGCATAATCTCATAGTCAGAGGAATATAATTAAGTCATGAAGAAAGCAATAGCAATAAAACTTAATAATCATTATGCTAAGCTAACGGATGGGTCTTGTCCATCACATCATTCTCTAATGATGTGATCCCGTTCATCAAATGACAAAACATGTCTATGGTCAGGAAACATAACCATCTTTGAATAACGATCTAGTCAAGTAGAGGCATACTAGGTACAATTTGTTTTGTCTATGTATTCACACATGTACTAAGTTTCCGGTTAATACAATTCTAGCATGAATAATAAACATTTATCATGAAATAAGGAAATATAAAATAACAAATTTATTATTGCCTGTGGGGCATATTTCCTTCAAGTTTAGTGTGCCATGCTTTACGGCTTAGAATCAGGACTTCAAAGACGTTTTGAACGTCATGGAGCATATGAGATGTTCCAGGAGTTGAAGTTAATATTTCAAGCAAATGCCCGAGTTGAGAGATATGAAGTCTCCAACAAGTTCTATAGCTGCAAGATGGAGGAGAATAGTTCTGTCAGTGAACACATACTCAGAATGTCTGGGTACCATAACCACTTGACCGAGTTGGGAGTTAATCTTCCTGATCATAGTGTCATTGACAAATTCTTCAATCACTGCGACAAAGCTATAAAGGCTTCGTGATGAACTATAATATGCAAGGGATGGAAAAGACAATTCCTGAGCTCTTTGTGATGCTAAAGGTTGCGGAGGTAGAAATCAAGAAGGAGCATCAAGTGTTGATTGTAAACAAGACCACTAGTTTCAAGAAAAAGGGCAAAGGGAAGAAAGGGAACTTCAAGAAGAATAGCAAGCAACTTGCTACTCCCGGGAAGAAACCCAAGTCTGGACCTAAGCCTGAATCTTTGTGCTTCTACTGCAAAGGGACTGGTCACTGGAAGCAGAACTGCCCCAAGTATTTGGTGGATAAGAAGGATGGCAAAGTGAAAGGTATATTTGATATACATGTTATTGATGTGTACCTTACTAATGCTCGTAGTAGCACCTGGGTATTTGATACCGGTTCCGGTGCTCATATTTGCAACTCGAAACAGGGGCTATGGATTAAACGAAGATTGGCTAAGGACGAGGTGACGATGCGCGTCGGAAATGGTTCCAAGGTCGATGTGATCGCCGTTGGCACACTACCTCTACATCTACCTTGGGGATTAGTTTTAGACCTGAATAATTGTTATTTGGTGGCAGCGTTGAGCATGAACATTATATATGGGTCTTTTTTTGATGCGAGACGGTTATTCATTTAAATCAGAGAATAATGGTTGTTCTATTTTTCTGAGTAATATCTTTTATTGTCATGCACCCTTGATGAGTGGTCTATTTTTGTTGAATCTCGATTGTAGTGATACATATATTCATAATATTCAAGCCAAAAGGTGTAAAGTTAGTAATGATAGTGCAACTTATTTGTGGCACTGCCATTTAGGTCATATTGGTGTAAAGCGCATGAAGAAACTCCATGCTGATGGGCTTTTGGAATCACTTGGTTATGAATCACTTGATGCTTGTGAACAATGGACAAGATGACTAAGACTCTGTTCTCCGGAACAATGGAGCGAGCCACTGACTTATTGGAAATAATACATGCTGATGTATGCGGTCCGATGATTGTTGAAGCTCGCAGCGGGTATCGTTATTTTCTGACCTTCACATATGATCTAAACAGATATGGGTATATCTACTTAATGAAACATAAGTTTGAAACATTTGAAAAGTTCAAAGAATTTCAGAGTGAAGTGGAAAATCATCATAACAAGAAAATAAAATTTCTATGATCTGATCGTGGAGGCGAATATTTGAGTTGCGAGTTTGGTCTTCATTTGGAACAATGTGGAATAATTTCGCAACTCACGCCACAATGGTGTGTCCAAACATCGTAACCGTACTTTATTAGATATGGTGTGATCTATGATGTCTCTTACTGATTTACCGCTATCGTTTTGGGGTTATGCTTTAGAGACGGTTGCATTCACGTTAAATAGGGCACCATCTAAATCCATTGAGATGACACCATATGAACTGTGGTTTGGCAAGAAACCTAAGCTGTCGTTTCTTAAAGTTTGGGGCTGCGATGCTTATGTGAAAAAGCTTCAACCTGATAAGCTCGAACCCAAATCCGAGAAAAGCGTCTTCATAGGATACCCAAAAGAAACTGTTGGGTACAACTTCTATCATAGATCCGAAGGCAAGATATTCGTTGCTAAGAATGGATCCTTTCTAGAGAAGGAGTTTCTCTCAAAAGAAGTGAGTGGGAGGAAAGTAGAACTTTATGAGGTAATTGTACCTTCTCCCGAATTGGAAAGTAGTTCATCACAGAAATGAGTTCCAGTGATTCCTACATAAATTAGTGAATAAGCTAATGATGATGATCATGAAACTACAGATTAGGTTAATACCAAACCTCGTAGGTCAACCAGAGTACGGTCCACACCAAAGTGGTACGGTAATCCTATTCTGGAAGTCACGTTACTAGACCATTATGAACCTACGAACTATGAGGAAGCAATGATGAGCACAGATTCTGCGAAATGGCTTGAGGCCATGAAATCTGAGATGGGATCCATGTATGAGAACAAAGTGTGGACTTTGGTGGACTTGCCCGATGATCAGCAAGCCATAGAAAATAAATGGATCTTCAAGAAGAAGACTGACGCTAACGATAATGTTACTGTCTAGACTTAACTTGTTACAAAAGGTTTTCGACAAGTTCAAGGAGTTGACTATGATGATACCTTCTCACCCATAGCGATGCTTAAGTCTATCCGAATCATGTTAGCAATTGCCGCATTTAATGATTATGATATTTGGCAAATGGGTGTCAAAAAATGGCATTCCTTAATGGATTTCTTAAAGAAGAGTAGTATATGATGCAACCAGAAGGTTTTCTCGATCCAAAAGGTGCTAAAAAAGTGTGCAAGCTCCAGCGATCCATTTATGGACTGGTGCAAGCCTCTCGGAGTTGGAATATACGCTTTGATAGTGTGATCAAAGCATATGGTCTTATACAGACTTTTGGAGAAGCCTGTATTTACAAGAAAGTGAGTGGGAGCTCTATAGTATTTCTAATATTATATGTGGATGACATATTGTTGATTGGAAATAATATAGAATTTCTTGATAGCATAAAAGGATACTTGAATAAGAATTTTTCAATGAAAGACCTCGGTGAAGCTGCTTATATATTGGGCATCAAGATCTATAGAGATAGATCAGGATGCTTAATTGGACTTTCACAAAGCACATACCTTGACAAAGTTTTGAAGAAGTTCAAAATGGATCAGTCAAAGAAAGGGTTCTTGCCTATCTTATAAGGTGTGAAGTTGAGTCAGACTCAATGCCCGACCACTGCAGAAGATAGAGAGAAAATGAAACTCATTCCCTATGCCTCAGCCATAGGTTCTATCATGTATGCAATGTTGTGTACCAGACCTGATGTGTTCCTTGCTATAAGTTTAGCAGGGGTGGTACCAAAGTAATCCAAGAGTGGATCACTGGACAGCGGTCAAGAACATCTTGAAATACCTGAAAAGGACTAAGGATATGTTTCTCGCTTATAGAGGTGACAAAGAGCTTGTCATAAATGGCTACATCAATGCAAGCTTTGACACTGATCCAGATGACTTTAAGTCGCAAACCAGATACATATTTATATTGAATGTTGGAGCTGTTAGTTGGTGCAGTTCTAAGAAGAGCGTCATGGCGTGATCTACGTGTAAAGCGGAGTACATAGCTGCTTCGGAAGCAACAAATGAATGAGTCTGTATGAAGGAGTTCATATCCGATCTAGGTGTAATACCTAGTGCATCAGGTCCAATGAAAATCTTTTCTGACAATACTGGAGCAATTGCCTTGGCGAAGGAATCCAGATTTCACAAGAGAACCAAACACATCAAGAGATGCTTCAACTCCATCCGCGATCAACAAGTCAAGGAGGGAGACATAGAGATTTGCAAAATACATACAGATCTGAATGTTGCAGACCCGTTGACTAATCCTCTTCCACGAGTAAAACATGATCAGCACCAAGACTCCATGGGTGTTAGAATCATTACAATGTAATCTAGATTATTGACTCTAGTGCAAGTGGGAGACTGAAGGAAATATGCCCTAGAGGCAATAATAAAGTTGTTAGCTACATTTCCCTATATCATGATAAATGTTTATTATTCATGATAGAATTGTATTAACCGGAAACTTAGTACATGTGTGAATACATAGACAAAACAGAGTGTCCCTAGTATGCCTCTACTTGACTAGCTCGTTAATCAAAGATGGTTATGTTTCCTGACCATAAACATGTGTTGTCATTTGATGAACGGGTTCACATCATTAGAGATGTGATGGAAAAGACCCACCCGTTAGCTAAGCATAATGATCGTTAAGGTTTATTACTATTGCTTTCTTCATGACTTATACATATTCCTCTGACTATGAGATTATGCAACTCCCGAATACCGGAGGAACACCTTGTGTGCTATCAAACGTGAAAACATAACTGGGTGATTATAAAGATGCTCTACAGGTGTCTCTGAAGGTGTTTGTTGGGTTAGCATAGATTGAGATTAGGATTTTTATCCTCGAGTATCAGAGAGGTATCTTTGGGCCCTCTCGGTAATGCTCATCACTATAAGCCTTGCAAGCAATGTGACTAATGAGTTAGTTATGGGATGATGCATTGCGGAAGGAGTAAAGAGACTTGCCGGCAACGAGATTGAACTAGGTATGATGATACCGACGATCGAATCTCGGGAAAGTAACATACCGATGACAAAGGGAATAACGGTTGTTGTTATGCAGTTTGACCGATAAGGATCTTCTAGAATATGTAGGAACCAATATGAGCATCTGGGTTCCTCTATTGGTTATTGCCCGAAGATATGTCTCGGTCATGTCTACATAGTTCTCGAACCCGTAGGGTCCGCACGCTTAACATTCTTTGACGATTTGTATTATGAGTTATGTGTTTTTGTGACCGAAGTTTGTTCGGAGTCCCGGACGAGATCAGGACATGACGAGGAGTCCCGAAATGGTCGAGAGGTAAAGATTGATATATTGGAAGGTTACATTCGGACACCAGAATGGTTTCGGGAAGTTTCGGATAAGTTTTGGAGTACCGGGAGGTTACGGGAACCCCCCAAGAAGGTTAATGGGCCACATGGGCCTTAGTGGAGAAGAGAGGGCTAGCCATAGGAGGTGGCGTGCGCCCTCTTGTCAATCAGAATTGGACAAGGGGTGGGGGTGGTGCCCCCCTTTCCCTCTCCTACTCCCTCTCCCCCTTTGCTACTCCGGAAAGAAGGAAAAAGGGGGGGGGGTAAATCCTACTAGGAGTGGAGTCCTAGTAGGACTCCCCCCCCCTCCATGGTGCACCCCGTGGTGGCCGTCCTCCTCCCCCTCCTTTATATACGGGGGCAGGGGGCACCCCAAAGGCACAACATTGTCTTAGCCGTGTGCGGTTCCCCCTCCGGTTGTAGAAAACTTGACACCAGACTCGAATTAAAATACACCAACCGCATGTGTAACTGTGATGGTCTCTTTTCGGGTGAGTTCGAGAAGAGAACACGGTGGGATTATGCTTGAAAGTAAATTGTTCACATTCACTTATTGATCATTACTAGTTTGCGACCATTTGCGTAGCTTCTCATCTTATTCTTGTACTCGTAAGTTAGCCACCATAAATTGCTTAGTTGCTTGCTGCAACCTCACCACTTATCCATTCCATACCCATTAAGCTTTGCTAGTCTTGATACCCATGGTAATGGGATTGCTGAGTCCTCGTGGCTCACAGGTTAATACAACAACAGTTGCAGGTACAAGTAATGTGATGAACATGACGTGAAAGCAATGTTTACTTATTTTTTGAGTTCCTCTTCTGCTTCTTCTTTGTTCAGGGGATCGGTTCCTGGTCGGTAGCCTGGGCTAGTAGGGTGGATGTCGTTTGAGTTTCTGTTTGTGTTTCATTCATAGTCGGATGTTGCTCTTATGTATGATGTTGTATTCGTGTGGCATTGTATGCCATTTTATATTTATCCCCAACTATATGTAATGGTACGATGTAATGATATCCACCTTGCAAAAGCGTTTCAATATGCAGCTCTATCCTTAGTGGGACCTTTGAGTTCCTCTCGGATAGGATCGCATATTGGGCATGACATAGACGGGGTGTCAAAAGCTGCTCTGGTAGGTTGGACGAGGGTGCGATGAAGCAGATCTGAGGTTGTGGACTTGTGCGTTGGAAAAGCTGCCCCGGTAGGGTCGAGAATGGTATAGGCGAAGCTACTCCGGTAGGGTTGAGGATGGTGTCGGTGAAGCGGCTCCGGTAGAGTTGAGAAAGGTGTCGGTGAAGAGGATCAGAGTGGTCGATGGAGGCGTCGGTGGGGCAGCTCAGGGGGTGTGGACGAAGTGTGTCTAGTGGGGAGTACAAAGGAGCTGCTATAGATGCACTGCGGTTGACGAGAGTACCGGCGAAGCAGATCCGACGCCGTGGAAAAGGCCAACACTGAATGGGCTGTGGTACAGTGGTGGATGAGCAGTCTACTTGTTTCTAAGGGAGGTGGGAAGGGTAGATGCGGCTGCATAAGCAGATCTAACAAGGTGGACGCCGCTGGCAGTGAATGGGCTCTGGTACGCCGGTGGATGAGCAGTCTAGGTTTTCGAGAGGGGAGGGGTAGAAAGGCCGATGAAATATGGACGACGTGATGTAAGATGCTCTGGTGTTGTGGAGTTAGTCATTTTTTTGGGAGGGGAGAGGAAATGGGGGTGCCGTGTGGTGGGGGAAACCGAAAGCTACCAAAGCAGGCCCGACCTATTATGTAAATGAGGGTCATATTGTAACTATTGTTCTCCATGCACCAAGGACAAAAGGGGAATTTCGCATGCTAAAGACTAGGTGGCAGAAATTTTAGAAGGAGGCGGGAGATTTTGCCGCCCACGGCATCGTTCATATCCAGTTTCAACTAATTTTGGACAGTGCTAGCAGGAAGGTCATGCGAGACTGTGTACATGGGGCACACGTCAGCAGTTAATAACTGGTGTGAAGTCCACCCCAGAAAAAAAGACAATAACTCGGGATGATGCACCGATAACTAGGACGTTCACAAGGGCGTGACCAATCATACGGGTGTAGAGGCGCGTTCACAAAAAAGGGATCAAACGCTCGGCCTATGTATTTATCATGTAAATATATAATTTAGTGCCATTGGTTATTTACTTTAAACATAATGCATTGACGTGTTATTGTAGAGGCGCACAAAAAGAAATGGATATTGTAGTCCCACAACAGAGATGGATATTGTAGTCCGCTACTTAAAAGTGTTACCTCATATGATTACATAGCCTCCATTTCATAAATTGCGCACCTGTTCAATTCATACATGAATATTACATATATTACTTCATAATAGAGCCTTAAATCATCCAAGACTAATGAATTTGAATGCAAGACTAATAATGATGCATGTACATGATAACTACAGTGGTTGTTTGAAGAAACATCACTGTAACTTTGGCATGCACAATTGAAAAGGATTATTTGAAAAAAAATGTGATATGTGAGTGTCCAATCTTTATATTGTTGAATCAATATTGTATCTTTGGCCATGATACGAAGTAGATATTGATTTATGTTCAAGCAATGCATGTCCACCATCGCTAGATAGTGATACGTGAATGAATTGTGCAATCTCTCTCACACGCATACATATCTCATTTCTCCATGGGCATCGGAATCACACACGCGCACTTCGTGTATTTCTCTCCCTCTGTCAAGGTTAGAATTCGTCTTTCTACCCCGTCACACAGAAACACACAACTCTCTCTGTCGAACACGCCCACCCCTTTAATTCCGCCCACCCACCGCCACTAAGGTCCCAAAGTATAATTATGTCTCGCACACATATGCCTAAGTTTAACTCGAGTCCCGGAACCATATGAATACATATAATGGGATTCCAGCAGAGCACCTTTTGTTCTGAGATTTCACTCTCTCTCTCTCTCTCTCACACACACACACACACACACTCACACACACACACACGCGCGCGCGCGCGCATAGACATTGTTTCTCTCTTCATTTTTTCCGGCACTTGCATTCACACCGCTTGTTTATATATGTGATGCTTTAAGTATGCCTCGCACACATGCTATCTACCTATCCCTTAATATAGATATGTGTCAGACAAACTCCTTCTCCCTATATCTAAGTGTCACACACACTTCTTGACACCGCAGGAGTAGGGTGAAACCTCGATCTTGATACTAATCTATCTACTGGCTTCTCTCTCAAACACACACACACACACACACACACACACACACACACACACTACCCGACACTGAAGGAGTAGGGTGGCACCTCGATCTTGATAGTTATCTATCTATTGGCTTCTCTCTCAAACACACATACACACACAAACACTCGCTAGTTGTGCCTCTATGCCTACCGCGCACACACTCTCGATACGTCTTTCTCTCCCTCCCCGCCCCCCCAACAATGACAGCAGAAGGATGACAACTCGATCTTGATCTTAATCTATCAATTGGCTTCTCTCTCAAACACACACACACACACACACACACGCTAGTTGTGTCTCTGTGCCTCGCTCACACACACTCAATATGTCTTTCTCTCCATAGCCCCCTCGATATGTAGACTTCTCGCGCGCGCACAACTATAGTGACGATGATGCTGAACCCAGTGTGCCTAGTTTTACCTGTCTCATGTGATAGTTTTCACCCTGTTTTCTGTTAATTATGAAGGCAACCTTTTCTTTGTTACTACTAGTGAATTTGTATCATTCGGGGCAGACATAAAATATACCACTTCAACCTAATTATCGCAGTAACTGTTTTAAAAGAGACTAGCTAGATGCCCATGCATTGCACGAAACATCAAGATGCATTTCTATGAGTAGCTTATCTTGTGAGAGAAAAGGATGAACGAGGGAAGGCCTTATTTGCAAATGTGGAGAGGGGTGTGGGTATCTTTTTGCAAAATTGCCATAGTTTCCTTCCTATCCGTTAGATATAAATCCGACGGCCTATATTGCAGGATGGCAGGCACACCGTCATCACCAACTCTGTTTTCCACTCCCTCCGTTCCAAAATATTTGTCTTTTTAGAGATTTCAACAAGTGACTACATACGGAGCAACATGAGTGAATCTACACTCTAAAATATGTCTATATACACATCCATATGTGGTAGTCCATTTGAAATCTGAAAAAGAAAAATATTTAGGAATGGAGGGAGTATAAGAGTAGACATAGAGATATATCTCCAGCATCGTCCACAACGAACATGTGCTGGACTGGTTAGCGTCGGATGCTCACAACGCGATGGCCTGAGTTCGAATTCTGTCTTTAACTTTAGATTTTCATATTATATATTATTTCATATATACTTCTTTCACTACTGTACTGACAGTGGAACCCACAGAGTACTTAGAATACAAGATTAAGGATAGATTTGTTTCTTTTTAACTTTCTGTACGAAGTTGTAGCCACCCTGCAAGTCATGTACATTGTACATGCAATTAACTTTTTATAGAGGGAGAATCATACACACAATTAACTCAAATGGATTGGATGTGACTCTATTATTTCCAGCATAAGAGCATCTCCAACAGCAGCCGGCAAATTTCCTCCCGCTTCCTTCTGTGAGGACGACATCCAACGCAAGCGGCATACATTTTCACAACTATAACCAACCAGAGGAAATTCGTGCAAACATGGACTGATTTCGTATAAGCAAGCTGGATCTTCATATAAACATGACAAATTTCATTACATTTACATGAACTAAGCGGTGCTAATCCGACTCTCGTGGTATATTTAATACCTAATCTAAATGGTTGCCCACGGATCCCTTTGTCTTCCTCATGTCCAGCACACATTTGCGGGGTCGACAAAGGTCCTCGGAAGAGATGAAGCAGCAAAGAAACCACATGTATACGTAGTCGTCGCCTCCGCGGTGGCCTTCATGGGACCCAAGTAGTGGCGGCCTCTCGTGTTCTACTTCTCCTCGATGATGGCAGTGGACAAGGAGAAGCTGGCCACCGACTCGTCGCTCTCCACACACTAGGCTTCTGTCTCTGCCTGCATGGCACTGTCGCAGGCACGGGGGGCACGACCGCAGACACTCGTGGCATGGTACAACGCGGCAGCGACGACGCCCGTGTCGCTGTGCTCGCCATCGTGCCAGCGTGGAGCAACTCGCCACTCCTCATCGAGCTGAACTGGAGTGGCGAGTTGCTGAACCATGTGCCGGCTTGGGGCGGCAACTGGCTCTGTTGGGCCAAGCGAGGTTGGTGAAGCACCGGGCGGCCTCGCTCGTATCCGGATGGCTCGGCGGGCCACCCAGCCGTTAGTATGCCAGAGAACGGCTCCTCGGAAGCCATCGAAGAGTGGAGAAAATGGTGAAGGAGGAGATGGGGGAGCGGCAGAGGGGTGCGATTCGTGCCCGCTATCTCTCTGGCCTCGTTTAAATAGAGGGCAGACAGTAGGAGCTTGGCCGATGTTTGGCCTTGTTTAAATTGAGGGTAGACGGGAGGAGCTTGGCCGGTGTTGCTTTTAATTCCGGCCCGCTCATGAACGGATGTGTGGCCGGAGTAGGTTTCCCAATTTGCAAGTGGGTTTAATGGAGGCGTTTGATGGAGGCGAGGAGGCGTGTTCAGGCGTGCGTGCAGTGGGCGGCCCAATACTATTCAATTTGACAGCTACTAGACAACCAGGAGAGTTCCTGATACGGCTTTAATGCAGACGAGAGAGAGGGTAGCGGTTCCCAAAATGTTGAACGGCCAATGATGCATCCTCCTTGAATTAGCATCCTGAATGCATGAGGGAAGTAATGGGAGGAGGACGGGGAAAAGAGGCAGCATGATGTGAATGCAACACAGTTTGCACTCATATAAAGGCGCCCCTCCATTCCAATGCATCTACCACATTGTATGCACCTAAGCACCTACACTAAGCGCAAAAGTGCTCACTCCAGACCCATGGTGTCTATGCACGCGAGCGGCCAGCAGCTATGCCAGAGGGTCCACGACGTCGGCCTGCGGCATGGCAGCGAGGATTGTCTCCAAACGGTGTTGGCGACCAGCTGGTTCATGGCCACCGTCGATGCCATCTACGACTCTCAGTTGGGCCAGATGATCGTTGCCACCATCAACAAGTTCACCGTTGTCAAGAAGCTCGTAGACGACATCGCCATACTCCTCCAGCCCGCGCGCCCGGGCTCCTCATTGCCTGCCACCCTAATTGGCCTCCATGGCGAGAATCTCTTTCAAGCACTGGTGGCCCTGTGACTGCCCACTGATGCAACAAAGAATGTCCACCTGGAGGTCGCGCTCGCCGCGAGGCGCCTCGCCCTGCAAGAATTCATCGACCTACACATCCACATGTACGAGGAAGTCATGTACATAGGTATCTACAAGGCCGATGAGGACGCTACGACGTTGGCCTTCGTCAACCGGCTGGAAGCATTGGACGCCTTTGTTGAGAAGCACCTTGACCTCGCCACAAAAGCCACCACTCTTAAGCCGTCGGTTGGTGGCCCGACGCACTGAGTCGAGGAGGAGGAGGTCGTACGTTGATGGATGCATCTTTCTTCTTGCCTCGCGTAACCACCACTGCGATTGCATCATTGTGGCCTTAATTCTTATTGTGCTATTGCATTCTTGTTCCAGTCAATACAGACATGTGCGATCCCTTTGCTCACATTTGGAGGCAATTATATGTGTCACTGTAACTAGTACTCCATCCATCAATTTATAAGTTGTGCTTACCTTTTCCATCAACTTCATGCAACACAGAGGCATCTTGCTAGAAACACTACAACATGTCGGACCGCATGTGACCAAACCAATGATGCGCCAACCTAGCTACTACCCTGCTTATCTAGCGGAAATAGCCCCGCCCTAGCGCTTCCAATCATTATTTATACCTATCTATCATGCCAAGGAGCAGAACCAAATGTTACAATTTATACATGTTTCTCTACTCCTATAAAAGACTCACTTGGTGATGGTGGTGTGTCTGCCATCCGTCATTTATGACCATTAGATCTGCATCAAACGGCTATGAGGTAAGTTGTGGCACTTTTGCAACAATAGCCCACTTCTCTGCTACAATTTGCCAAAAAAACCTTATTATCTTGAAAGCAACCACATCCCTACCTCACCTCATTAAAACAGTCTGAGAAATATATTTTGAGTGAAAAGTAATATATTTTGAGTGGTATATATGTATATCAAAACAAGAGTGTTTTATTTCAAGTTTGTGAACAAGTACTATTATACTTTGGATCCGTCGCAACACACGGGCACATTGCTAATAAAAGAAAAAGGCCTGCCACGTTCGCGTCTGCTGCGTCTTGAGCTTGCGTTGGTTTTTCCCTTGAAGAGGAAAGGGTGATGCAGCAAAGTAGCGTAAGTATTTCCCTCAGTTTTTGAGAACCAAGGTATCAGTCCAGTAGGAGGCTCCTCAAAAGTCCCACACACCTACACAAACAAACAAGAACCTCGCAACCAACGCGATAAAGGGGTTGTCAATCCCTTCACGGTAACTTGCGAAAGTGAGATCTGATAGAGATAATAAGATAAGATAAATATTTTTGGTATTTTTGTGATATAGATTGGAAAATAAAAGATGCGAATAAAAGTAGATGGAAAACTTATATGATAAAAGATAGACCAGGGGGCCATAGGTTTCACTAGTGGCTTCTCTCAAGATAGCATAAGTATTATGGTGCGTGAACAAATTACTGTCGAGCAATTGATAGAAAAGCGCATAGTTATGAGATTATCTAGGCATGATCATGTATATAGGCATCACGTCCGTGACAAGTAGATCGAAACGATTCTGCATCTACTACTATTACTCCAAACATCAACCGACTCCTGCCTGCATCTAGAGTATTAAGTTCATGAAGAAGAGAGTAACGCATTAAGAAAGATGACATGATGTAGAGGGATAAACTCATGCAATATGATATAAACCACATCTTTTAATCCTCAATGGAAACAATACAATACGTGCCTTGCTGCCCCTGCTGTCACTGGGAAAGGACACCGCAAGATTGAACCCAAAGCTAAGCACTTCTCCCATTGCAAGAAAGATAATTCTAGTAGGCCAAACCAAACTGATAATTCAAAGAGACTTGCAAAGATAACTTAATCACACATAAAAGAATTCAGAGGAGATTCAAATATTTCTCATAGATAAACTTGATCATAAACCCACAATTCATCGGATCTCGACAAACACACCGCAAAAGGAGTTACGTCGAATAGATCTCCAAGAAGATCGAGGAGAACTTTGTATTGAGATTCAAAGAGAGAGAAGAAGCCATCTAGCTAATAACTATGGACCCGAAGGTCTATGGTAAACTACTCACAATTCATCGGAGAGGCCTTGGAGATGATGTAGAGGCCCTCCGTGGTCGATTCCAACTCCGGTGGAGCAGCGGCGAAGGCTCCAAGATGGGATCTCGCGGATACAGAAGGTTGCGGCAGTGGAAATAGTTTTTCGTGGTGCTCCTGGATGTTTTCGGGGTACGTGGATATAGATAGGAGGAAGAAGTATGTCGGTGGAGCAATGAGGGGCCCACGAGGGTGGGGGCGTGCCCACCCCCAAGGGGCGCGCCGGGCACCCTCGTGGCCACCTCGTTTGTTGCTTGACGTCCACTCCAAGTCCTCTGGATTGTGTTTGTTCCAAAAAGATTGCTTCCGAAGGTTTCATTCCGTTTGGACTTCGTTTGATACTCCTTTCCTTTGAAACACTAAAATAGGCAAAAAAACAACAATTCGGGTTGGTACTCCGGTTAGTAGGTTACTGCCAAAAACGATATAAAAGTGTAGAGTAAAGCCCATAAACATCCAAAACGGGTAATATAATAGCATGGAACAATAAAAAATTATAGATACGTTGGAGACGTATCAAGCATCCCCAAGCTTAATTCCTGCTCGTCCTCGAGTAGGTAAATGATAAAAACAGAATTTTTGATGTGGAATGCTACCTAGCATAACTCTCAATGTAATTTTCTTTATTGTGGCATGATTGTTCAGATCCAAATGATTCAAGATAAAAGCTTATAAAACATAAAAATAGTAATACTGAAGCATACTAACAAATAACCATGTCTTATCAAAATAGCATAGCCAAAGAAAGCTTATCCCTACAAAATCATATAGTTAGGCCATGCTTCATTTTCATCACACAAAATACTCCCATCATGCACAACCCCGGTTTCAGCCAAGCAATTGGTTCATACTTTTTAACACGCTTTAGCTTTTTCAACTCTTACGCAATACATGAGGGTAAGCTATGGACATAGCACTATATGTGGTATATGGTGGTGGTTGTGAAGACAAAAAGGGAGAAGATAGTCTCACATCAACTAGGCATATCAACGGGCTATGGAGATGCCCATTAATAGATATCAATGTGAGTGAGTAGGGATTGCCATGCAACGGATGCACTAGAGCTATAAATGTATGAAAGCTCAACAAAAGAAACTAAGTGGGTGTGCATCCAACTTGCTTGCTCACGAAGACCTAGGGCATTTTGAGGAAGCCCATCATTGGAATATACAAGCCAAGTTCTATAATGAAAAATTCCCACAAACGTGACAACATAGGAGACTCTCTATCATGAAGATCATGGTGCTATTTTGAAGCACAAGTGTGGAAAAAGAGATAGTAGCATTGTCCCTTCTCTCTTTTCTCTCATTTTTTAATTTGGTGGGCTTCTTTGGCCTCTTTTTATATATTTTTATATGGGCTTATTTGACCTCTTTTTTTATAAAGTCTGAAGTCTCATCCTGACTTGTGGGGGAATCATAGTCTTCATCATCCTTTCCTCACTTGGGACAATGCTCTAATAATGAAGATCATCACACTTTTATTGATTTACAACTCAAGAATTACAACTCAATACTTAGAACAAAATATGACTCTATGTGAATGCCTCCGGCGGTGTACTGGGATATGTAATGAATCAAGAGTGACATGTATGAAAAATTATGAAGGTGGCCTTGCCACAAATACGATGTCAACTACATGATCATGCAAAGTGCAATATGACAATGATGAAGCGTGTCATAATAAACAGAACGGTGGAGAGTTGCATGGCAATATATCTGGGAATGGATATGGAAATGCCATAATAGGTAGGTACGGTGGCAGTTTTGAGGAAGGTAAATAATGGGTGCATGATACCGGCTGATACGTCTCCAACGTATCTATAATTTTTGATTGTTCCATGCTATTATATTACCCATTTTGGATGTTTATGGGCTTTACTTTACGCATTTATATCATTTTTCGGACTAACCTACTAACCGGAGGCCCAGCCCGTATTGCTGTTTTTTTGCCTATTTCAGTATTTCGAAGAAAAGGAATATCAAATGGAGTCCAAACGGAATGAAACCTTTGGGAGCGTGATTTTTGGAACGAACCTGATCCAGAGGACTTGGAGTGCAGGTGAAGAAGCATTCGAGGCGGCAAGGAGGGTCGAGGGAACGCCCACCCCTACAGGGCGCGCCCACTATCTCGTGGGCCCCTCGTGCGACCACCAACCTACTTCTTCCTCCTATATATACCCACGTACCCCGAGAACATCCAGGGAGCCAACAAAAACTATTTCCACCACAGTAACCTTCTGTATCTGCAAGATCCCATCTTGGAGCCTTCGCCGGTGCTCCACCGGAGGAGGAATCGCCACGGAGGGCTTCTACATCAACACCATAGCCCCTCCGATGAGTTGTGAGTAGTTTACCACAGACCTTTGGGTCCATAGTTATTAGCTAGATGGCTTCTTCTCTCTTTTTGGATCTAAATACCATGTTCTCCTCGACCTTCTTGGAGATCTATTTGATGTAACTCTTTTTGCGGTGTCTTTGTCGAGATCCGATGAATTGTGTGTCTATGAGAAATATTTGAATCTCCTCTGAATTATTTTATGTATGATTGAGTTATCTTTGCAAGTCTCTTCGAATTATCAGTTTGGTTTGGCCTACTAGATTGATCTTTCTTGCAATGGGAGAAGTGCTTAGCTTTGGGTTCAATCTTGCTGTGTCCTTTCCCAGTGACAGCAGGGGCAGCAAGGCACGTATTGTATTGTTGCCATCGAGGATAAAAAGATGTGGTTTATATCATATTGCATGAGTTTATCCCTCTACATCATGTCATCTTTCTTAATGCGTTACTCTGTTCTTATGAACTTAATACTCTAGATGCATGCTGGATAGCGGTCGATGTGTGGAGTAATAGTAGTAGATGCAGGCTGGAGTCGGTCTACTTGTCGCGGATGTGATGCCTATACACATGATCATGCCTAGATAATCTCATAATTATTCGCTTTTCTATCAATTGCTCGACAGTAATTTGTTAACCCACCGTAATACTTATGCTATCTTGGGAGAAGCCACTAGTGAAACCTATGGCCCCCGGGTGTATCTTTTATCATATAAGCGTTCAATCTACTTTTATTTGCATCTTTACTTTTCCAATTTATATTATAAAATACCAAAAATATATTTGTCTTATCATACTATCTCTATCAGATCTCACTTTCGCAAGTGGCCGTGAAGGGATTGACAACCCCTTTATTGCGTTGGTTGCGAGTTCTTTGTTTGTTTGTGTAGGTGCGTGGGACTTTTGAGGAGCCTCCTTCTGGATTGATACCTTGGTTCTCAAAAACCGAGGCAAATACTTACGCTACTATTGCTGCATCACCCTTTCCTCTTCAAGGAAAACCAACGCAAGCTCAAGACGTAGCAAGAAGGATTTCTGGTGCCGTTGTCGGGGAGGTCTTCGCTCAAGTCAAGACATACCAAGTACCCATCACAAACTCATCTCGCTCGCATTTACATTATTTTCCATTTGCCTCTTGTTTTCCTCTCCCCCACTTCACCCTTGCCGTTTTATTCGCCCTCTCTTTTCCAATCTCCTCTCTCTTTCGCTTGCCTTTTTCTGTTTGCTTGTGTGTTGGATTACTTGTCGACATGGCGCAAGATAATACCAAATTGTGTGATTTCTCCAATACCAATAATAATGATTTCCTTAGTACTGCGATTGCTCTTCTTAATGATGTTGAGTCTTGTGAAATCAATACTGCTTTGCTGAATCTTGTTATGAAAGATCAATTCGCCGGCCTTCCTAGTGAAGATGCCGCTACCCATCTAAACAACTTTGTTGATTTGTGTGATATGCAAAAGAAGAAAGATACGGACAATGATATTATTAAATTGAAGTTATTTCCGTTTTCACTTAGAGATCGTGCTAAAGTTTGGTTTTCGTCTTTGCCTAAGAATAGTATTGATTCATGGAATAAGTGCAAAGATGCTTTTAGCTCTAAATATTTTCCTCCCGCTAAGGTCATCACTCTTAGGAATGATATTATGAATTTTAAACAACTTGATCATGAGCATGTTTCCCAATCTTGGGAAAGAATGAAATTGATGATTCACAATTGCCCTACTCATGGTTTGAATTTATGGATGATCATACAAAAATTTTATGCTGGATTGAACTTTGCTTCTAAAAATCTTTTAGATTCGGCCGCGGGAGGCATGTTTATGGAAATCACTTTAGGAGATGCTACAAAACTCCTTGATAATATTATGGCTAATTACTCTCAATGGCACACCGAAAGATCTACTAGTAAAAAAGTGCATGCTATAGAAGAAATTAATGTTTTGAGTGGAAAGATGGATGAACTTATGAAATTGTTTGCTACTAAGAATGCTCCTCTTGATCCCAATGATATGCCTTTGTCTACTTTGATTGAGAATAATAATGAATCTATGGATGTGAATTTTGTTGGTAGGAATAGTTTCGGTAACAATGCTTATAGAGGAAACTTTAATCCTAGACCATTCCCTAGTAATTCCTCTAATAATTATGGAAATTCCTACAATAATTCTTATGGTAATTTTAATAAGATGCCCTCTGATTTTGAGAATAGTGTAAAAGAATTTATGATCTCTCAAAAGAATTTTAATGCCTAGCTTGAAGAAAAATTGCTCAAAGTTGATGATTTGACTAGGAACGTTGATAGAATCTCGCTTGATGTTGATTCTTTGAAACTTAGATCTACTTCTCCTAAGCATGATATCAATGAGTCTCTCAAAGCAATGAGAGTGTCCATTGATGAGTGCAAAGAAAGAACCGCTAGATTGCGTGCTAAGAAAGATTGCTTTATAAAAGCGTGTTCTTCTAGTTTCAATGAAATAATGATGAAGATCTTAAAGTTATTGATGTGTCACCTATTAGATCTTTGTTTTGCAATATGAATCTTAATAATGATGGGACTGGGGATGAGTCAACTTTAGTTAAAAGGTGTCCCAATAATTCGGAGTTTTTAGATCTTGATGCTAAATTTGGTAAAAGTGGGATTGGAGATGTCAAGACTTTAAATAGCATTGAACCTACTATCTTGGATTTCAAGGAATTTAATTATGATAATTGTTCTTTAGAAGGTTGTATTTCCTTGTTGCAATCCGTTGTGAATTATCCTCATGCTTATAGTCAAAATAAAGCTTTTACCAAACATATTGTTGATGCCTTGATGCAATCTTTTGATGAAAACTTAATTTGGAAGTTTCTATACCTAGAAAACTTAATGATGAGTGGGAACCTACTATAAAGATTAAAATTAAAGATCATGAGTGTTATGCTTTATGTGATTTGGGTGCTAATGTTTCCCCGATTCTGAAAACTTTATGTGATATTCTAGGTTTCTATGATCTTGATGATTGCTCTTTAAATTTGCATCTTGCGGATTCCACCATTAAAAAGCCAATGGGAAGGATCAATGATGTTCTCACTGTTGCAAATAGAAATTTGGTGTCCGTAGATTTTATCGTTCTTGATATAGATTGCAATCTTTCTTGCCCTATTATTCTTGGTAGAACTTTCCTTAGAACGATTGGCGCGATTATTGCTATGAAGGAAGGGAGTATTAGATTCCAATTTCCATTAAGGAAAGGCATGGAGCACTTTCCAAGAAAGAAAGTCAAATCATCTTATGAATCTATCATGCGAGCTACTTATGAATTGAGTGCCAAAGATGGCACTACATAGATCTATCCTCGCTTTTATGCCTAGCTAGGGGCGTTAAATGATAGCGCTAGTTCGGAGGTAACCCAAATTTATTTGTGTTTTTTTTTGTTTCTGTTTAGTAATAAATTTTGCATCTACCTTCTGTTTAGATGTGTTTTTATGTTTTAATTAGTGTTTGTGCCAAGTAGAACCTATAGGATAACCTATGGTGATAGTTAATTTGATTCTGCTGAAAAACAGAAACTTTGCGCGCATGAAAATAGTTTTGTTAATTCACAGAAAGATGCTTTTGCGTGGATTCCTTTTGATGTAGATCAATAGACAAATTTCCCAGGACTTCCTATTTTGGTAGGAATTTTATAGTTCCATAAGTATTCGAGGGTTACAGATTGCTATAGACTGTTCTATTTTTGACAGATTCTGTTTTTCGTGTGTTGTTTGCTTATTTTGATGCATCTATGGCTAGTATTAAGTGGTATGAACCATAGAGAACTTGAAATAAAGTAGGTTTAACACCAATATAAATAAAAAATGAGTTCATTACAATACCTTATGTGGTGGTTTTGCTTTCTTTCACTAACGGAGCTTATGAGATTTCCTGTTGAGTTTTGTGTTGTGAAGTTTTCAAGTTTTGGGTAAAGATTTGATGGACTATGGAATAAGGAGTTGCAAGAGCCTAAGCTTGGGGATGCCCATGGAACCCCAAGATATTCAAGAATAGCTAAAAGCCTAAGCTTGGGGATTCCCCCGGAAGGCATCCCCTCTTTCGTCTTCGTTTATCGGTAACTTTACTTGGAGCTATATTTTTATTCGCCACATGATATGTGTTTTTCTTGGAGCGTCTTGTATGATATTAGTATTTGATTTTTAGTTTTCCACAATCATCCCTGCTGTACATACCTTTTGGGAGAACCCCACTTGATTGGAATTTATTAGAATACTCTATGTGCTTCACTTATATCTTTTGAGTTAGATAGTTTTTGCTCTAGTGCTTCACTTATATCTTTTAGAGCACGGCGGTGGCTTACTTTTGTAGAAATTACTAGTCTCTCATGATTCACTTATATTATTTTGAGAGTCTCTTAGAACAGCATGGTATTTGCTATGGTTATAAAATTGGTCCTAGAACGGTGGGCATCCAAGTTGGGTACAATAAAAACTATCATAGGAAGTGAATTGGATGCTATGATCAATTTGATACTTGATAATTGTTTTGAGATATGGAGGTAGGGATATTAAAGTCATGCTATTTGGGTGATTATGAATTTAAAGAATGCTTGTGTTGAAGTTAGCAAGTCCCGTAGTATGCATGTATGGTTAAAGTAGTGTAACAAATTTGAAACATGAGGTGTTCTTAGATTGTGCATCCTTATGAGTGGCGGTCGGGGATGAGCGATGGTCTTTTCCTACCAATCTATCCCTCTAGGAGAATGCGTGTAGTGCTTTGTTTTTGATGACTTGTAGATTTTTGCAATAAGTATATGAGTTATTTTGACTAATGTTGAGTCCATGGATTATACACACTTTTACCTTTCCATCATTGCTAGCCTCTTCTGTACCGTGCATTGCCCTTTCTCACCTTGAGAGTTGGTGCAAACTTTGCCGGTGCATCCAAACCCCGTGATATGATACGCTCTATCACACATAAACCTCCTTATATCTTCCTCAAAACAGCCACCATACCTACCTATTATGGCATTTCCATAGCCATTCCAAGATATATTGCCATGCAACTTTCCACCGTTCCGTTTATCATTATGACACGCATTACTATTGTCATATTGCCATTGCATGATCATGTAGTTGACATTGTATTTGTGGCAAGGCCACTTTGCATAATTTTTCATACATGTCACTCTTGATTCATTGCCCATCCCGGTACACCGCCGGAGGCATTCATATAGAGTCATATCTTGTTCTAGTTTTGAGTTGTAATTCATGAGTTGTAAATCAATAAAAGTGTGATGATCATCATTATTAGAGCATTGTCCCCAAAAAATAAAAATAAAAAATAAAGGCCAAAAGAAAAAAAATAAAGGCCCCAAAAAACGAAAATAAGAAAAAAATAAAAAAATAAAAAAATAAAAAGGGGGCAATGTTACTATCTCTTTTCCACACTTGTGCTTCAAAGTAGCACCATGTTCTTCATATAGAGAGTCTCATATGTTGTCACTTTCATATACTAGTGGGAATTTTTTATTATAGAACTTGGCTAGTATATTCCTACAATGGGCTTCCTCAAAATGCCCTAGGTCTTCGTGAGCAAACAAATTGGATGCACACCCACTAGTTTTCTTTTGTCGAGCTTTCATACATTTATACCTCTAGTGCATCCGTTCCATGGCAATCCCTACTCCTCATGTTGACATCAATTGATGGGCATCTCCATAGCACGTTGATTATCCTCGTCAATGTGAGACTTTCTCCTTTTTTGTCTTCTCCACACAATCCCCATCATCATATTCTATTCCACCCATAGTGCTATATCCATGGCTCACGCTCATGTATTGTGTGAAAGTTGAAAAAGTTTGAGATTATTTAAGTACGAAACAATTGCTTGGCTTGTCACTGGGGGTGCATAATTTGGGAGCATTTTTGTGTGACGAAAATGAAGCATAACCTAACTATATGATTTTTGTAGGGATGAACTTTCTTTAGCCATGTTATTTTGAGAAGACATGATTGCTTTGATTAGTATGCTTGAAGTATTACTATTTCTTATGTCAATATGAACTTTTATTTTGAATCATTTGGATCTGAACATTCATGCCACAATAAAGAAAATTACATTGAGAAATATGCTAGGTAGCATTCCACATAAAAAATTCTGTTTTTATCATTTACCTACTCGAGGACGAGCAGGAATTAAGCTTGGGGGTGCTTGATACATCTCCAATGTATCTATAATTTTTGATTGTTCCATGCTATTATATTACCCATTTCGGATGTTTATGGGCTTTACTTTACACATTTATATCATTTTTGGGACTAACCTACTAACCGGAGGCCCATCTCGTATTGCTGTTTTTTTGCCTATGTCAGTATTTCAAAGAAAAGGAATATCAAACGGAGTCCAAACGGAATGAAACCTTTGGGAGCGTGATTTTTGGAACAAATGTGATCCAGAGGACTTGGAGTGCAAGTCAAGAAGCAGTCGAGGAGGCCACGAGGGTGGAGGGCGCGCCCACCCCTACAGGGCGCGCGCCCCTATCTCGTGGGCCCTCGGGCGGCCACCGACCTACTTCTTCCTCCTATATATACCCACGTACCCCAAGAAAATCCAGGGAGCCAACGAAAAACTATTTCCACCACCGTAACCTTCTGTATCCGCGAGATCCCATCTTGGAGCCTTCGCCGACGCTTCGCCGGAGGGGGAATCAACCATGGAGGGCTTCTACATCAACACCATAGCCCCTCCGATGAGTTGTGAGTAGTTTACCCCAGACCTTCGGGTCCATAGTTATTAACTAGATGGCTTCTTCTCTCTTTTTGGATCTCAATACCATGTTCTCCTCGATCTTCTTGGAGATCTATTCGATGCAACTCTTTTTGCGGTGTGTTTGTCGAGATTCGATGAATTGTGGGTTTATGATCAAGTTTATCTATGAGAAATATTTGAATCTCCTCCGAATTCTTTTATGTATGATTGAGTTATCTTTGCAAGTCTCTTCGAATTATCAGTTTGGTTTGGCCTACTAGATTGATCTTTCTTGCAATGGGAGAAGTGCTTAGCTTTGGTTTCAATCTTGCGGTGTCCTTTCCCAGTGACAGCAGGGGCAGCAAGGCACGTATTGTATTGTTGCCATCGAGGATAGAAAGATGGGGTTTATATCATATTGCATGAGTTTATCCATCTACATCATGTCATCTTTCTTAATGCGTTACTCTGTTCTTATGAACTTAATACTCTAGATGCATGCTGGATAGCGGTTGATGTGTGGAGTAATAGTAGTAGATGCAGGCAGGAGTCGGTCTACTTGTAGTGGACGTGATGCCTATACACATGATCATGCCTAGATAATCTCATAATTATTCGCTTTTCTATCAATTGCTCGACAGTAATTTGTTCACCCATCGTAATACTTATGCTATCTTGAGAGAAGCCACTAGTGAAACCTATGGCCCCCGGGTCTATCTTTTCTCATATAAGCTTTCAATATACTTTTATTTGCATCTTTACTTTTCCTATCTATATTATAAAATACCAAAAATATATTTATCTTATCATACTATCTCTATAAAATCTCACTTTCGCAAGTGGCAGTGAAGGGATTGACAACCCCTTTATTGCGTTGGTTGCGAGTTCTTTGTTTGTTTGTGTAGGTGCGTGGGACTTTTGAGGAGCCTCCTCTGGATTGATACCTTGGTTCTCAAAAACCGAGGGAAATACTTACACTACTATTGCTGCATCACCCTTTCCTCTTCAAGGAAAACCAACACAAGCTGAAGACGTAGCACCGGTGAAGGTTGCGCGACATAATAAAGGCTAGCAAAGTGGAAGGGTGAGTGTGCGTATATCCATGGACTCACATTAGTCATAAAGAACTCATATACTTATTGCAGAAGTCTACTTGCCCTCGAAGCAAAGTACTACTATGCATGCTCCTAAGGGAAGGGTTGGTAGGAGTTAACCATTGCGCGATCCCGACCTCCACTCATAAGGAAGACAATTAAAAGAGCAGCCCATGCAACAAATTTGTCACATAACTTTTACCATACGTGCATGCTACGGGACTTGCCAACTTCAACACAAGTATTTCTCAATTTCATAATTACCCAACTAGCATGACTCTAACATTACCACCTTTATATCTGAAAACAATTATCAAGCATCAAATTGATCATAGTGTTTAATGCACTTTCTATGATAGTTTTTATTATACCCAACTTGGATGCTCATCATTCTAGGACAAAATTTATAACCATAACAAATACCATGCTGTTATAAAAGAATCTCAAAATAATATAAGTGAAGCATGAGAGATCAACAATTTCTTCAAAATAAAGCCACCACCGTGCTCTAGAAAATATAAGTGAAGCACATAGAGCAAAACTATCTAGCTCAAAAGATATAAGTGAAGCACATAGAGTATTCTAATAAATTCTAAATCATGTGGGTTTCTCCCAAAAGGTGTGTACAGCAAGGATGACTGTGGAAATCTAAAAATCAAATACTTATATCATACATGATGCTCCAAGCAAAACACATATCATGTGGCGAATAAAAATATAGCTCCAAGTAAAGTTACTGATAGACGAAGACAAAAGAGGGGATGCCTTCCGGGGCATCCCCAAGCTTAGGCTTTTGGTTGTCCTTGAATATCTTGGGGTGCCATGGGCATACCCAAGCTTAGGCTCTTGCCACTCCTTATTCCATAGTCCATCAAATCTTGACCCATCACTTGAAAACTTCACAACACAAAACTCAACAGGAAATCTCATAAGCTCCGTTAGTGCAAGAAAGAAAAACCACCACATAAGGTACTGTAATGAACGCATTCTTTATTTATAATGGTGTTAAACCTACTGTATTCCAACTTATCTATGGTTCATACCCGCCGATACTAGCCATAGATGCATCAAAATAAGCAAACAACACACGAAAAATAGAATCTGTCAAAAACAGAATAGTCTGTAGCAATCTGTAACTTTCTAATACTTCTGGAACTCTAAAACTCCTACCAAAATAGTAAGTCCTGGGAAATTTGTCTATTTATCTACAGCAAAAAGAATCAACAAAAATCACGTTTCTGTGAATTACTAAAATTATTTTCATGCGTGCAAAAGTTTCTGTTTTTCAGCAGAATCAAATTAACTATTACCGTAGGTTATCCTATAGGTTCTACTTGGCACAAACACTAATTAAAACATAAAAACACATATAAACAGAAGCTAGATGAAATATTTATTACTAAACATAAGCAAAAGGCAAGAAACAAAAATAAAATTGGGTTGCCTCCCAACAAGCGCTATCTTTTAACGCCCATAGCTAGGCATAAAAGCAAGAATAGATCTAAGTAGTGCCATCTTTGCCATTCAATTCATAAGTAGCTCGCATGATAGATTCATAAGGTAATTTAAATTTCTTTCTTGGAAAGTGCTCCATGCCTTTCCTTAATGGAAATTGGAATCTAATATTCTCTTCCTTCATATCAATAATTGCACCAATCGTTCTAAGGAAAGGTCTACCAAGAATAATAGGACATGAAAGATTGCAATCTATATCAAGAACGATAAAATCTACGGGCACAAAATTCCTATTTGCAATAATAAGAACATCATTGATCCTTCCGATAGGTTTCTTAATGGTGGAATCTGCAAGGTGCAAGTTTAAAGAGCAATTATCAAAATCATGGAAACCTAGCACATCACATAAAGTTTTCGGAATCGTAGAAACACTAGCACCCAAATCACACAAAGCATATCACTCATGATATTTAATTTTAATATTTATAGTAGGTTCCCACTCATCATAAAGTTTTCTAGGTATAGAAACTTCCAAATTAATTTTTTCCTAATGAGATTGCATCAAAGCATCAACAATATGTTTGGTAAAAGCTTTATTTTGACTATAAGCATGAGGAGAATTCAACACGGATTGCAACAAGGAAATACAATCTATTAAATAACAATTATCATAATTAAATTCCTTGAAATCCATAATAGTGGGTTCAATGCTATTTAAAGTCTTGACATCTCCAATCTCACTTTTACCAAATTTAGCATCAAGATCTAAAAACTCCGAATTATTGGGACGCCTTTTAACTAAAGTTGACTCATCTTAAGTCCCATCATTATCAAGATTCATATTGCAAAACAAGGATTTAATAGGGGATACATCAATAACTTTTAGATCTTAATCATTATTTTCATGGAAACTATTAGAACACGCTTTTATAAAGCAATCTTTCTTAGCATCCAACCTAGCGGTTCTTTCTTTGCACTCATCAATGGAAATTCTCATGGCTTTGAGAGACTCATTGATATCATGCTTAGGAAGAATAGATCTAAGTTTCAAAGAATCAACATCAAGCGAAAGTCTATCAACGTTCCTAGCCAAATCATCAACTTTAAGCAATTTTTCTTCAAGCAAAGCATTAAAATTCTTTTGAGAGATCATAAATTCTTTAACTCTATTCTCAAAATCAGAGGGCATCTTATTAAAATTTCCATAAGAGTTGTTGTAGGAATTACCATAATTATTAGAGGAATTACTAGGGAACGGTCTAGGATTAAAGTTTCCTTTATAAGCATTGTTACCAAAATTATTCCTACCAACAAAATTCACATCCATAGATTCATTATTATTCTCAATCAAAGTAGACAGAGGCATATCATTAGGATCGATAGGAGCACTCTTAGTAGCAAACAATTTCATAAGTTCATCCATCTTTCCACTCAAAACATTAATTTCTTCTATAGCATGCACTTTTTTACTAGTACATCTTTCGGTGTGCCATTGAGAATAATTAGCCATAATGTCATCAAGGAGTTTAGTAGCTTCTCTAAGGTGATTTCCACAAAAGTGCCTCCCGTGGCCGAATCTAAAAGATTTCTAGAAGCAAAATTCAATCCGGCATAAATTTTTTGTATGATCATCCATAAGTTCAAACCATGAGTAGGGCAATTGCGAATCATTAATTTCATTCTTTCCCAAGATTGGGCAACATGCTCATGATCAAATAGTTTAAAATTCATAATATCGTTCCTAAGAGAGATGATGTTAGCGGGAGGAAAATACTTAGAGACAAAAGCATCTTTGCACTTATTCCATGAATCAATACTATTCTTAGGCAAAGACGAAAACCAAGTTTTAGCATGATCTCTAAGTGAAAACGGAAAAAACTTCAATTTAACAATATCATTATCTGTATCTTTCTTCTTTTGCATATCACACAAATCAACAAAGTTGTTTAGATGAGTAGCGGCATCTTCACTAGGAAGGCCAGAGAATTGATCTTTCATAGCAAGATTCAACAAAGCAGCATTGATTTCACAAGATTCAACATCATTAAAAGGAGAAATCGGAGTGCTAAGGAAATCATTATTATTGGTATTGGAAAAGTCACACAATTTGGTATTATCTTGCACCATCATGACAAACAATCCAACACACAAGCACACAAAAAGGCAAGCGAAAGAGAGAGGAGAAGATTGGGAAAGAGAGGGCAAATAAAATGGCAAGGATGAAGTGGGGGAGAGGAAAACGAGAGGCAAATGGGAAATAATGTAATGCGAGGGAGATGATTTTGTGATGGGTACTTGGTATGTCTTGACTTGAGCGAAGACCTCCCCAGCAACGGCACCAGAAATCCTTCTTGCTACGTCTTGAGCTTGCGTTGGTTTTTCCCTTGAAGAGGAAAGGGTGATGCAGCAAAGCAGCGTAAGTATTTCCCTCAGTTTTTGAGAACCAAGGTATCAATCCAGTAGGAGGCTCCTCAAAAGTCCCACACACCTACACAAACAGACAAGAACCTCGCAACCAACGCGATAAAGGGGTCGTCAATCCCTTCACGGTAACTTGCGAAAATGAGATCTGATAGAGTTAATAAGATAAGATAAATATTTTTGGTATTTTTATGATATAGATTGGAAAATAAAAGATGCAAATAAAATTAGATGGAAAACCTATATGATAAAAGATAGACCAGGGGGCCATAGGTTTCACTAGTGGCTTCTCTCAAGATAGCATAAGTATTACGGTGGGTGAACAAATTAATGTCGAGCAATTGATAGAAAAGTGCATAGTTATGAGATTATCTAGGCATGATCATGTATATAGGCATCACGTCTGTGCCAAGTAGATCGAAACAGTTTTGCATCTACTACTATTACTCCACAAATTGATCGACTCCTGCCTGCATCTAGAGTATTAAGTTCATGAAGAACAGAGTAACGCATTAAGAAAGATGACATGATGTAGAGGGATAAACTCATGCAATATGATATAAACCGCATCTTTTTATCCTCGATGGCAACAATACAATACGTGCCTTGTTGCCCCTGTTGTCACTTGGAAAGGACACCGCAAGATTGAAACCAAAGCTAAGCACTTCTCCCATTGTAAGAAAGATCAATCTAGTAGGCCAAACCAAACTAATAATTCGAAGAGGCTTGCAAAGATAACTTAATCACACATAAAAGAATTCAGAGGAGATTTAAATATTTCTCATAGATAAACTTGATCATAAACCCACAATTCATTGGATCTTGGCAAACACACCGCAAAAGGAGTTACATTGAATAGATCTCCAAGAAGATCAAGGAGAACTTTGTATTGAGATTCAAAGAGAGAGAAGAATCCATCTAGCTAATAACTATGGACCCGAAGGTCTGTGGTAAACTACTCACAACTCATCGAAGAGGCCTTGGAGATGATGTAGAGGCCCTCCGTGGTCGATTCCCCCTCCGGCGGAGCGCCGGCGAAGGCTCCAAGAAGTGATCTCGCAGATACAGAAGGTTGCGGCGGTGGAAATAGTTTTTTGTGGTGCTCCTGGATGTTTACGGGGTACGTGGATATATATAGGAGGAAGAAGTACGTCGGTGGAGCAACGAGGGGCCCACGAGGGTGGGGGCGCGCCCACCCCCAGGTGGCGCGCCGGGCACCCTCGTGGCCGCCTCGTTTGTTTCTTGACGTCCACTCCAAGTCCTCTGGATTGCGTTTGTTCCAAAAACATCGCTCCCGAAGGTTTCATTCCGTTTGGACTTCGTTTGATATTCCTTTCCTTCGAAACACAGAAATAGGCAAAAAAACAGCAATTCGGGTTGGGCCTTCGGTTAGTAGGTTAGTCCCAAAAATGATATAAAAGTGTATAGTAAAGCCCATAAACATCCAAAACGGGTAATATAATAGCATGGAACAATAAAAAATTATAGGTACGTTGGAGACATATCAGCGTCGCACCCCCACACGCCCGGTAATCAGGAGTACTCCACGGCCCGTCCAGCACGCCACATAGCTCGGAAAGGTGTGTTGCCTAGCATTTTCACTTTCATGTGGGACCGCAGTTGAGCAAACCGACTATCGGCAAACCGCAGCTGTAACATCCCAAATTTTCAATTTGGAATGTTATACATTAAAACATCATGCATTACATATTTTCTTGCATTTGCCGATCCTAGAAATTTCACGCAACTCAAGGACCCTCGGAGAGAGTTGGAGATTTCGAAATTTTCATATTTGAGTTTCCTCAAATTATGAAAAAGAGGATCATTTGATTTTATTTATTTAATCTTCAACTAATTTTCCAATATCAAAAATATGAGAGGGAATAATATGACTTTCCCAAAAATTTAGGAAAAATGAAGATTTAATAAATAAATCAAATTCTGGATTTTTCTCGAAGTTATTTGCCTTAGGAAAAAAATGCGTGTTTTCAAAAATTGCATTTTGGGCCCCGGGTAAAAGTTCATTTTGTTCGACTCATTTTTAGGAGTCGGGGAAAATTTACTATGTAATTTTTGGAGTTCGTTTAGACTTTATTTTATTCTTTTTCTACGTGCTTTATTTATTAAAAAACGCGCAGCGCCCCGCCTGGGCCAAGGGCCCAGCCGGCCCAGCCGCCCCTCCCCTCGCGCGCCCGCGCGCAGCGCGCCACCGCCGCCGCCCCAGCCGAGTCCGGCTCGGACACCGC
>NC_041387.1:390127141-390141568 GCF_002162155.2 Triticum dicoccoides | reverse complement strand
CGCCCGCGCCGCCAGCCGCCGTCGCCCCGCGCCTAGCCGCCGCCCCGCCGGAGCCCCGCCTCGTCGAGGTAGCCGCGCCGCGCCACCCTCCCCCTCGGTTCGGTTTTTTATAAAGACCGTTCCGGTTTTCTTTTTCCGTCTTTTCGGTTTTTTCGAAACCCTAGATCGATTTTATTTCCGGTTCTGTTGTTTAGCGAGCATTCGCCGGACCGTTCGTCTTAACGAACGTGATCACTGGTTATCCCCGGTTAACGAACGTCCGTTCGTTTAACCGTTCATCGTTTTCTTTTAATCGGATTTATTTCGCGATTTTCTGATCGTGATTTCAGATTCAATCTTCGTTCTAGTTTTTCTTCTCGCTCATTTATCGGAATCAGGTGATTCAAGCGCCTAGAGTTTCGTATTGAAACCGCCATTCCGACTAATCTACTTAAACAAAGTTTTGCTACTGTAAAATTTGACCTAGTTTCAACTTTCTAGAACCGAGCTATTTTCTTCCGCCGGTTGTTTTCCGTTGTTTTGTTCGATGCGTTTTCTTTTGCAACCAGGGTTCTTAAGTTGAACTTTCTGGTTAGATCTTTTATTCGAGATTTACCCGTGCATTAGATGAGTACTTATTGTATGCTTGTTGTTTGTCTGCGATAGATCACCCGGAGTGCGCCGCTTGTTACTTGGAATCTCTAGGTTTCGCGAATCATCAGCAAGGCAAGTAACACTTGATCATACCTTTTCTACTACCCAGTTTTTATGCATTAGATCAATCCTCAAACATTGCATAATTAGGATCTAATTAAATTGTGGGATGGAAGTAGATGAGGTAGTACCTATTACCTGTGTTATTTATGAAACCTTTGGGAGTTACTTCTGTGTTTGCTTATTATGCCATGCTATGCTAGTAGACGTGGATTGGGTGAGTGAATATCCATGACAGATGTGAGATTGTTAATTAATGGTTTATCTAAGGTGGCAACTTAAATACACATCTGGGTGGATTGAGGCACCTGGGGTATCTAGTGATTGCCTGTTTTTTTGGAAATCCCGGGGTTACCGTGTGATTTTCCTATGGACCGCCACCCAGGCTCAAAGGGATCATAAGATAATTCATGCTAGTAACTTCCGTGTGCAGCCACAAGCCATTATGGGCTCTGGCATAGTTGACTAAGTCGTGCGAACTCTTATAGTGGTGGACTAGCAGATGTAGGGGATGTAGGTGTACCGGTCTACCCATCGTAAGGTGCTAGCGCTTCTGAAAGACTATGTCTCGGTCATCCGTTTCTCAAACACCCTGTAGTGCGAGAAACCAAGCGGAGGCGATCGAGTCTTGTGGGGAAAAGTGCGCAAACCTCTGCAGAGTGTACAAACTAATCATGATTAGCTGTGTCCCCGGTTATGGACATTTTGAGTATCTAGTATTTGAATATTCTGTGAATCTCAACATGTTACTCTAAATTTAATATTGTTGGGTTTGTTGATGTTTACTTTTAATTGGGATTGAGGATGCTGTCAACCATTCTCAATGTTTAACAACCACCATGATAGTTAAGTAAATTTATTCCTTTGCAGTAGGGAAAAACTGGCTTTATGCAAAAACTGTAACCATAGAGCTTTTACACCAGCCAAATTGCATGTAGTGTAGCTTATTCCAATGTTATTCTCTATGTGTTACATTGCCAGCATATTCCATGTGCTGACCCGTTTTCGGGCTGCAACGTTTCATGTTGCAGACTTTTCAGATGACGAGTAAGGTGCTTTAGGTCGTGGTTCTATACTCAGTGATGCCGTCGGAGTTGATGGACTCACTTATCTTCCAAGTCTTCCGTTGTTATCGTTATTAGATGGCCTTAAGCCATATTTATTGTAATAAGTCCACTTTTGGACAACGATGTAATAAATGTGTGATTGCTACTCTGTTATAAATCCTTCGAAGTACTGTGTGGTGTCAGCATTACTGATCCAGGGATGACATCTGAGCACAGAGACTTGACCATCTGAGGTCGGGTCGCTACAGCAGCCCGCCCGCCGTGTTGGAAAACAGAAACGAGGAGGGGAAGATCTAGCTATAGCACAGAAGCCAAGAAATTTGGTGTCAGATGGGGCTCGTTGATAGAGTAGGAGCACTCCATACTACTACTCCTACTATGAAGTTTGTACGACAACTACTACCACTATACAACTAGGTACGTGCATGACACAACATCGTAGGAACAAAACACGGGAAGATCTTGTTTTGGGTGATTTATCTTTTTTTCAGTCAACGTAGTATGAATAATATGATGTGGGGGGGGTGCACTGATACGTCCATTTTGCATCATGCTTTTATATCCATATTTATTGCATTATAGGCTGTTATTACACATTATATCTGTAGCGACCAGACATCAAACAGTCTGATCTTTGCGCATCAGTGTCATCCCTGGATCAGTAATGCTGACACACACAGTACTTGAAGGATTTATAACAGAGTAGCAATCACACACTTATTACATCAAAAGTCTCAAAGGAGAACTTATTACAATAAATATGGCTTAAGGCCATCTAAAAACGATAACAATGGAAGGCTTGGAAGATAGGTGAGTCCATCAACTCCAACGGCATCACTGAGTATAGAACCACGACCTAAAAGCACCTTACTCGTCATCCGAAAAGTCCGCAACATGAACGTTGCAGCCCCAAACGGGTCAGCACATGGAATACGCTGGCAATGTAACACATAGAGAGTAATGAAAGAATAAAGCTATACTACATGCATATATGGCTGGTGGAAAGCTCTATGGTTACAGTTTTTTTTTGCATAAAGCCAGTTTTTCCCTACTGCAAAGGAATAAATTTTATTTAACTATCATGGTGGTTGTTAAACATTGAGAAGATAGACATCCTCTCAATCCCCAATTAAGCATCATCATTAAACCCAACAAATTAGATTAAAGTAACATGATGAGATTCACATGATAATCCAAGTACTAGATACTCAAGATGTCCATAACTGGGGACACGGCTAACCATGATTAGTTTATACACTCTGCAGAGCTTTGCGCACTTTTCCCCACAAGACTCGATCTCCTCCGTTGGGATTCTCGCACTACATGGTGTTTGAGAAACGGATGACCGAGACATAGTCTTTCAGAAGCGCTAGCACCTTACGATGGGTAGACCGTTACACCTACTTTCCCCTACATCTGCTAGTCTACCACTGTAAGACTTCGCACGACTTAATCAACTGTGCTAGAGCCCATAGTAGCTTGTGGCTGCACACGGAAGTTTCTAGCATGAATAATCTCATGATCCCTTTGTGCCTGGGTGGCGGTCCATAAAAAAACAGGCAATCGCTGGAATACCCAGGTGCCTCAATCCACCCAGATGTGTATTAAAGTTGCCACCTTAAATAAACCATTAATTAAACAATCTCACATCTGTCATGGATACACTCACCCAATCCATGTCTACTAGCATAGCATGGCATAATGAGCAAACGTAGAGTAACTCCCAAAGGTTTGATAACAAAACGGGTAATATGTACTACCTCATCTACTTCCCAAACCCCACATATTAAATCAGATCCTAATCATGCAATTGTTTGAGGATTGATCTAATGCAATAAAACTGGGTAATAAGGAGGTATGATCAAAGTGTTACTTGCATTGTTGATGATCCGCGAAACCTAGCGATTCAAAGTAGCAAGTGGCGCACTCCGAGTACTCTATCGCAAACAAACAAGCATACAATAAGCACTTATCTAATGCACAGGTAAAACTCAAATAAAAGATCTAACCAGAAAGGGGATTTGTGGATAAGTATAAACTGCCCACCAAGGTTCTTAGAACACCTATGTTAGTAAGCTCACCAGGAGCAGAGTATATAGCTAGTCGAGGATGTTTTCAAGTGCCATTGAGTATGGGTAGGCATGTTTTCCCCTCGGATTTGATCATTTTGGAATCCCAAGGCTTGGATGTAATTCTGGGTATGGATTGGCTGTCGATGTATGGAGGAAACATTGATTGCGCCAGCAAGTCGATTTTGCTTACCACCCCAGAAGGAAGAAGGATCAAGTATGTATCATGGCATGAGCCGAAGAGGACACAAGTAAATTCATTATCAGGAGTTGTGCAGGAGGAAGTACCAGTGGTGAAGGATTTCCCTAGTGTTTTTCCCGAAGAGTTGCCAGGCATGCCACCGGATAGAGACATTGAGTTTTTGATTGAGCTTTTGCCAGGCATAGGGCCGATATCTAAAAGACCATACCGAATGCCCGCACAAGATTTGGAGGAGATTAAGAAGCAAATTAAGGAGTTATTGGATAAAGGCTATATTCGCCCAAGTTCTTCACCTTGGGGATCACCAGTGCTTTTAGTGGAGAAGAAGGATGGATCATTGAGGATGGTTGTTGATTATAGAGGATTGAATGAAGTGACTATCAAGAACAAGTACCCACTGCCAATGATCAATGATTTGTTTGACCAATTGCAAGGAGTTAAGGTATTTTCCAAGATCGATCTGCGATCAGGATACCATCAGTTGAAGATTCGAGAGCAAGATATACCTAAGACAGCTTTTACCACTAGGTATGGGCTATATGAGTATACCGTTATGTCATTTGGTCTGACTAACGCACCTGCGTATTTCATGAACATGATGAACAAGGTGTTTATGGAGTTTTTGGATAAGTTTGTCGTGGTGTTCATTGATGATATTTTGGTTTACTCGAAGGATGAGGAAGAGCATAAGGAGCATTTCCATTTGGTACTGGAGAAGCTCAGAGAACATCAATTGTATGCCAAGTTCAACAAATGTGAGTTTTGGTTGAAAGAAGTTGGATTCCTCGGACATGTTATATCCGGAGAAGAAATAGAAGTAGATCCCACCAAGGTTGTCACTGTAACAAATTGGGTAGCACCAACAACAGTTGGAGAGATCTAGAGTTTTCTTGGGCTGGCAGGATACTACCGGAGATTCATTGAGAATTTCTCAAAGATTGCCAAGCCCATGACGGAGTTGTTAAAGAAGGATACCAAGTTCAAATGGACTGAGGAATGCGAGGCTAGTTTCCAAGAGTTGAAGAAACATTTGGTTACATCACCAGTGTTGATTTTGCCAGCAGCGCAAGGATTACGAGGTGTATTGTGACGCTTCACGTCGAGGACTTGGAGCAGTGCTTATGCAGGAAGGAAGAGTTGTTTCATATGCTTCTCGACAGCTTAAGCCTCATGAGCTGAATTACGCCACACATGATTTGGAGTTAGCAGCCGTAGTGCATGCATTGAAGACATGGAGACACTTTCTCATCGGAAACCATTGTGAGGTGTACATGGATCACAAGAGCTTGAAGTACATTTTCACGCAGAAGGAGTTGAATCTTGGGAAAAGGAGATGGTTGGAACTCATCAAGGATTATGATATGAGATTGCATTATCACCCCGAGAAGGCTAACGTAGTAGCCGATGTGTTGAGCCGTAAGAGCCATGTAAACACACTCATGACCGGAGAGTTACCAAAGGAGATAGCCAAGGACCTTCGCGAACTATATTTGGAGATAGTTCCGAGAGGCTATGTGGCAGCATTGGAGATTGAGTCAACTCTGTTGGATAAGATCAGAGAAGCTCAGAAGGCTGACACTGATGCAGGAGATGGAACATTACATCCCGATATCCACCTAATCTATGTGGATGAAGTTTGTGTATTATTTAAGCTTGCAGGTATGCCCAAGGATGTTGTCAAGAAGAAGTTCTTCCATTTATCTTTGAAGGGAAAGGCATTGACATGGTATAGGCTGTTGGATGATATTGGATCATGGATCTACAACCGATTGAAATTGGAAAGTATCGCTCAAGCTTGGGGGAGGCTTAAGTCAATGATATATTCATGCCCTAATCATGAGCTCTCAAGATAAATTATTATTCAAAAAAATTATGCTCGTCTTTCTCCTAATGATCGATCCATGCTCGATACTTCTAGTACTGGTTCCTATATGAAGAAGGATATTGAATTCAAATGGGATTTATTGGAAAGAATTAGATGCCACTCCGAAGATTGGGACCTCAATGAAGGTAAAGAGTCAGGTATAAAACTTAAGTTTGATTGTGTTAAATCTTTTATGGATACCGATGCTTTTCATGATTTTAGTACTAAATATTGACTTGACTCTAAGATAGTAGCTTCTTTCTGTGAATCTTTTGCTACTCATGTTGATCTCCCTAAGGAGAAGTGGTTTAAATATCATCCTCCCATTGAAGTTAAAGTAGTTGAACCCATTAAAGTTGAAGAAGAAACTATTACTTATAATGTTGATCCTATTATTCCTACTGCTTATATTGAGAAACCACCATTCCCTATTAGAATAAATGATCATGCTAAAGCCCTGTGGTCAACAAAAGTAATATTAGAACACCCAAACCCTCTGAGAAAATTAAAGTTGAACCTAGTATTGCTATGGTTAAAGATCTCTTGGTCGATAATATTGATGGGCATGTTATTTATTTCTGTGATGAAGCTGCTAGAATTGCTAAACCTGATACTAAAGATAAACATAGACCTGTTGTTGGAATGCATGTCATATCTGTTAAAATATGAGATCATTGTTATCATGGCTTATGTGATGTGGGTGCTAGTGTGAGTGCAATACCTTATACCTTATATAAAGAAAATATGAATGACATTGCACCAGCTGAGATAGAAGATAATTGATGTTACTATTAAGCTTGCCAATAGAGATACTATATCACCAATTGGAATTGTTAGAGATGTTGAAGTCTTATGTGGGAAAATAAAATACCATAATGATTTTGTTGTTCTTGCTTCCCCACAAGATGACTTTTGTCCCATTATATTTGGTAGACCTTTCTTGAATACTGCTAATGCTAAGATAGACTGCAAAAGGATATTGTTATTGTTGGTTTAGGGGATATGTCTCATGATTTTAATTTCTCTAAATTTCGTAGACAACCCCATGATAAAGACTTGCCTAGTAAGGATGAAATTATTGGTCTTGCTTCTATTGTCGTGCCTCCTGGTGATCCTTTAGGACAATATTTGCTAGACCATGAAAATGATATGTTTATGAATGAAAGAAGAGAAATAGATGAAGTATTCTTTAATCAAGGGCCGCCTATTCTGAAACACAATTTGCCTGTTGAAATCCTTGGGGATCCTCCTCCACCCAAGGGTGATCCCGTGTTTGAGCTTAAACAATTACCTGATACTCTGAAATATGCTTATCTTGATGAAAAGAAGATATATCTTGTTATTATTAGTGCTAACCTTTCAGAGCATGAAGAAAAGAAATTATTTAAAACTATGAAGAAGCATTGTGCCGATATTGGATATACTCTTGATGATCTTAAGGGCATTAGTCCCACTCTATGTCAGCACAAAATAAAATTGGAGAAAGATGCTAAACCGGTTGTTGATCATCAACGAAGGTTAAATCCTAAGATGAAAGAAGTGGTCAGAAATGAATACTAAAGCTTCTGGAGGCAGGTATAATTTATCCTATTACTGATAGCCAATGGGTAAGCCCTATTCATTGTGTCCCTAAGAAAGGAGGTATTACTGTTGTTCCTAATGATAAGAATGAATTGATTCCACAAAAAATTGTTACAGGTTATAGAATGGTAATTGATTTTTGCAAATTAAATAAAGCTACTAGAAAAGATCATTACCCTCTACCTTTTATTGATCAAATGCTAGAAACATTATCCAAGCATACACATTTTTGCTTTCTAGATGGTTATTCTGGTTTCTCTCAAATACCCGTGTCAAAAGAAGATCAAGAGAAAACTACTTTTACTTGCCATTTTGGTACCTTTGCTTGTAGACGTATGCCTTTTGGTTTATGCAATGCACCTGCTACCTTTCAAAGATGTATGACTGCTATATTCTTTGACTTTTGTGAAAAGATTGTTGAGGTTTTCATGGATGATTTCTCCATTTACAAAACTTCTTTTGATGATTGCTTAAGCAACCTTGATCGAGTTTTACAGAGATGCGAAGCAACTAATCTCGTCTTGAATTGGGAAAAGTGCCACTTTATGGTTAATGAAGGCATTGTCCTGGCGCATAAAATTTCTGAAAGAGGTATTGAAGTTGATAAAGCTAAAGTAGATGCTATTGAAATGATGAAGTGTTCTAAAGATATCAACGGTATAAGAAGTTTCTTTGGTCATGCTGGCTTCTATAAGAGGTTTATTAAAGACTTCTCTAAAATTTCTAGGCCTCTCACTAATCTCTTGCAAAAAGGTGTTCCTTTTGTTTTTGATGATGATTGTGTAGAAGCATTTGAAATACTTAAGAAAGCCTTGATTTCTGCTCCTATTGTTCAGCCACGTAATTGGAATTTACCCTTTGAAATTATGTGTGATGCTAGTGATTATGCTGTTGGTGATGTTCTAGGACAAAGAGTAGATAAGAAATTAAATGTTATTCAGTATGCTAGTAAAACTCTAGACAGCGCCCAGAGAAATTATGCTACCACTGAAAAAGAATTTTTAGCAGTTGTATTTGCATGTGATAAGTTCAGACCTTATATTGTTGATTCCAAAGTAACTGTTCACACTGATCCATGCTTCTATTAAATATCTTATGGAAGAGAAAGATACTAAACCTAGGCTTATTAGATGGGTTCTCTTGCTACAAGAATTTTATTTGCATATTATTGATAGAAAGGGAGGTGAGAACACCATTGCAGACAACTTGTCTAGGTTAAAGAATGTTCTTGATGACCCAATACCTATTGATGATAGCTTTCCTCATGAACAATTAAATGACATAAATGCTTCTCATAATACTCCATGGTATATATGTTGATTATGCGAATTATATTGTTGCTAAATTTATACCACCTAGTTTCACATACCAGCAAAAGAAAAAGTTTTTCTATGATTTAAGACATTACTTTTTGGGTTATCCACAACTTTATAAAGAAGGAGTAGATGGTTTTATTAGACGTTGTGTACCTGAGCATGAACAGGAACATATCCTACGCAAGTGCCACTCCGAGTCTTATGGAGGACACCACGCTGGAGATAGAACTGCACATAAGGTATTGCAATCCTGTTTCTATTGGCCAACTCTCTTTAAGGATGCTCATAAGTTTGTCTTGTCTTGTGATCAATGTCAAAGAATTGGTAATATTAGTAGACGTCAGGAAATGCCAATGAACTATTCACTTGTTATTGAACCATTTGATGTTTGGGGCTTTGATTATATGGGACCTTTTCCTTCATCTAATGGGTATACACGTATTTTATTTGCTGTTGATTACGTTACTAAGTGGGTAGAAGCTATTCCAACTAGTAGTGTTGATCATAACACTTCTATTAAGATGCTTAAAGAAGTTATTTTTCTGGGGTTTGGACTCCCTAGATATTTAATGACTGATGGTGGTTCACATTTTATTCATGATGCTTTTCGTAAAATGCTTGCTAAGTATGATGTTAACCATAGAATTGCATCTCCTTATCATTCTGAGTCTAGTGGTCAAGTAGAATTGAGAAATAGAGAGATTAAATTGATTTTGCAAAAGATTGTTAATAGATCTAGAAATAATTGGTCTAACAAACTTGATGATGCATTATGGGATAATAGAACTGCTTATAAAAACCCTATGGGTATGTCTCCGTATAAAATGGTTTATGGAAAAGCATGTCACTTACCTCTCGAACTAGAACATAAGGCATATTGGGCTATTAAAGATCTCAAAATGATTTCAAACTTGCCGGTGAGAAGAGGCTATTTGACTTTAGCTCACTTGATGAATGAAGAACCCAGGCCTATGAGAATGCCAAGTTGTTTAAAGAAAAAGTTAAAAGATGGCATGACAAAAGGATACAAAAGTCTGAGTTTAATGTAGGTGATCATGTTTTGCTATACAACTCTCGTTTAAGATTTTTTGCAGGAAAGCTTCTCTCTAAATGGGAAGGTCCTTACATCATCGAGGAGGTCTATCGTTCCGGTGCCATAAAAATCAATAATGTTGAAGGCCCAAATCCGAAGGGGGTAAACGGTCAAAGAATCAAACATTATATCTCAGGTACTCCCATAAATGTTGAGACCAATATAATTGGAATCGTAACCCCGGAGGAGTACATAAGGGACACTTTCCAGAACGTTTCAGACTCCGAAAAGGAATAGGTATGTGATACGGTAAGTAAACTGACTCCAAAACGTTTCTAATGATAAATTTTCTCCATTTTGGAATATTTAAAAAACTAGGAAAATTAAAGTAGTCTGAAAGAGATACGAGGCGTCCACAAGGATGGGGGGCCACCTCGTGTGCCCTCCGGACTCCTTTTTCTTGCACGATACTTCTTTTGGTCGGTAAAAATTCATTATATAATCTCTCGAAGGCGTTGACCACCGTACCACGAGAAAATCCTCTGTTCTTGTTTCGAGTTGTTTTTCCGACAGATCTAGATCACCATGATGTCTCTAGGCGCCCCCAAGGACAAGTTTTTCGAGAAGGTCATCAACCCTAACCTTGCGGAGGTGTTGCAACACCCTCAAACCATTGAGATGCGTGAGGGGGTGCTGCACATCCACGATGTTGAGGGGCCGAAGAAGACCGGAAGCGTGGAGACAAGACTCAAAGCAATGGAGAAGCAAGTTTTCAAGTGTCAAGGGATGGTGGAACATGGACTCAACGCCAACCACATGATGATCGCGGAGTTCACCAACAAGCACAAGCTCAACCCCAAGAGCATTGAGGAGACCATCTTCAGGCTTCATGAGAAAATCGAGCAGCTCCAAGCCCGGATCTATGACCTGCAAAACCAAAGCTGTGAGTATGAATATAGATTCAAGAGGATAAGTTTGGCTGCAGATTCGAGGATCCCGGAGACCCGCTCATCTTTCTATGATGGTGAGCCTATGCCTTGGAAGATGGACGACAATCCTGCTTCATCAACAATCCCATCATCACCACCTCCGAAGAAAGAGACATAAATACATGGGTATGGGCACTCCCCTTGGCAACTGCCAAGCTTGGGGGAGGTGCCCCGGTATCGTATCACCATCACATCTCTATCTTTATCATTTTTCTTAGTTTGATCCTTTTGGTTATATCTTGATCTAGTAGAATAAAGTTTTAGTATGATCTAGCTTCGAGTTTTGCCTTGATCTCTATCTATGTAATTGAGTCCGTGAGATATACAATAAAGAGTAGTTTTGAGTTAAGGGCTTTGCTTTCTTGCTATGATCTTAAGGAAATTAAATAAAAGAAAGGAATAAAAAGAAATAAAAAGTTCATATATTGATATTGTGGAGAGTAATGGCTTCACATATAAACAGTATGATGAATAGAAGTTGTTGAGAGTTGACAAACATAGTTTTGGTCATTGTTGCAATTAATAGGAAGTAATAAAGAAAGAGAGGTTTTCATATATAAATATACTATCTTGGACATCTTTTGTAATTGTGAGCACTCATTAAATATGACATGCTAAAAAGTGGATGTTGGACAAGGAAGACAACATAATAGGTTATGTTTTCTTATATCCAAATAGAAGTTATATTGTCATGGACCATCCAACATGTTGAGCTTGCCTTTCCCTCTCATGCTAGCCAAATTCTTTGCACCAAGTAGAGATACTACTTGTGCTTCCAAACATCCCTAAACCCAGTTTTGCCACGAGAGTCCACCATACCTACCTATGGATTGAGTAAGATCCTTCAAGTAAGTTGTCATCGGTGCAAGCAATAAAAATTGCTATCTAAATATGTATGATCTATTAGTGTGAAGAAAATAAGATTTATACGAACTTGTGATATGGAAGAAATAAAAGCGACGGATTGCATAATAAAGGTCTTTATCACAAGCGGCAATATAAAGTGACATTCTTTTGCATTAAGATTTTGTGCATCCAACCATAAAAGCGCATGACAACCTCTGATTCCCTGTGCGAAGGGCATATCTTTTATCTTCTACCCTTATACAAGAGTCATGGTGATCTTCACCTTTCCTTTTTACACTTTTTCCTTTGGCAATTTCTATGTGTTGGAGAGATTCGGTTATATATATATATATATATATATATATATATATATATATATATATATATATATATCCACTTGGATGCAGGTTTTCATAAAGTATTATTGTTGACATTACCCTTGAGGTAAAAAGTGGGGAGGCGAAACTATAAGCCCCTATCTTTCTCTATGTCCCATTGAAACTTTGAACCCATAAGTATCGCGTGAGTGTTAGCAATTGCAAAAGATTATATGATAGTTGAGTATGTGGACTTGCTGAAAAGCTCTTGAATTGACTCTTTCCGATGTTGTGATAAATTGCAATTGCTCCAATTACTGAGATAATAGTTTGTTAGTTTTCAATAAAGTTTCTAATTCATACTCTACCTTGTGAATGAATTGTTACTTTAGCACAAGAAAATAGATGGCATTATATGTTGTTGTTCTAAAGATGACCATGATGCCCTCATGCCCGTATTTTATTTTTATTGTCACCTCAATCTCTAAACATGTGGACATATTTTTTGATTTCGGCTTTCGCTTGTGGACAAGCAAGGTCTAAGTTTGGGGGAGATGATACGTCCATTTTGCATCATGATTTTAGATCGATATTTATTGCATTATGGACTATTATTACAAATTATATCACAATACTTATGCCTATTCTATCTTATTTAATAAGGTTTACATGAAGAGTGAGAATGCCGATAGCTGGAATTATGGACTGGAAAAGGAGCAAATATTAGGGACCTATTCTGCACAACTCCAAAAGTCCTGAAACTTCATGGAGCATGTTTTTGGAATTAATAAAAAATATTGGGCGAAGAAAATACCAGAGGGGGGAGGCCACCAGCCAGCCACAAGGGTGGAGGGCGCGCCCTACCCCCCTGGGCGTGCCCCCCGACCTTGTGCCCCCCCTGTCAGGCCTCCGACGCCCATCTTCTGCTATATGGTGTGTTTTGACCTGGAAAAAATCAGAAGGAAGCTTTCGGGACGAAGCACCGCCATCTCGAGGCGGAACCTGGCAGAATCAATCTAGGGCTCCGCCGGAGCTGTTTTGCTGGGGAAACATCCCTCTGGAAGGGTGAAATCATCGCCATCATCATCACCATCGATCCTCTCGTCGAGAGGGGGCAATCTCCACCAACATCTTCACTAGCATCATCTCCTCTCAAACCCTAGTTCATCTCTTGTATTCGATCTTGGTCCCAAAACCTCATATTGGTACATGTGGATTGCTAGTAGTGTTGATTACTCCTTGTAGTTGATGCTAGTTGGTTTATTCGGTGGAAGATCATATTTTTAGATCCTTAATGATAATTAATAATCCTTTGATTATGATTATTAGTATGCTTGGTGAGTAGTTACGTTTGTTCCTGAGGACATGGGAGAAGTCTTGTTATAAGTAATCATGTGAATTTGGTATTCGCTCAATATTTTGATGAGATGTATGTTGTCTCTCCTCTAGTGGTGTTATGTGAACGTCAACTACATGACACTTCACCATTATTTGGGCCTAGGGGAAGGCATTGGGAAGTAATAAGTAGATGATGGTTTGCTAGAGTGATAGAAGCTTAAACCCTAGTTTATGTGTTGCTTCGTAAGGGGCTCCATATGTTTCATGCTATGGTTAGGTTTACCTTAATTTTTCTTTCATAGTTGCGGATGCTTGTGAGAGGGGTTAATCATAAGTGGGAGGTTTTTCCAAGGAAGGGCAGCATCCAAGCACCGGTCCACCCACATATCAAATTATCAAAGTAACGAACATGAATCATATGAGCATGATGAAAACTAACTTGACAACAATTCCCATGTGTCCTCGGGAGCGCTTTTGTAACATCCAAATTTTCAATTTGGAATGTTATACATTAGATCATTATTGCATATCATATTTTTATTGCATTTTGGGTTGATCCTAGAAATTCTATGCAACTCAAGGACCCAGGGAGAGAGTTGGGGATTTCGTATTTTTCATATTTTCATATTTGAGATTTCTCAAATTTTGAAAAGAGGATTGTTTGATTTTAATTATTTTCTCTTTGAATATTTCTTATATGAAAGCATAAGAGAGGGAATAAAATGACTTTCCCAAAATAAAGAAATATTGGAGGTTAAATATTAAAATCAAATAAGTTTTTTATTCAGAGTTTTATTGCTATTTTATTTGAATTAGGAAAAAATGTGTTTTTCAAAATTGCATTACAGGCCCAAATAAATGTTCACTTTTTCCACTATATTTTTAGAGGACGGGGAAAATTTATTTCAGGATTTTTTGAGTCCGTTTAGTCTTTCTTTTCTTTGTTTTTCTGTGCAACGTTATTAGTAAAAAAAGGAAACCGACCTACGGGCCGTGGGCGACCCAGACTCCCGCCGCCCCGGGCCTTATAAGCCACGACCCCCGACCCCGCAGCCCACCGCCAGCCCAACCCACCACTGCCGCCCGAACCCTAACCCTAGTCGCGCCCCGCC
>NC_041387.1:390094673-390126503 GCF_002162155.2 Triticum dicoccoides | reverse complement strand
CGCTCATAGCCGCCGACCTCATCGCCGACCCCGCCCGCCGCCGCCGCCGCCGTCCCGATCCACGAGGTAGCCGTCGGTTTTATTTTAAAAGTCGTTCGGTTTTATTCGAAAACCTAGATGTGTTTTTTTAGATCGCTTTTTTGGTTTAGTTATTTAGCGGACTTTCGTTTTAACGAACGGTTTTCACCCGTTAGCCGCAGACAGCAAACGTTCGTTCGTTAGCCTGTTCATCAATTTTTTTCCAGGGTTTTTCCACGATTATTTTCGATCGTGATTTCTGCCCTGATTTTCGTTTTAGTTTATATTTTTGCTTGTTTATCGGAATCAGGCGATTCAAGCGCCTCGATCTTTGTCTCGAAGCCCTCTTTCTATTTAATCAAATTGAACAAGATTTTGGTACTGTATAATTTGACTTAAGTCCAGATTAGTAAATGGATCTTGTTTCTTTCGCAGTTTGAGTTTTGTTGCTTTGCTTGATTTGATTCTTTTTGCAAACCAGAGTTATTAAGTTGAACTTTTTGGTTAGATCTTTCATTTGAGTTTTACCCGTGCTTCTAGTTGAGTGCTTATTGTATGCTTTGTTTGTTTGTGATAGAGTACCCGGAGTGCGAAGCGTGCTACTACGAGTCTCTAGGTTTCATGGATCATCAGCAAGGCAAGGAACACTTTGATCATACCTCTTTACTACCCAGTTTTATTGCATTAGATCAATCCTCAAACAATTGCATGGTTAGGATCCGATTAACATGTGGGTTTTGGGAAGTAGATGATGAGGTAGAACCTATTGCCCTTTTACTTATCAAACCTTTGGGATTTACTTCTACGTTGCTTATATTACTATGCTATGCTCGTAGACGTGGATTGCTTTAAGTGATTCATAACAGATGTGAGAGTTATTATTAATGGTTGACTTAAGGTGGCTACTTTAATACACATCTGGGTGGATTACTTGAGGCACCATGGAGTACCCAGTGGTTGTCAGGGCACCTGGAGAATCCAGTATTGTCCTAGGATATCCCGGAGTACCTGTGTGATCATCCTACGGTCCGCCACCCAGGCTCAAAGGGATCATAAGATTATTCATGCTAGAAACTTCCGTGTGTAGCCACAAGCCAATATGGGCTCTGGCATAGTTGAGTAAGTTGTGTGAAGCTCTTGAAGAGGTATACTAGCAGATGTAGTGGGTTGTAGGTGGTACTGTCTATCCAGAGTAGAGAGTTAATGCTTCAGAAAGACTGTGTCTCAAATCTTCGACCATGGATGTATTCGAGTCTTGTGGGGAAAAGTGCGCAAACCTCTGCAGAGTGTATAAACTAATCATGGTTAGCCGTGTCCCATGTTATGGACGTTTTGAGTATCTAGTTCTTGGATTATCATGTTGATCTCATCACTCTAAATATAATTTGATTGGGTTTAATGATGTTGTTTAATTGGGATTGAGTTGGAGGAACCTTCTCAATGTTTAAAAACCACCATGATAGTTAAATAAATTTATTCCTTTGTTGTAGGGAAAAATTGGCTTTATGCAAAACTGTAACCATAGAGCTTTCCACCAGCCATATATGCATGTAGTGATAGCATTTATTCTGTTCATTACTCTATGTGTTACATTGCCAGCATATTCCATGTGCTGACCCATTTCGGGCTGCAACATTCATGTTGCAGACTTTTCAGACGACGAGTAAGGTGCCATAGGTCGTTGTCTTTCACTCAGTGATGCCGTTGGAGTTGATGGACTCACTTTATCTTCCAAGCCTTCCGATGTTATCGATTTTAGATGGCCTTAAGCCATATTATTGTAATAAGTTCTCTTTTGAGACATTCGATGTGATAAGTGTGTGATTGAAACTCTGTTATAAATCCTCAAGTACTGCGCGTGTCAGCATTACCGATCTTGGGATGACACTGATGCACAGAGATCAGACTGTTTGAGGTCTGGTCGCTACAAGATGGTATCAGAGCACATGCTGACTGTAGGACACGACCACTAAGCTAAAGCCCTAGATCACTACTCTCTTCTCATTTCTGACTCCTCTCCCTTTTCTACTCTATAGGATGGCGGATGCAAGGAACAAGTTCACCCAACCGGATGAAGATACACCTTTTGGACGACCCTTGAAGGAAGTTACTAGATACCTGAACATCGGATCACCAAGCTTCACCGGGACCTACATCGCCACTTCACCAGAAGTGGAGCGTTGGATGATTCGAGTTCAAGTTCCACGAAGGACGTTCATGCCAGTCACTGAGCCCATAGAGTTTTCCTTTGATGCACCAAACTGGAGTCTAGGAAAGAGCATGGCAGCCCACATCACTATGGGACGCATTGGAGAAGTTTACCACAAAGATCTCAAGGATACTATCTACCAGATTTGTGGGCGCCGAGATGAGAAATGGGAAATGATCAGCACCAGGAGGGATAGCTCCATTGCAACTTTCATCCAGGAGTTAAACCAGCACATTCGTCGCCAGGAGAACCAGATGTGCGCAAGCATGATAGATCTGAAGAAGGCAATGACGAGGATCACGAAGCTGGAGGAAGAACTCAAGTCTACACGCGATGGATATGAGGAGGAAATGATGATACTCATGGAGAAGAATGACAATTTGATGAGGAAGCTAGGAGTATTCATGGGAGACCCCGCACCAGGAGGAGAATACGACGATTCCACTTGCCCGGAGAACTACATCATCATCGACGACACCGATTTGGATCCCGATGATAGCGATGATGAATATGTTGATGAAGCTAGGGCAGATATCATGGAGTCTTCCACCGATCAAGTTTTCTAGTCGACCACCATATCAGTAGTAGTATTCCCCCATGTATATAGTATAGTCCGAGCACTTTTGTAACGATAGTTAGACCGATTGTATGCCCTTGCTTGAATTGATTGAAGTGGTATGTTTGTGTTTGTCTCATGTGCATATGGGTAGTGTTTTCCCTCTAGATCCCATTCTATTCTGTATTCTCATCTTTTCTAAACCCATCAGATGCCTCCGAGATGCGACAATGGATTTGCTTTCCCACCAGAGCTCACTCAGTTGATCCAGCAGCAGAATGCATTGATGCAAATACTAGTCCAGAATCAGAATCATGGGAACAACGACAACAATAACCCACCACCACCACCTATTGATCACTTAGCCCATTTCCTAAGGCTGAATCCGCCAGTGTTCTCTAGTAGCACCGAGCCGATTGTTACAGATGATTGGATCCGCAAGTTTGGAAGGGAGTTGACCACTGCAGGATGCACAGATGAGGAGAGAGTGCGATTTGCCACACATCAGCTTGATGGACCCACATCATCATGGTGGGAGAATTTCACAACCACTTACCCCATCAACACTGTCACATGGGACCTGTTTCAGTAGGATTTTTGCACTGCCCATGTTTCAGCAGGAGCTATGGCCATGAAGAAGCGCGAGTTTCGCAATTTGCGCTAAGGAGGACGCACAGTGGGCCATATGTGGATGATTTTAGTAAGTTAGCACGTTATGCCCCGAATGACGTTGCTACTGAAGTAGCTAAGCAGGAGAAGTTTCTAGAAGGAATGAATGATGAGCTAAGCATGCAGATGATGGTGGCAACCTTCAACAACTACCAGGAGTTGGTAGATAGAGCTCTCATGATTGAAGGCAAACAGCAACAGATTGACAACCGCAAGAGGAAGTATGGACAAGGGAAGTACAATTCTGGAGCTCAGCAGAGACCCCGTTTTACCCCGAACTCGGGAGGACACCTTCACCATAACCATGGAGGCCATAGTTCCAATGGAGAGAGTTCGCATAACCATAGTGGCCCCAAGAATGGGAATGGTAATGGAGGAAGCAACGGTCAAAACCGTTCCAACCCAGCAACGCCCACTAAGAAGGATCTAAGTCACATTACTTGTTTCAAGTGCGGGAAGAATAGACATTACGCCACGGAGTGTTCTGAAGCAAAGAATGGAAATGGCAATGGAAGCTTCGGGAAGAAGCCCAACCCTTTCAACAAGGAACAAGTGAACCACGTTAGCATGGAGGAGGTTGAAGCGCAACCCGATGCAGTAATAGGTAAGTTCTTGGTTAAGTCATTTACCGCAATCGTTCTTTTTTATACAGGTGCATCGCATTCATACATATCAAGGGGATCTGTGGATAAGTTTAACCTGCCAACCCAAGCCCTTAGGTCACCCATGTTCGTAACCTCGCGAGGAGCAGAGTATATGGCTAGCCTATGGTGTGATCAGTTACCATTAAGGATTGGTAACTACGTGTTCCCCTCAGACCTAATAATATTGGAGTCACAATGACTGGATGTGATATTAGGCATGGATTGGTTATTGAAGTATGGAGGGAACAGTGACTGTTCTAGTAAGTCGATTTTGCTCACCACCCTAGAAGGAAGAAGGATTAAGTATGTATCCCGACATGTGCCGAAGAGGACTCAAGTGAATTCCTTATCAGGAGTTGTACAGGAGGAAGTACCAGTGGTGAAGGATTTCCCTGATGTATTTCTAGAAGAGTTTCTAGGCATGCCACCGGATAGAGACATTGAGTTTTTGATTGAGCTTTTGCCAAGCACAGGGCCAATATCTAAGAGACCATACAGGATGCCCGCAAAGGATTTGGAGAAAATTAAGAAGCAGATTAAGGAGTTACTGGATAAAGGCTATATTCGCCCAAGTTTGTCACCTTGGGGATCACCAGTGCTTCTAGTGGAGAAGAAGGATGGACCATTGATGATGGTTGTTGATTATCGTGGATTGAATGAAGTGATGATCAAGAACAAGTACCCACTTCCGATGATCAATGATTTGTTTGATCAGTTGCAAGGAGCTAAAGTATTTTCCAAGATCGATCTGCGATCAGGATACCACCAGCTGAAGATTCGAGAGAAGGATATACCTAAGACAGCTTTTACCACAAGGTACGGGCTATATGAGTATACCGTTATGTCATTTGGTCTGACTAACGCGCCTGCCTATTTCATGAACATGATGAACAAGGTGTTTATGGAGTTTTTGGATAAGTTCGTCGTGGTGTTCATTGATGATATATTGGTCTACTCAAAGAATGAAGAGGAGCATAAGGAGCATTTGCGTTTGGTACTTGGGTAGCTCAGAGAACATCAGTTATATGCTAGGTTTAGCAAGTGTGAGTTTTGGTTGAAGGAAGTTGGATTCCTCGGACATATTATATCCAAAGAAGGAATAGCAGTAGACCCCACCAAGGTTGTCACTGTGACAAACTGGGAAGCACCCACGTCAGTTGGAGAGATCCGGAGTTTTCTTGGACTCGTAGGATACTATAGGAGGTTCATTGAGAATTTCTCGAAGATTGCAAAGCCCATGACAGAGTTTTTGAAGAAGGACACCAAGTTCAAATGGACTGAGGAATGTGAGGCCAGCTTTCAGGAGTTGAAGAAACGTTTGGTTACAGCTCCAGTGTTGATTCTTCCAGATCAACGCAATGATTATCAAGTGTATTGCGATGCTTCTCGTCGAGGACTTGGAGCAGTGCTGATGCAGGAGGGAAGAGTTGTTTCATATGCCTCACGACAGCTTAAACCCCATGAGTTGAATTATGCTATCCACGATTTGGAGTTAGCAGCCATAGTGCATGCGTTGAAGACATGGAGATATTTTCTCATCGGTAACCATTGTGAGGTGTACACGGATCACAAGAGTTTGAAGTATATATCTTCACGCAGAAGGAGCCGAACCTCAGGCAGAGGAGATGGTTGGAGCTCATTAAGGAATATGATATGAGGTTGCATTATCATCCCAGGAAGGCTAATGTAGTAGCCGGAGCGTTGAGTCGCAAGAGTCATCACTACAAAAAAAATACACTTCCGTGATGATAGGTGTTTGTCACAGTAGGTCGCGTTTTTTGTCATGCATGTACATCCATGACAAATTTATGACAGAATCAAGATAGTCATACCTGTGCTGTCGTAGAAGTGTTCCATGACATTACCAAAATTATCATCACGGAAGTGTCCACTTCCATGACGATAAATCGCGTGTCATAGAAGTGCTTTCGTCAAGGGTGACCGACACGTGGCATCCACCGTAACGGAACGCCGTTAAGCTATCAGGTCGGGTTTTGGATCCGATAACCCGTTAACATCCCCGACCAATGGGGATTTTCCACGTGTAAAATCATCATTGGCTGGAGGAAACACGTGTCGGCTCACTATTGGGACAGATGTCATCCCCTCATTGGACAGAAGACGCCTATGATACATCGACACGTGGCACGGCCCAACAGAGGCCCATTCTTGTGAAAAGGCTGGCCCACTTGACTTGGTCAAAAGGTGGCGGCCCGGCCCATGTAAAGCCTGTTAATGGCCTGTTCGCATATAGCCCATTTATAGCCCGCTAACCCAAGGCCCGTTACGCCCTATCCGAATTAGGCCCAGTAGCGTCATCTGGGCCACCCAATATGATTCCAGCCTGTTTTCACTTCTAGCCCATGTATGGCCCATGACATCTTTCGGCCCATATGAGGCCCTATGTAACTCTTGGCCTATTAACGGCCCGTGGTGAAACTAGCCCGTAATGAACAGTGTATTACTTTACACCCATTATTGGCCCGTGGTGAAACTGGCCCATAATGAATAGTGTATCACTTTATACCCATTAAGGGTCATTATTCCGTTGGACCGTTTCCAGCCCATGTTATCCTTCAGCCTTCTCAGAGCCCATTTATTCTTGGGCTCATTTCCAGCATCCGTTTACTTACAGCCCGTTACTGTCATTTTTTGCTTATGGGCCAAATTCAGCCCGTGGTTACAGTCGGCCCGTTTGTTGTCCGTTAACATGTTGGGCTGTTTTCATAGCGTCATGAAATACGGCCTATTAATGATGGCCCGTTATGGTCGGCCCATGAACGGACAATTCCAACTCTAGCCCGATTACGGCCATAATGCGGCCTGTTATTGGCCCATGTTTGGCCAGTCGACCATACTGCCCGTATAAGGCCCATTGATGATACGACCCGTAGAAGGCCCATTGTTTCTGCGGCCCGTAGAAGGCCCATTGTTTCTACGGCCCATGGAAGGCCCACTGTTTATACGGCCCGTAGAAGGCCCACTGTTTCTACGGCCCGTAGGTCCAGTGTCACTACAGTAAATATTAGCCCATGGTTATTGTGGCCTAGTTTTAAAAAATAGGTTATTGCAGCCACTAGCAAACCGCGGAAAAAGAACTGCACTGACTACAAGCAAACAAATAAACAAGAAAACAAGGAAATAAATAAGCAAGGAACTTACACTAGGCTATCACGGCTATTACACATATTACATCCACTGGGCATCAAAGTTCGCCACCAGTGCAAATATAGGGAACACAGCAGCATATAAACGCCGCAGCAAAATAAGTCCAGAACTGAAACCACTTCAGAAGAGCTCAAGAAACAATATCCTGGGTACCCATAATGCTGGCAAGATGCTTAGCAAGCTTATTAACTTTCTCTTGTTTAGCGCTTAAGTCCTCCAGCGCATGCTGTTGCACCAGAAAGTATGCATCTGAATTCTGCATGGACCTCCTCAGTCCTTCGGCTTCCTGTCGCATAACATCTGATCGATGTCTTTCAACCGGAAGTTGAGACTCAAGAAGCCGAACTGATTTAGGCAACAAGTTTGAAGAGCTGGTGCCAGCAGTGGTAGCCAGTAACTCGAACACTACATCAAAACAGGACTTTGGGGTTGTCTCAGTGTCCTCAATATAGTTTTTATCAGCTTTCTTGGAGACCAACAAGGATGTCTCACTATCTTGAACCTTATCTATATTACTTCCTTTACCATTGCATAACAGGGTACTCTTCTCCAATATTTTATCCGTGTTCTAAAAGGGAAACAAACAAACACATCTCAGGTTTACAATGTAGTATATGAAACTCATTTTGGTAAACCAGTTCAGTAGTAAGGTGGACAGGATAACAGCATGAAACAAACATATATCTATGTAGTATGGTCATTGTATGGTCTATATCATTCTAGTTTATGTTGCCAAATCAAGATAGATACAGTTCGAACCATATCTATTTAAAACAAAGCAGCATAGACAGAATATAAGTGTGGGAAACTACACAGCAATAACAACACTTGTAATGTGCTTGGCATGAGAACATAACTATTTATTCAATTGAAACTGAAATCAACATAGAGCAAGTTACAACAGCAAACAGCCAAACACGTTGAAGAAACATGTTTAAAACATACCTGTTGCGCCATTGGAGTTTCATTTGCATCCTTCAAATTTGAAATTGGTTGGTATCAGTAAATACAGTGATGCAAGAGCAAAGTAGTATGAACCATAGCTACGGAACCTGACCTGAGAACAATTCTTCTTGTGCTTCAAGCGTTGACTTCGGGTTCGGAGTGGTGGTCCTCGTGATTTGGGCACTGCAGTTGCCTTACTAACTGCTCGTGTTTGGGTGCTCTGTGGTGGAGACGGTGCTGTGTCAACGGGAACTGGGTGTCTATCTGCTGGGGTTGGGGTTAGAAGGGGTGTAGCTGGTTCTCTGTCCAACTGGGTAGGGGTACAATCTGCATGAGTGTGGGTTATGTGTGGTGGGGCTGATTCTTGGGCAAGTACAACCGTGGTTCTATCTGCATCGACAGGTAGCATGATCTTTTCTGAAGACCGTGTTTTACTCCCACAAATACTGCCATCACTCCCTCCAATTGAAATGGCTGATAAACAAGAAAAGTAATTGAATGTACAGACATTCTAAGATAGACAGGTGCAATGGATAGTAGGGAAGAAAACAGGGCATGAAATAATTCACATTTATGTTGTCTAAGCAAACAGAATAGCAGGACATAATTTCACATATATGATGGCTAATTAAACAGGATAGCATGACACAATTTCACATGTATGATGGCTAACTAAACATGATAGAATGACATACTTCAAAATATGATGACTATGTAAATAGGATGACATGATATAACTATACGATGTGTCTATTAAAGTGGTTGGCATGCCATAAATCACAAACATGCCGTCGATGGAAACATGATGGCATGATATAATTCACAGATAGAATGACATAATTTAAAATATGATGACTATGTAAATAGGATGAGATGATATAACTATATTATGTCTTTAGAAAATGGGTTGGCATGCCATAATTCAGATACATGTTGTCTATGTAAACATCATGTCATGACATAATTCAAATATATGATTTATATTCTAAGAAAGTGAGCAGAGGGCAATTGCATATATGATGTGTCAACTAAGGAGATGGCATTCAATATTCTGTATATGATGTAAAACATAAGCATTGCAATACAACATATGCATTATATGAGTAATATAACCCTGCCAAGTTTGAGCATACACCTTAGGGGGATAATAGGACTGGTCATCTGCCTCTGAATCCTCCTCTGAAGAGCTATCTATAACCAGCAAGATATCTGCTTCAGCAGGTAGCATTGTCTGCTCTGAAGACCTTGTTTTCACTCCAGATTTCTCCATCACCAATTCAAATGGCTGATGCACAGGAAAAGCAGTTGAATATACAAACATTGTCGACAAAAGCAATGAGAAATACAAAAAAGGACGACATGATATAATTCACATATATGACGCTTGCCTAAACAGCATGGCATTGCATAATTCACATACATAATGCCTTGCAACAAGATAACATTGCATAATTCACATATATAATGTCTTGCAACAAGATGGCATTGCATAATTCACATATATGGTAATTAGGCACTAAACAGGTGGCATTCACACAAAGCATGTCTAAACTAAGCAAATGACATAGCAATGCAAGATACCATACGCACGATATGAGTAACATAACCCTGCCAAGTTAGGGCATGCACCTCAAGGGGGAAATATGACTGGTCATCTGTCTCTGAATCCTCCTCTGAGGAGATAACGGTAACCAGCAAGACATGCGCTTCGTCAGATAGCATTGTCTGCTCTGAAGACCTTGTTTCCACTCCAGATTTTTCCATGACCGTGCCAAATGGCTGATGCACAGGAAGAGTAATTGAATGTACTAAAATTGTTGACAAATTTAACACATAATAAAAAATGATGGCATGATATAATTCACATATAAGATGACTCTTAACCAGTGTGGCATTGCAAAATTCACATATATGATGCCTGGCTAGACAAGATGGCATTGCATGATTCACATATACGATAAAGAAACAAAACAGATGGCATTGACACAAAGCATGTCTAAACTAAGCAGATGGCATATTTAATGTATACAGTAAGCAATGCAAGGCACCATATGCAAGATATTACCAACATCAGCGTGCCAAGTTAGAGCGAAGACCTCATGGGGTAAATAGGAGTGGTCTTCTCCTTCTGAATCCCCCTCAGAACAGTTATCTTCCTCTTGATTACGATCCGAAATGGGTGGAGGGGGGGGGGCTGCCTTTGCGCCCACCATGGAACGACATCTGCATGAAATTTTATTGCCACGCAAGGCTCGTCTCTTTTGCTCTACATGATCAGTTCCATTGTGTACAATAACTAGCATGCATAGGAATAAAACATAGTGATATTATGTAAGGAGTGCATGCACAAATCCAGAGTGATGGTAGCAAACTGTGGATAGACCCAAAACCAATGATAGCAGGCAGATAATAGCTTTAGTTAAAAAATACAGATAATGGCTCCTTTAATGTTTGTTTACACCCAACATGAAACTCATAGTAGATACCGGAGATTAACCAGATAGTAGACAGATAGTACTGATTGCTGCCCCAATATGTACCCCACAACCATTTAAAAACTCAAGATTCAGCATTAGTTTGGACCTGACTCGGAGTCTAATAGGTGAACACGACGATAATGTAGCATGTCATCATATTAAGCGACACATAACATAAGAAGACACGGAAGAGTGCGACCTCTCTTGCAGACCCGTGTAGTCTTCAAGGTCATCTGCTCAGTTGATGATGGTAATGCAGTTGTCATGGATGCCGACGGCGGGGAAGAATATATGAGGCGGCGAAAGACAGTCTGGAAAGCGGATCCCTCCTGTGGTGAACCCTTCCGTCGTTGGAGCAGCGGAGCTGGGGTGGAACACAGCGCCGCAGGAGCAGGACAAACCACACAAGGTTTTCTTTGACACATATCTGTAACAGAAGTAATTGAGTAAGGGCTTGTTTGAATTTGAGGATTCTAACAATACAGGGATAGGAAATAGACAGGAATAGGATAGGAATGCACGTGCAAAACAGAGAATTTAAAAACACAGGATTTCTGCCAATCTGGGTGTTTGATTCAAAACAATTGGAAGATCACAGGATGCAAAAAAGCATGGTGAGATTAAGTCAAACCACAAGAAAATGTACGGTTATAATGCTATTATGCTACTATCTCTTAGTCTTGTGCTTGATGAATAGGAATATGAAAAGGAGGAGAAGTGGAAATTAGAATTCCTACGGTTTTTCTTTCAAGGAGACACTAAAGGAACAAATCCTATAGTTTTCCTTTGCTCCATTCCTTTGCACCAAATTCATGAAAAGTAGTACCATAGGAAACTTTCCAATTCCTATGTTTTTCATTCACTTTTCCTTTCAAGCACTGGCGATTCTAGTAGGCAGGCTTGAGCAAGGAAAATCCTACACTAAAAAAATGATTTTGTGCTACTTCTATTACTTTGGACCCAGGCCACTGCCATACTAGCTCAACTCCCAGGCCCATCGACAAATGCACAGCTCAAACGCGCAGAGATAAATAATGATGGCGTTCAAGAGAGTCCATCACGGATAGCTAAGTTGCCTCGTACCTCACAGCTTGTCATATAGTAGGATAAACTAATTGTATTTCCCGTTACTACGAGTGCTCAGTGGACAATATATATAGCATGTAGAGTAAAAAGAGATGCAACAAGTGTACAACCTCTTTGGCGAAGCCATGTTGATCTCAGCGTGATTGGGTTGGCCGGTGAGGATGCTCCGACTGACTTTGCTGTCGGAGGAGGGGAAGAAGATCTTAGGCCTCTGGATATGGAGCCCGAGGTACCGCTCCGCTGTGATGGAGGGTTTCGTCGTTGGAGCAGCTCCGGTGAGTTGTACGACACCGAGGCTGAAGCAGGACAAGAGAGACAATGAACAACGTTAACCTGAGTGGAATTCTTATAGCATCTCCAATACAGGATGTAAAATACATAACCACAAAGTGCTAGATGTAAAGTACATCGGCCGCTCATCTCTAAACTTAACTGTCGAAACTGAACTTAACTGTCGAAACTGAACTTAACTGTCGAAACTGAACCTAACTGTCGAAACTGAATTTTGCTGTCGAAACTAAATTTTGCTGTCGAAACTGAACGCACTAGCCAGGTGAGGCTACACGTCGGTCGACTGACTTTTTCATCTCTGGTTAGTCGATTTTGTAGCCGTTGGATACGAAATCAAGGGCATGCGGTTCATCTTCAACCTCCACCCCCTGAGCCGCCAGCCACCACCGGCCAAACAGCAGCCCCCCGCCGCCCGCGGCCGGCGGTGCGCCGCCCCTCCCGCCCCGAAAACACTCCCCACCGCTAGTCCGCCGTCGCCCCGTCCATCCCTCGAGGCCCCCCCGTGCCGCTTTTTCTCCGGCGATCCCCACGCCACGGCACCGCCAACGCCCCGCCACCACCGCGACCACCGCCCCCATCCTGAACCCTAAGATAGATAGTGGGGTACCTCTCCGGCGAGCCCCCCTCCCCGCTGCAGTTGGTTCTTCCTTCACCCCGGCGAGCCCACCCCTTGAAAATCGACTGACCTAAAAGTCGATTCAGTCGATTGAAGTGTAGTAAAATCAGAGCAGCATCGCAAGCAAGAGCAAGAGCGAGACCAGCAGCGCGAGCAAGAGCAATAGCAAGAGCAGACCAAGCAGGGGACCGAGAGCAAGAGCAGAGCAGCAGCGCGAGCGAGAGCTAAAGCAGCAGCAGCTCCTACTGATGTGGATGTCGCCGCCGAGGGAGCGACGCCATGGAGGAAGTGGCCGGCGACGCCGCCGTGGATGGAGCCGCGCCTTGTCGGCTCGGGACCGAGCACCGGCAGCACCATGAGATCGAATCAAGAAGAAAATGCGGCGATTAGTGTACAACCTCTTTGGTGGCGCCGATTAGGCCGCAGCTTCATCCGAGGAAACGGTGATGATGATGCTCTTCTAGTGATGCAGGTGAAGACGGCAGTGTGGGAATGGAGGTGGCGCAAAAGACGAGGGGAACGTTGGGGCAGCTCCTTGGAGGTGGAGGACGGGGTGGCTGAACCAGCGGGACGATGAGATCGATGACGGATCCTCATCCGGCACGGTGGATGAGGGACGTCGAGGTGTTGCTGTGGACGATGTCGTCGGGGAAGAGGCTCCGGCTGGGTGGCGGACGGACCAGGGTGTGGGGTTTCATCGCGGGTTTTCGCGGCCTCGGTGTACGAATGGGTGGGCGGATGGGATGGCAGTGGGGAACCATGGCTTAGAGACGCGCTTGTCTGAAATGTGGGGTAAGTTACGAAAGTACCCCCCATCGATTTGAGGCGGTTCTTTTGGTTCAGGTGTACCACAGGCATTTCGCGTGTCGGGATTTCACAGGAGGTGGGAGTTTTCGCGCGCGTTGTAATTTCGGAATAGCAAGGCGTGGGTTGAGATGGAGGGAGTTTTCGGAGCACAACGAGACAAAGATATATCTTAAATATTTCGGGCTAACAAGGCGCGGGTTGAAGAGGCGGGAGTTTCGCAGCACGATAGACAGAGACGCTAGCTTCACTTTACGGCATAACAAGGCGCGGCTTGAAATTTCGGAAGAACAAGCTTAACGTGTACCCAAAAAAAGACAATTTGCACCTCAACACGCACAATACACACACAAACACCATTTAGACTAGAGTAAGGTACACGTGCATTGCACGCATGAGATTTGGCAACCAAATTATGAATAAATACCACATTATGGCATGCAAGCTTTGAGTCATATACGCATGATGTAGATGTTCGTTTAATTCTTATAGTTCATTTCATTCAAAATCATCTAGTTTTTATAAGAAAGCTAATCTATTTTAAGATTCATGGAATTGTGCGTTGTAAGACATAAAGTAAAAACAAATAATGGCAAATGATGTAGAAAAACATTTGGGCAATTCTGATACGGAAGATTCTAGAACAAATAAGAAGTTCTTGTGTTTTGATGTTTGTGCATTATGCTTAAGTTCAACCATGGAGTCTTCTAGATTATACATGTGGTGAAATCTGGTGGAATCTAGATGATATCCAACGGCCAATAGTGCTCAAATTTGCCATCTTTGGACCATCGGATTCGCCTCATCCAACGACCATCTTTCAAAGTTAAAGTTACCCACACACAATATAAAAAATATAATATAATATATACATAGGGGTATAGATATAGATATGTGATGCGGAAGCCGCCCATCATCTCCAATTACATGCACGGATGCGACATGGGCAAATGATGTCTGCCATCGGTATCTCAAATTCAAATCAGTTTGACCTTGTTCAATGTGTATACATTACAACATGCTCGTTTCCAAACCACACCGCGCAGATCTCCATTATATTCATGCATGCATGGGTTTCAAACATCAGGATCTCTTATTCAAATATTTGAATTCAACTTTACATTGATTATGACCTCACCTATTCTTTTACACCCACAAAGTAGTCTTCTCTTTATAATTGTACCACTAACTTTCTCTCGTGCATGCATGCACACACACTACCAGTCGGCATTATCTATCGCACGCATGCAATCTTTTTCTTTAGATCGGTCTCCCATGAAGGCACACACCCACACACATCCCCCTCTCCATCATACCGGGCATTCTTTATATGTCACACGTTCATGCGCAACGATCGATGTTCCTCTATGTATGTGTGTATATAGCTAGGTCTTTCATAGCTTTCCACACAAACCGATCAATAGATATATCCAGTGAGGTCTCACCCTCTTTCCCACGTCCACATCGATCAATCTATACCTCTCTATATAGGGTTAACATAAATAGCTAATACACCCACATTAATTATATATCCAACGTCCCCCTCTCATCATCCATGCCTTCCACTTCATCTCTCAGATGCGTGCACAACGGCGAAGACAGGGGGCAGTAAGGGCCCTGCCCCCTAACATCACTATATATCGAGGCTAATATGAATGTGATCATTAGACAATTGCTGATAAAAAGGTTTAATTTCATGAATTGACCCCCTCGTAAAGGATTAGCAATGCTTGGCCCCTAGCTCATTTATTTTTCATGGCTCCGCCGCTGCGTGCAACAGCGCACGTGTTCGCCCCCTCTCTCTAAATATCGATCTCGCACTTGTGCATTCCTTCATAGTATCCCTCCACTCGGCCCCTCGCACCATCTTCTAGCCCCCACCGGATTTTGCCACATGTACAATCTAGCAGACTCCATGGTTGAACTTAAGCATAATGCACAAACCTCAAAACAACAGTGTTTCTCTTTTGTTCTAGAATCTTTCGTATCATAACTGCCCAAACTTTTTTTAGTTGAATTGCCATTATTTGTTTTTACTTTATGCTTTACAATGCACAATTCCATGAATCATAAAATAGATTAAGGGCTTCTTTGATTCAAAGGATTCTCAAAGGAATTTTGGAGGATTCTAATCATTAGGAATTTTTCCTATCTTGGTTGTTTGATTCGTAGGATTGTAAACCATAGGAATTTTTCCATATGATTCTTTGCACTAGATTTCATAGGAAACATCCCATCCACTCAAACCTCTTTGAAAGAATTCTGGGTTTTTTCTATGCACAATCAAACACTCGTACAATCCTGTAGGATTCAAGACGACATTCCACTATAATCCCATGTTTTTCCTATTCACGCGTTCTTAGCTTTTTTTATAAAAACTAATTTGATTTTGAATGAGATGAACTATAAGAATTAAACGAAGGGCTACATCACGCATATATGACTAAGAGCTTACATGCTATAGTGTGGTATTTATTCATAATTTGGTTGCAAAATCTGATGTGTGCAATGCATGTGTAAATTACTAGTACTTCGAGTATGTGCAAAACACGTAAATTAGAATACCAATGGCACACTACACAGTGTCTCTCTTACAGTTCATGAAGCCACGTGGCACATGTGGAGGCGTTGTCGTGACCTCCTTGCATGGATTGATCACAGTGATGTGCTGCTGGTTCCAAAAGAATGTACTCGTCCTCTACTCGTCCTCCGTGAGCCATACTGGCGGTACATGCACGAAGCGAAGATGTGCACGCACACCATGCATGCACTCATTCCCTCGCACGCACACGCGGGTACACGGGCGGACGCAATTTTGTACCAAGATCCACCCCATGTGATAATTTGACACATGTAAAGTCATTCACTTCATTGATGGTCAATTAATACAACGCATGCAAATTGAGTGGATGTGAGGGCGGAAGGAAGACATTATTACTCCACTGCGCGCATGCAAGTAGTTAAATCGTGGGTTGCTAGTATTTTGTGACAATTTTTGACAGTAAAATAATATTTATGCATTTGAGCAGTGTAGTCTACTTGAAATTTATGTTCCACTAAACTCATCGGGAGCCGTTTCGGGCCTCGAAACCAAAACCATCAATTAATCTTTACCTTGTTCCCATCACATTCGAAAGCCTGCTCACACCTACTAGTACTACGTACCAAACCTGAACGTGTTCCCACTATGCAGGTATTAGTACTACTAGTGCTAGTACTTAGGTTATAAAAAGGGGAACTACCTAACCAAAAATTACTCCACCTTTCCTCCTCATAAGTGCTTCTTCTTCGTCCGTTGTTGCCATGGCCGGTGAGCAGAGCTCTAGTTCGAGAACTACTCGTAACAAGGGAGCAGCAACCAAGGCTGCAGAAAAAAAAGAGGGCTCCCCGCCACGCAGAGACCTCGAAAGATCTCTCACAGGCAGGCGATGTCTCCCAGGAGCGCCCTAGCCGCGGAGGCGAACATGCCGAGCCGGCGGAGCTGGAGTCGTTATCCCTCGACGGCATGCCCGATCAGCTCAATAAGCACCTCAATAAGCAGAAAGAGTTCATCCAAGGCTTGACGGAGTTGCTGAAGGAGAGCCTCGACGACATGCCCGCTGAGCTCAATCAGCAGGGGGAGTTGACCGCCGGCTTGGTGATGCTGATGAAGAACATCATTGCCTCAAAGAAGAAGGCGACCAGTGAAATCCTGCGACTTCAGGAGGACAAGGTGAAGCTCTACCAGGATATCGACCTATTGAAGGAGAAGAACACCAGATGGAAGAAGCTGCATGAGAATAGTAGTTCCTCGATGAAGATGCTGCAGGCCCTCATCATGGAACAGAAGGAGGAGTTGGCGAAGCTCCGCATCGAGCACCCGACTGCTGTCAAGGTACGTAATGCGGCCGTGGAACAGATGATGAAGGCTCGCGTCGAGAAATCCCGCGTCATGGACAGAATGAAGAAGATGGCGGAGGAGACGCGCAAGGAGATGGAGGTCGTGGAGGCGATGAAGAAGAAGTTATGACTCCGCGGTGAATTAGATCATTTGGGGTGATAATCTTCCTTCTTCTTTTGCTGCTGTGTTTCATCTTTTGCTTCGGGTGTTTCGCCGCACGTGTCACATTCTCTACGAGGCATGAATAGAACAATGGTTTTTGTTTTTTGAGGGAATGAATAGAACAATGCTAACAATGAGATGACTAGCAAATTAGATCATTTTTTATCGCCATATGGCACTGGGCTGCCGTGTTTCGTGCTCCTCCGTCGCAGTACTACTCCAGTGGAAAACTTGAGTATACCGCACGGTTCTTTGCTCCTCCTTGATCAGGTCGTCGGCGCATTTATACGAGCAGTCAAATCACAAGGCCCGCCTTCCAGCAGTAATGAGCCGTCAAATCACAAAGGCCCTCCCCTCTCATGAAACCGGCCAAGCTAGACTGCCCCGCCCTCTAGCCTTTTAAAAAATGTATACTTTTGTACAGTAGTAGTATCGATGGATTGCGCCATGGAGAAAAACTTGAAATTAAAAAAAAGGTGGTACATATAGAGAGCGCTCGTCGCCAAATTATGCATATAGTACTATTAAAAAGGCTAGTCACAATAGTGGTGTCCAGCACAACCCACCCCTCAAATAAAACTAAGCACCCTGGAATTCTTTGACAAAACTAAGCACCCTGGAATTCTTTGACAAAACTAAGCACCCTGAAATTCTTTGACAACTAAACTGTTGGCTATATGATGTTGGCCATATATATTGTACGTATATAATGTGAATAAACGAGTGGTAGTACTATACCAACTAAAAGATGAAATGTAAGAAATACTAGTATGTACTTACTGAAGAGTTAAAGTAACAAGAAAAACATAACATAGTTCTTCTGGGGGCTTAGCACAACACACCCCTCAAATTAATTAAGCACACCTGAAATTAAACTTTGCAACTATTCCGGTAGACACTGCATTAGAACCACCATGAGCAACGACACTGCCACCTTACTCGGAGTCCTCGTCCACGTCCTCCACTTCGTCCTTGTCCCTCTTCCTCTTGGCCGATACTTCTTTGCTTGAACCGCCAACTTGGCTGTTGCTCTTCATCCAACCCTTGTAGATATTGAAACAAAGGTAGCCATCCATTGCAGCATACTGGATGTGGTCTATATCTAGTACATTCCGCTACCATGCATGACGATGAAACGTGTATGGAGGTTTCTCCAGTTTACCGTACGAAGGATGAACCATGGCTCCTGCCAAGGTGAGCATTGAAGGCTGACGAGAGGACACCAGCAGATTCTTTTGGAGGTCAAAGGTGTTGCCTATAATGACGCCTATCCGACGCAGGACTTCTTTGTCATTACCAAAGTCTACAGTAACGAATTTGACTAGGTTGCTCTCGAGGAAGTCCTTAAAATCCTGGCACTCAACATCGGCATGGCATATGTGGTAGACCAAGCATAAGTCATGCACGCAAACCTGGATCACGACGGGCTTCTTCCTCTCTTCGTCCTTTAGATCCTTCTCTCGTCCCATGAATGTGGTGTACTCAACATCTAGCCCGGCAACCCACACATCATCTGAGTCTTCGAACATGCGTCTGAAGCGAGAAAGGCATCCTTTCACCGTCGTGGAAGAACGGGTGTAGATGACGTCGAACTCATCGCCGGTGATGGTTCTAACCTTGTACTCACCGCCGATCGGGGAGATTTGGGATGCCATGGATTTGGGAGGAGGGTTAGGATTAGTGGAACTGCCGTAATGTGAATGGACGGGATGACTAGGAGCGAACCACCGTAGTATTAAAGGACGTGCGGGGACGAGTAGGAGCGAACTGCCAGCGTGCGAATGACAGGGTAGTGGCTTTCCATTATCCCATGATACGGGCTTCCGAGAGCCCTTGGATCGGAGATCGAATGGTTGCATGGCGTGATTCTAGACCTATAGGTGAATATCCTATCCTGCAGGTTTATTCTGCAAATTTTCAGCAACTTAGCATGCGACCGTTTGATCTTTGATCCAAGGGCTGCCAGCAGCCCGTATCATGGTCGCGCCTACCACGACCGTCACGTCGCTCGCGCGGTCGCGCTCTTGGAGATTTAACGCGGTGCGTTAGGCTATCTGATGTTGGCATGTCATACATAGTCATCACTTAGTCACTCATACTACAACAAGGTTGGCTATAAGGTTGGCTATAAGTGTATTTTTTTACTCCTCTCTATCTCTTTCTTCGTACTCCCTCCGTCGCATAATATAAGAACGTTTTTGACACTAGTGTAGTGCCAAAAACGTTCTTATATTATGGGACATAGGGAGTACTCATATTTATTGCATTTGCCAAGGAGTGACCTTTTCCAATGAAATGGTGTTGCTAAGTTTGCTTCATTTAATTAGCTATAGACTCAAAATTGTCTTTTCACATAGGTACACGCGCTTAGCACCGTTTCTTCCTTGGGTCACCAAACTAGTCTCTCTCTTCTTGATTAACTTGCCACATCAGACTTTATGCCTATGTGGCAAGCTTAAGCACCTGTAGGAGCAAGTAAGGTGCCCGTCCGTCGCATGGAAGAGTGAAATGCATTGATCGGGGTGTTGTTTATTTTGACAAAGGATGTGGGGGTCATCTCATGTGCAACCGGGTCGACATGTCAAGCACCAAATAACAATGCAGAACAGCAGGGGGGCGCACCCCCACTCATACCGACCCATTGTTAGTAATGAGCAATGAGACGTCAAATCACAATGCCGCACCTTCCCAGACGGACGAAGCAACCATTATTTCACACTTCGGTTCGACATCATCTCAAACCATATACTAGTATTGCTTCTGCCTCAAGAGGGACACGCGCATCGCCTTGGTACATCATGACACGTGGGACCGCATCACAGGCCATGCTCCCCCGCCGATCGCTCGGTAAAATCACCTCATTTTTACTATACTTCCTTTGGATCGGTTTACTACATGGCATGCACGTCATTCTAGGTTGAGAATTTAACTAGCTATATATATATATATGATGAACAGTATGCTAGCCTTGTAAAAATGTATACTTTTGTATAGTAGTACTCCACTATCGATGGATTGCGCCATGAAGCAAAAATTAAAATTTAAAAAAAAGGTGGTACATATAGAGAGCGCTCGTCGCCAAATTATGCATATAGTACTATTAAAAAAGCTAGTACGTGCTTAATTGGGGTGCTAAATTCTATTAAAGAAATACTAGTGCTAGTATGTACATACTGAAGAGTTAAAGTAACGAGAAGAAACATAACATAGTTCTGCTGGGGGCTCAGCAAAACACACCCCTCAAATTAAACTAAGCACACCTGAAATTAAACTATGCAACTAATCCGGTAGACACTGCATTAGAAGTTTAGAACCGTCATGAGCAACGACACTGCCACCTTACTCGGAGTCCTCGTCCACGTCCTCGACTTCGTCCTTGTCCCTCTTCCTCTAGGCTGATACTTCTTTGCTTGAAACGCCAACTTGGACGTTGCTCTTCATCCAACCCTTGTAGATATTGAAGCAAAGGTAGCCATCCATTGCAGCATACTGGATGTGGTCTATATCTAGTACATTCCGCTGCCATGCATGCCAATGAAATGTGTAATGAGGTTTCTCCAGTTTGCGGTACGAAGGATGAACCATGGCTCCTGCCAGGGTCAGCATTGAGGGCTGACGAGAGGGCACCAGCCAATTCTTCTGGAGGTCGAAGGTGTTGCCTACAACGAGGCCTATCCGATGCAGGACTTCTTTGTCATTCTTAAAGTATACAGTAACGAATTTGACTGTTTTGTCCTCGAGTTAGTTCTTAAAATCCTTGCACTCAATGTCGGCATGGCATATGTGGTAGACCAAGCAAACGTTATGTACGCAAACCTGGATCACGGCAGGCTTCTTCCTCTCTTCGTCCTTTAGATCCTTCTCTCGTCCAACGACTGTGGTGTACTCAACATCTAGCCCAGCGACCCACTCATCATGTGAGTTTTCGAACATGCGTCTGAAGAGAGAAAGGCATCGTTTCACCGTCGCGGAAGTACGGTGTAGATGACGTCGGACTCATCGCTGGTGATGGTTCTAACCTTGTACTCACTGCCGATCGGGGAGATTTGGGACGCCATGGATTTGGGAGGAGGGTTAGGATTAGTGGAACTGCCTGTAATGTGGATGGACGGGACGACTAGGAGCGAACCGCCGTAGTATTAAAGGACGTGCAGGAAAGAGTAGGAGCGAACTGCCAGCGTGCAAACGGCAGGGTAGTGGTTTTCCATTCTCCCATGATACGGGCTTCCGAGAGCCCTTGGATCTGAGATCAAACGATTGCATGGCGTGATTCTAGACCTATGGGTGAATATCCTATCCTGGAGGGTTATTCTGCAAATTTTCAGCAACTTAGCATGCGACCGTTTGATCTCAGATCCAAGGGCTGCCAGCAGCCCGTATCATGGTCGCGCCTACCATGACCATCGCGTCGCTCGCGCGGTCGCGCCCTTGGAGATTTAACACGGTGCGTTAGGCTATCTGATGTTGGCATGTCATACATAGTCATCACTTAGTCACTCATACTACAACAAGGTTGGCTATAAGTGTATTTTTTTACTCCTCTCTATCTCTTTCTTCGTACTCCCTCCGTCCCATAATATAAGAACGTTTTTTACACTAGCTAGTGTAGTGTCAAAAACGTTCTTATATAATGGGACACGGGGAGTACTAGTATTTATTGCATTTGCCAAGGAGTGACCTCTTCCAATGAAATGGTGTTGCTAAGTTTGCTTCATTTAATTAGTATAGACTCAAAATTGTCTTTTCACCTAGGTACATGCGCTTAGCACCGTTTCTTTCTGGGGTCACCAAACTAGTCTCTCTCTTCTTGATTAACTTGCCACATCAGACTTTATGCCTATGTGGCAAGCTTAAGCACCTGTAGGAGCAAGTAAGTACAATAGTGCGCTTTACATGGCATTTTTGCATATGTGGAGGAAACAGAGGCAAGGAAAAAGTGGAGAAGTGGGCTCTCATGCAAGAGCCAGCCTCTACTACTACATGGTGGAGCATTGGGAGAGGCACCTGTATGGAGGTGGTCAGGAATCGGGAGACTCACGCCGGTCGTAGTGCCGTAGTTAAAATGATAATGGCAAGTCAAATCCCGGGGCCCCACCTGTCCAGCAGTAACTCGCTGTCAAATCACACAGCCCTACGTTTGCAGCAGCCTACTCCCTCGTCTTCTCGCGTCTCTGTCAAGCCGACTAGGCGGAACTATCCCGCCGCCTACCGGGCAGGAAAAGCCCCGCCCTCGACTTTTAAATAGTATACAGTATACTAATTTTGTATCCAAGATTGCGCCCGCGCCATGAAGCAAAGCATCTAGAAAACGGCGGTACACATGTACGGAGTATACAGCACGCCCGTCGCGTTCACGTCGCACCCCAGACGGTCGGTCGGTCTGGCACGCTGCTCTCCGAATGGAACGCGTGTCATATTGCGTTCGCACACACATGTGGGACGGCAATTGAGAACCGACCATAGGCACACTCCCCGGCCCCGCAAGTTGGGTGACTTAATAGAAGAGGGAGACGAGCGATGGTACTAGAGAAGTGTTGTACTACGTTGGTGCCTGGACGATCCCTGCAAGACACGAAAGATCAGTTCGTCCATGCATGTGACCAGACTCCAGCAGACACGCCTGGATTGGCTATCGTCTACATATCGTGCAGGCTGTGTTGTACATGGCTGTAGTTGTGGTGAGAAATCTAAAAAAAGGTTTCTTGTCATCTCGCAAAATTATGTGTCATGTGCTTCGGATCACTGCGAGGGTTAAACAGCGACAACTGAGTTGGGCTAGTCATTGGGGGCACATGCACGAACAGTGACTACTCGGCTACCATCTAGGTCAAGTCGGCTATGTTAATTAGGACATCTATCAACGGACCTCTTTTCTACGAGTTTATCTTTAATTTGAGCTTTGTTCCTCGTCTAGTTTGTCCGTCGGGATTCATGTTGTCTCCTTTGGGCAGTGAGGTTATGATTTCTTGTCATGTGGCATTTTTTCGTGTTATATGTTAGAATCCGGCGCTTCAGATCAAAATGACGACAACTGCGCCTCTGGGCCACATGCATGAAGACTTCTTGACAGTCATTGACGAGGTCAAGCCGGCTCCGGTAGACAAAAGAAAACTAAGTACTACTCCACTATATAGGCAGGAGCCTCCGCGCTTGCTTGCTAGTGTTGCTCTCTTCACACTGTCTCGGCCTCTCCAGATCTAAACACCACAGCGGTGGCCACTCTCTCTCTCTCTCTCTCTCTCTCTCTGCTCACTGCTGGTCACAGATCCAGCCGGATCCTCTCCGCCGGGGAAGGTGAGAAGGTGCAACGTTCACGCGGGCGTCCTCGGCGACGGCTCTTACCCACTGCTGGGCGCGTCCCGATCAGCCTTCCTTGCCGTTCTCTCCCAAGCACCGCTGGCGAGGGAGGGCCTCCGACCCCTTCTTCCTCGCTGTCATAGTGTGGGCAGATATGGCCTCCCACCGCCCACCTAGCGACATCCCAGCGACCATCAGGTATAACTTCCTTCGAAACCGGCCTTGCTCTACTTCCCGAGCTCCTGACGTTGCTGCATTTGTAACTTTTACTATTTCTTAGGCCCCCTCGTAGATAGGATCGATCGGCTGTTCGAAAACCACCTAATTTTTTATGTTTAAGAGGTAAAACTAGTTCATGCACTCGAATCTAGTACTACTTGGTTCAAACAAGGAAGAAAGGGGGTGGGGGTGGGGGAGAATTTGTTACCTGAATCTAGGACTTGGTTGAAAGAGGAAATAATGGGGGCGAAAAGTAGCAGAGACTGGCTATCCAACTGGTCTCTAGGTCTAATAGGGAAATAAAGGGAAACACAGTACAAACTCAATATAAACCCGATCTATTGGTTGAAAAAGGAAAGAAAGTGGGGACTGGGGGACAAGTCAACAGAGTAAGTCCAACACTAGATTCGCTAGCCTCACACAGTATAAGGTGGCTATACCGAACAAAAATTGGACCAACCCAGATATCCTGTTCTGATGTTTGTTGCCCCGAGCCACTCTTATGTAATGCCACTGGTAAAATGTAGCAGTCGCACTGTTAAAAGTAAGGACATGTTAAACCAATGTTGTTTTCAATGTAATGCCTCCAGTAATATGAATCAATGGCACTTCTTTACATGTCCTGCTAAAATTTCCAATTAAGATAAGTTGGTTCTTTTTGTTAGAAATGCAACTGTCCTAGTCCGCCTACTCTCCCGTGCCCAAAGTAATGTCGTATTTAACGGTTGTCATAGTTAATCCTAATGCCCACACTAATATCTAGCAATGCCAGTGCTTTAGAAATTGCTACTGTCCTTGTAGGATGGCCATTCCGATAAGGAACATGCTTCTTTTCATTTGATGCATGTTTCATCACTTGTTAGTCACCCTCCTTTCCACCTTTTTTGTGTAAACAGAGATATACATTTCACGCTCGATCTTAGTTGAACTGCACAAATGATATCCAAATTATAGTTGAGCATTCCATGAGCTTCACAACCAACCTTGATGTTTCTCAATTTTATTGCAACTAATGAAGAAGAAGCTCTGTGGGTTTGGTTTTCTGAAGGAAATGGAACCGGGGCTAGAGCCCTTTTCCTAAAAAACAAATTGAAGAAGAAGCTGCTAGCACACGGGACATTGCTTCATTTTAGGTGAACTGCACCAAAAGGTCCCATGAATTGAATCATCCATGTTGGTGACTGAAAGAGCCAGCTTCAGCATCCCAGTCTAAGCACCCCCGGCCTCCATCCTTGCGACGCACGGTATACCTCGTTTGCCACCTACTCGACCCTAGTGTCACTGATAAAATGAAGTAATAATACAGTTAAAATAGAGCAAGTGTCATCTCTATCATTTCATTTCCAATGTAGATAAAAAAAGTGCTTCTCTTTGTTAAAGTATGTTTCATCAACTAGTCCCATTGTTAATGTTTAAGCGTTTCTACAAACTGGGGTGCTTAATTTTAGTTGATATGTACAAAAATAGAGATTTGAATGTCTCAAGGCGCCTCATTGTACTACTGTTGTACACTGAAGTTCATCACTGGCAGAAGGTGTATCTGGGAGACTTGGGACGATGTCAAGTATGAGGCGTACCGTATGAGGCGTCGCAGGGCCCATCTCGCCCTCGCAGCATGGCATACTATGATACTATCGCAATATTTTCTTCTATTTATTTTGTGTGTTTCATCAACTAGTGCCACTATAATGTAATCACGCTTTTTCATTATCTGTGCAAACAGGGTCATTCAGCTGCATTTTGGTGGAACTGCACAAATGTACGTATGGAACCGGCATATATGCAGAGTGCAAGGTGTGCCAAGTAAAAATTACCAACACCAACCATGCTGCATGCACGCATTGGCATCCACCACAACCAGTGGGATTGTGGCGCTCTCTGTGGACGGATCTTTCTCGGCAGCAAATCCTCTAACCAAATACTAGTAGCTTATATTGGCAGTTTTCTAGGGAGTACTCTTTTCTGAAAGAAGCACCAATCTATTTTTCTTTATTTGTACACTGTGTCACAACTTTGACCCAAAGGCCCAGAGCTATTTTAGGGTGATTGGCGTAGTACTCGGAGACTGATTGTAAGCATGATTTTCATTAGCTGTCACACTGATTGTAAGCATGAGCAGGTGGAAGATTAGGTTAGTGTGAAGCTTACCTTAAACCCAACCGACGCCGTTGAAACGAGGCGAGCGTCGAGGGAACCGTGGAGAACGTCGGGGAAGCGACGTCGCGCCATATGGCCTCCTCTTGCGGTGGGAGAATGAATACTCCTGTGGCTCCGGCTGGCTCTGCACCCTCACGAACGGCACACCATACTCGATCGATTTGTTATCCTCTGGGTGCTCGACCTTCGACCTGTACGCCCACCACCTCCTGCTGACTGTCGCCTCGGGCAAATCTGTCTGCTCCATCGCCCATAGGAGATACTTGATGAACTCGGAGGACTGCGGCATGACTGCCACCGAGGAGTACATGTACATCGCCGCCCTCATCGCCGCTGTCTTGCTCTTTCGCATACATTGCCACATGGTCTGCACCGTCCTTGAAATCTCCCACTCATTGTCAAACCAACTAAGGATCTCCTTCAACCTGGCTAACTTTGCCTGGTCGCCGCCGGCGATCTGCCTGATTCGCTGCTGCATCCTCTCCATAGATGTCGTTCTGAGTGGTCCGGTGCTAGCTTTGGAAGATGGGAGGAGAGACGGTGGTCTTGCAATAGAGAAGAGGGAGAGGAGAGGATGTGGTTTTGGAATGGACATGATGGAGAGGAGAGGAGGTGGTTTTGCAATGAAGAGAAGATCAGCAGAGGCAGAGGCGAGACGGTGGTTTTGGAATGGAGATGATGGAGAGGAGAGGTGGTGGTTTTGCAATGGAGAAGATCAGAAGAGGGAGAGGCGAGACGGTGGTTTTGGAATGGAGATGATGGAGAGGAGAGGAGGTGGTTTTGCAATGGAGAAGAGGGAGAGGAGCGTGCGGCAACGATTTAGGATTGGGCGAGAGGGCCAGCGCGCTGTGACTGTATCAAAATCAAAATCAATTTACCCTTCAATTAAGAAAGCGACCCCACATTAACTAGTCTCCCTTTTATTCTAGGTCATAATTTACCATGATTTTGGCACATAAAATATATGTTATACGTTGCAAAAATAATATAATTTGAAAGTACATTCAGATACGAACCAAACGATACAATTTTTGTGACATGCATTCACATTTTTCTTGTCACATACAGTACATGGTCAAACTTTGACCCAAAATACGCAAAACAACAAAAGAATACTTCCAAGACCAGCGCCGCTCTTCCACTCTTCTCCTCTTAAACCACCGCCGCTCCTCTCTTGTTCCAATCTAAATCCAGCGCCCCTCCTCTCCTCGTCCATTTCAAAACCACCGCCCCTCCTCTCCTGTTCCAGTCCAAAACCAGCGTCGCTCCTCTCCCGTTCTAATCCAAAACCAGCGCCGCTCATCTCTTCTTCCATTCAAAAACCACCGCCGACGAGTGAAGGTGCTGTGGAGAAGTAGATCGATGGAGGAGTACAACTGATACGTGAGGATCGCAGACGGCGACCCTGTGAAGCTAGCTAGGATGTTGGAGATACAGTCTTGGTTTGACAACAAGGACCAACTAGCGGCGACGATGACATCCATGGCCAAATATTTGCAACAGAGCGAAAAGGCGGTGATACTCCCGGAGGGAGTCGCGCCGGAGTACATAGAGCTGCTCCTCTGGGCTATGGAGCAAACAGATTCACCGAATCCGATCGTGAGGGAGCGGTGGTGGGAGTATCGATCCCAGATGGAGCATCCACCAGAGATTGAAGGATCGAGCATCTACAGGGTGCCGTTTGTGAGGGTGTCCTACCAGAGCGAGCCGGTGGAGTCTTCGTCGACCGAACCCAACTGCAAGAGGAGAAAAGCAGTTGGCCCGATGATGCTTCCCCGCCATCCTCTCCCTCGCCGTTCACATCGTCTCACGGGGCGGCTCTCTGCCAACGAGGAATAGGAGGGGACTGCCCCCCAGCCCAATAGTCGGGCAGGTTGTGAATTGTCAGGAGGAGCTTAGGGTTGTCAGTATTTGCAGGTTGTGAATTGCGTTTTGTGTTGTGTATTTTGAGAGTACTTTCAGATATGAATGTCTTTTGAATTTCAGATTTGCAGTATTGAGCATATGAAGAATTTTATGAATTCTAGAGATCTATTTTTAGCACTTAAAAAATGTAGTTTCATAGGAGTATAAAAGTGCTGATGAGAAGAAACTGCAAGTTTCAGTTTCAGATAAGAAACTGCAAGTTCAGTTTCAGATAAGAAACTGCAACTTTCAGAGGCAGAGCATTTATATTAACACAGCCTTTTCAAACAGGGTTAACATCATGTTGGAAGTTTTATTCGTGGTCGAAAATGGAACTACCAGCCAGTTAACATCATGTTGATCAACATTCATGCATAGCACATCTTCATATGATGCACAGTCAAAATGCCCACACAATGTTGAGTGTGCGAAACACAGAGAAAACGAGGGACGAAGTTTTGGCAAGTGTTGGACGTGGTAATGGCTGCCCCGTCTAGGCTTTCATTTTTAACATGCGCAGCCCATGACCTCGGATGGGAGGGCATGTTTGTATTTTCTTAGAGCCGTCATGTATCGACCGGCCTATGGACCTCCCATCCGAGGTTTTATTTTTGGTAGCCCAACTTATGTTTCCCTTCTAACTATATTATATATATTTAAATTATTTTATATGTTATTATATATTATTTTTATTGTCATCATATATTTAACAGATACTTACATATGTAAGAAAATAATATCCCACATCTTATTAACTTATAAAAATAATTTCTTAACAAATAAATCCTAGATTGTTTTGGCACGAAAATCCTAGTGATTGTGTAAAAAAGCTTGGTAAGATTTAAGGACGAATGTAATAATATCACTTATTATTTAAATATATTTATAACAAAATGCTCAACCCTTTTTAATTTTTTGATAACATTGCTGGCCCAACCCAACATTATAATTAGAATCAGCCCAGCAAAATCATGTATCTAAATAAAGTGAAAATGGCCTGTAATTTTTTAGGAAATAAAATAAATGGGTCGCATGAAAGCTACATTAATTGTTCACCCAGCCTAGCTATTGGTTGTAATTCAAAAAAAAGATCAAATTGACTGTAAATTCTACCGCGCAAAAAAAGACTGTAAATTCTGAAAAAATGGGTTGAATACGTGCCACATTTTTGGAGGCTGAAATGTGGGCCAATAGGTCGAAGCCAATGCAAGTCATTGTCAATTTAGTCAACAAATGATTCTGACATGTTAGCCGTTGGTTTTACATCCAACGGCCGGCATCCATCTTCAATCTCTCGTCTTCTTCCTCCAGCGCTGTCGGGACCACCCCCCGCCTCCTACTGCTAGCAGCTCTGCTTAGAACGCTTCGGTATGAAGCGCTACTCCACCGTTGGCCAGGCCATCCCTCCACCCCTCCACACCTCCTGTTCTTCTCCACCGACTGCCGAACCACACCGCACTAGAACCAGTTAACCCTCGTACACCTCTCCGTCTGCGACTCTACTCCCGCGTCTTCCCATCTCCGGCTCGTTGCTGTATGGGGCCTCGCCGTCGTCCACCATCTTGGATGCGGTCGGCGTGGCGTGGTCAATGTGGTCAACGAACGACACCATCGGAAGTAGACTGTGCGTGGAGAGGCTGACAGCTGGGTCCACGGCCGCACACAAGGAAATGCCTCCTTATTACGCGCAAAATAATGATTCCTCCACCTGACATCTGGGACCCACCGGAAGGGCCTCTATATTTCACGAAAAAAACGTGCCCCCCGCTGACTTGTCCGACCCACCAGCTATCTTCGCACGCAAGGAAGTGCCTCCTTATTACGCACAAAAAAATGAATACTCCCCCTGCCAGCTGGAACCCAGCATACTAGGAGGCTGACTCGTGGGCCTACCAAGTTGACGGGGATGGAGGGCTTTGTCAACTTAGTCAATATAAACGATTCTAGCTCCTGTTACTGTATGATGTTCATCCAACGGTTGTAGTGCTTCTTCAACCTCTGGTCTTCTTGCTCTAGCCGCCCAAACCAGCGCCGGTCGTGCCGCGTGCTCCTGCCTCCCGTGGCCGGCTGTGACGCCGTGGAGGCCTCACCGCCCCCTACTACTCCCACCGCTGGCCAGGCCATCCCTCTACTCACCCACACCCCCTGTTAATCTACAGCGACAACAGCCTCACACCGCAGCCGAACCAGTGAACCCTCGTACTCCACTTCGCGTGGGCCTCGCCGTCGTCCATTGTCGTGGTGCTCTCGGTGCGCGTGGTCAACATGGTCAAGGAACGACTTCCATTGGACGTGGACTGTACGTGGAGAGGCTGACAGCTAGGTCCACGGCCGCAGCAAGGAAGTGCCTCCTTATTACGTGGAAAATGATGATTCCTCCACCTAACAGCGGGGACCCACCGGACGGGCCACCGTATTTTGCGAAAAAAATTCCCCCTGACTGCTGGGACCCACCAGCTACATCTTCGCACGCAAGGAAGTGCATCCGGGCAAAAAAAACGATTCGCCCCCCTGACTGCTAGGACCCACCAGCTACATGTTCGCATGCAAGGAAGTGCGTCCGGGCAAACAAAAACGATTCGCCCCCCTGACTGCTGGGACCCACCAGCTACATCTTTGCATGCAAAGGAAGTGCGTCCGAGCAAAAAAAACTATTCGCCCCTCTGACTGCTGGAACCCACCAGCTACATTTTCACACGCAAGGAACTGCCTGACAGTCGGGACCCACCTGGTCGAAGCGTACGTAGCATTGTCATTCTGGTCACGAACGTGTACGTACATATATACTGGACGATGTAGAGGCGCGCACCTGTCGTAGGAGAGGCACGTACGTGTTGTAGTAGAGGCCCGCACGTAGCATGTACACGTACGTACAACGACCAGGGTGCAAGAAAGAAAATACGGCCACATATGTGTACATACGGGCGGGGTCTTGAACGGCTACTCGCGCATACGTACATGGCTGGGTCAGAACAGAGAAACAGAGTCGTCGTCGTGTTCATGGGGAGGCAACGGAATGTGTCGTGTTCATGGGGAGGCAACGGAATGCGTCGTGTTCATGGGGAGGCAACGGAATGCGTCGTGTTCATCGGGAGGCAATGGAACGGGTGGGAGCCAACCGGCTTGGACGGAACAGGTGATGGAAATGAGGCCTGGCGTACTGCACAACGGAGGAAACGGACCTCCTACGTTCAGAACGGGGTCCTGTTGATCGGGAAGGGTGTGGCGTATCGCAAAACGGAGGAAACGGACCTCCTACAGTCGAAACGGGGGTCCTGTTGATCGGGAGGGGTGTGGCGTACCGCAAAACAGAGGAAACGGACCTCCTACGGTCGAAACGGGGGTCCTGTTGATCGGGAGGGGTGTGGCGTACCGCAAAACGGAAGAAACAGACTTGTGTTGGAGCGCTACGGTCGAAACAGGGGGGAGGGGTGTGGAGTACCGCAAAACGGGACTCCACGGGATACTGTTCATCTCCACCGTCGACCTCCTCCAGCCTCCACGGGCTACCGTCGACCTCCTCCAGCCTCCACGGGCTCCTGTTCATCCAGCCTCCACCGCGCGCTACTCCACCGGCTACTGTTCAACCACCCCTCCGCCGTCTATTGTTCATCCAGCCCTCCACCGTCTACTGTTCATCCAGCCCTCCACACTACGGGGTCCTGTTCAACCACCCCTCCATGGCCACCCCTCCACCGTCTACTGTTCATCCAGCCCTCCACACCAC
>NC_041387.1:390002051-390094047 GCF_002162155.2 Triticum dicoccoides | reverse complement strand
TCGATCGGCTTCAGTTAGCAGCACTAGCAAAGGAATCGCTCGATCGGGTTCAGTTAATAGCCATCGATCGTTCGCTCGGGTTCAGTAACGCGTAGCCTGCAGTGCAATCGCTCGGGTTCAGTTAGAGCCAACGCCTCGCACACACGTGTGTACCTGTACGAGAGAAACGCGCATCGCTCTCCCACCGTAACCGGCAACTCCCCAAAATTTTCCTCCCCCTCGCTTCTACCACGGTTTTTTCCGTCATGGACGGCCCAAAGAATGTCATGCAGTTGCGTCTCCGGCCTGCCCAGGACGAAAAGCCCATTTTCTGTCATGATTTTTTGTCATAGAAGTAGGAGCCCACCACATCTATGATGATACCGGGTTTTGTCACAATTATCGTCATAGAAGTGTCATATGTATGACAAGAAAAAAATTCGTTCGGCCCAAAATGTCACGGATGTGTCTTTTTTTTGTAGTGCATGTCAATACACTCATGACCGGAGAGTTACCCAAGGAGTTAGCAGAGGATCTTCATGAGCTATGTTTGGAGATAGTTCCGAGAGGCTATGTAGCAGCATTGGAGATTCAGTCTACCTTGATGGATAAGATCAGAGAAGCTCAGAAGACGGACAAGGAGATTGCCGAGATAAAGGAAAGGATGAGCAAAGGAAAGGCTAAAGGATTTCATGAGGATGAGCATGATACCTTATGGTTTGAGGACCGCGTATATGTGCCTAATGACCCGGAGATCAGGAAGTTGATTCTACACGAGGCGCATGATTTGTCGTATTCGATTCACCCAGAAAACACCAAGATGTATCTGGATTTGAAGGACAATTTCTGGCGGACTGGAATGAAGAAGGATATTGCGGAGTATGTAGCAGTTTGTGATGTATGTCAGAGAGTGAAGGCAGAGCATCAGAAGCCAGCTGGATTGCTACAGCCATTGTCGATACTCGAATGGAAGTGGGATAAGCTAGGCATGGATTTTATCACGGGATTTCCCAGGACTCGTTCAGGATATGACTCGATATGGGTTATAGTTGATCAGTTGACGAAGGTAACTCATCTCATCCCAGTGAAGACCACTTATACAAGTGCAAATTTGGCAAAGATATGCCTGACCAGGATCGTATGTCTGCATGGAGTTCCGAGGAGCATAGTATCAGATAGAGGAACCCACTTTACCTCAAAGTTTTGGAATCAGTTGCATGAGACTTTGGGTACCAGGCTAGAGTTCAGTACAACCTTTCATCTACAGACAGATGGACAGACCGAGAGAGTCAATCAGATTCTAGAGGACATGTTAAGAGCTTGTGCGCTAGATTATGGATCTAGTTGGGACGACAATTTTCCATATGCAGAGTTCTCTTACAACAACAGTTATCAAGCCAGTTTGAAGATGGCCCCTTTCGAAGCTTTGTACGGAAGAAGGTCAGGACACCGTTGTTGTGGGATGAAGTTGGAGACCATCAGTTGTTCGGACCAGATTTGATTAAAGAGTCTGAAGAGAAGGTTAAGTTGATTCGAGATAGACTCAAGGTACCCAGTCCAGGCAGAAGAGCACGGATTCTAAACTCAAGGAGACAATTTACAAAGTCGGAGACATAGTGTATCTTCGTGTGTCCCCGCTTCGAGGAATTAAACGTTTTTGAGTTAAGGGAAAGTTAGCACCATGTTTTGTGGGACCATACAAAGTTTTGGAACGTATGGGAGAAGTTGCTTACAAGTTGGGTTTGCCCGAAGGATTGTCAGGAGTTCACGATGTGTTCCACGTTTCCCAGTTGAAGAAGTGCCACACAGAGATGGCCGATATCCCTCTGAGAGATACAGTGCCATTGGAAGCGATTCAGTTGGATAGCGATTTGACCTACGAGGAGAAACCAGTCAAGATTCTCGAGTTTGCCAGCCGAGTCACACGCAGCAAAGTTATCAAGTTCTGCAAAGTTCAGTGGAGCCACCATACCGAGGATGAAGCCACCTGGGAACAAGAGGAAGACCTACGGAAGGACCACCCTCACCTATTTTCTAGCCAACCCGAATCTCGAGGGTGAGATTCATCTTAAGGAGGGTAGGTTTGTAACATCCCAAATTTTCAATATGGAATGTTATACATTAGATCATTATTGCATATCATATTTTTATTGCATTTTGGGTTGATCCTAGAAATTCTACGCAACTCAAGGACCCACGGAGAGAGATGGGGATTTCGTATTTTCATATTTGAGATTTCTCAAAATTTGAAAAGAGGATCATTTGATTTTAATTATTTTCTCTTCGAATATTTCTTATTTGAAAGCATAAGAGAGGGGATAAAATGACTTTGCCAAAAAAAATTGGAGGTTAAATATTAAAATCAAATAAGATTTTTATTCAGAGTTTTATTGCTATTTTATTTGAATTAGGAAACAAATGCGTTTTTCAAAATTCCATTAGAGGCCCAAATAAATGTTCACTTTGTCCGCTATATTTTTAGAGGACGGGGAAAATTTATTTTAGGATCTTTGGAGTCGGTTTAGTATTTATTTTCTTTGTTTTTCTGTGCGACATTATTATTTAAAAAAAGGAAACCGACCTACGGGCCATGGGCGACCCGGACTCCCGCCGCACCGGGCCTTATAAGCCGCGACCCCCGACCCAGCAGCCCCCGCCAGCCCAACCCGCCGCCGCCACCCAAACCCTAACCCTAGTTGTGCCCCGCTGCCGTTGTCGCGACCCGCACCTCGCCGCATCGTCTCGCCGCCGCCGCCGGACGACGACCCCGCCACCCGTAGCCGCCGACCTCACCACCGACCTCACCGCCGACCCAGCCCACCGCCGCCGGACGCCGCCCTCGACGGAGTACGCTGCGGCCACCGCCATCCTGATGCACAAGGTAGCCGTCGGTTTTATTTTAAAAACCATTCGGTTTTATTCGAAAACCTAGATGCGTTTTTAGATCGTTTTTCCGGTTTAATTATTTAGCGGTCGTTCGACCATACATTCGTTTTAACAAACGGTTTTCACCCGTTAGCCGCAGACAGCGAACGTTCGTACGTTAGCATGTTCGTCAGTTTTTCTTTTTCCAGGGTTTTTCCATGATTATTTTCGATCATGATCTCTGCCCTGATTTTCGTTTTAGTTTATCTTTTCGCTCGTTTATCGGAATCAGGCGGTTCAAGCGCCTAGATCTTCGTCTCGAAGCCCTCTTTCTGTTTAATCAACTTGAACAAGATTTTGGTACCGTAAAATTTGACTTAAGTCCAGATTAGTAAACAGATCTTGTTTCTTTCGCAGTCTGAGTTTTGTTGCTTCGCTTGATTCGATTCTTTTTGCAAACCGGAGTTCTTAAGTGAACTTTTTGGTTAGATCTTTTATGTGAGTTTTACCCGTGCTTCTAGTTGAGTGATTATTGTATGCTTTGTTTATTTGCGATAGAATACCCGGAGTGCAAAGCGTGCTACTATGAGTCTCTAGGTTTCACGGATCATCAGCATGGCAAATAACACTTTGATCATACCTCTTTACTACCCAGTTTTATTGCATTAGATCAATCCTCAAACAATTGCATGGTTAGGATCTGTTTAACATGTGGGTTTTGGGAAGTAGATGATGAGGTAGAACCTATTGCCCTATTTACTTATCAAACCTTTGAGAGTTACGTCTATGTTGCTTATATTACTATGCTATGCTCGTAGACGTGGTTTGGTTTAAGTGATTCATGGAAAATGTGAGAGTTATTATTGATGGTTGACTTAAGGTGGCTACTTTAATACACCTCTGGGTGGATTGCTTGAGGCACCCTGGAGTACCCAGTGGTTGTCAGGGCACCTGGAGAATCCAGTGTTGTCCTAGGATATCCCGGAGTACCCGTGTGGTCATCCTACGGTCCGCCACCCAGGCTCAAAGGGATCATAAGATTATTCATACTAGAAACTTTCATGTGCAGCCACAAGCCAATATGGGCTCTGGCATAGTTGAGTAAGTTGCGTGAAGCTCTTGAAGAGGTAGACTAGCATATGTAGTGGGTTGTAGGTGGTACTGTCTATCCAGAGTAGAGAGTTAATGCTTCAGAAAGACTGTGTCTCGGATCTCCGACCATGGATGTATTCGAGTCTTGTGGGGAAAAGTGCGCAAACCTCTGCAGAGTGTATAAACTAATCATGGTTAGCCATGTCCCCGGTTATGGACGTTTGGAGTATCTAGTTCTTGGATTATCATGTTGATCTCATCACTCTAAATATAATTTGATTGGGTTTAATGATGTTGTTTAATTGGGATTGAGTTGGAGGAACCTTCTCAATGTTTAACAACCACCATGATAGTTAAATAAATTTATTCCTTTGTTGTAGGGAAAAATGGCTTTATGCAAAACTGTAACCATAGAGCTTTCCACCAACCATATATGCATGTAGTGATAGCATTTATTCTGTTCATTACTCTATGTGTTACATTGCCAGCATATTCCATGTGCTGACCCGTTTTGGGCTGCAACGTTCATGTTGCAGACTTTTCAGATGACGAGTAAGGTGCCATAGGTCATTGTCTTTCACTCGATGATGTTGTTGGAGTTGATGGACTCACTTTATCTTCCAAGCCTTCCGCTGTTATTGACTTTAGATGGCCTTAAGCCATATTATTGTAATAAGTTCTCTTTTGAGACATTCGATGTAATAAGTGTGTGATTGAAACTCTATTATAAATCCTCAAGTACTGTGTGTGTTAGCATTACCGATCAGGGATGACACTGATGCACAGAGATCAGACTGTTTGAGGTCTGGTCGCTACAGCTTTGCTTTATATAAGTGTTCGTCAAGGCTTGTCCTTCGCTATAAAAAGGATTGGGCCATCTTGTTGCAGTGTGTTTACTTTTGTTACTTGTTACCCATTATGATTTATCTTATCACAATACTATCTATTACCGATAATGTCAGTGCTTGCAGAGAATACCTTGCTGAAAACCGCTTGTCATTTCCTTCTGCTCCTCGTTGGGGTCAACACTCTCACTTATCAAAAGGACTACGATAGATCCCCTTTACTTATGGGTCATCATGCACCCATGAAGCTTATGTGGCTTGGTTGCATGGCTTGGAAAGGCTAGAGAAAAATAAATAGATAATGTGTTTAGAGTGCACTCCACTAAATAGATACTTTGATCCATTGCAACGCATGGGCTGGCACATTAGTAGTAGTAAGAAACCAATTCCATGTTTGGCACGAGTTTGTAGTGTGGGAGCACCACAAGGCATGGCGCGGGAGTTACATTTCCCTTTCGGGGCCCACGGGGCCGAGCTTCAGTGGCTTAGTGCACCGGCCTATGAGTCAATGACATGTGGACCTTAAATGCGGCTGGCCCACATGTCATTCTCATGAAAGCAGAGCGACGGTGGGACCGAGAGGGTGAGGCACAGGTCGGCGGACGAGGCTTGCCTGCTCCCCTCCCATGCTCCGATCCGTACTCCCGCACCACTAATTTTCATTCAATGGTTATAATAGATTTCCTTGTGTGGGTCATCTATAGCCTCAAAGAAAGGTAAACAAAGGTCCTATTTCCAGGAAATAATTTCCTGCATGAATCTGTACATGCATGCAAGACCCTTTCCTTTCCTACTCATCCTCCTCCAGATCATCAGCTGCGTTGACAATGCCGGTTCCAACGCCAGAGCGTCGCAACAGGTGCCTGCCTAAGACATGTAGCACGCTGCAGCACCAGCGAGTACCACCTCCTCCACGCCAACATCGGTGTCTAGGCTATGCACATGCAGCTGCTCCCATAGTATCTTACCCTCATGTTCGACTGCAGTACCACAATGATCTTGGACGAGGCCATGGAGCTTGTAGCCAAGAAAAGTCTATGCCCAGCCTACGCATGTCGAGGTGTGTGTCGCACGATGTTTACTAGCTCGTGCTCCGAATGAGCGGCAGGGTGCTGCTCCCGATTGTCAGTGGTGTGACGGCAACGACGGCCGGGTGGGAGCTCGGGCGGGAGCCAGTGATCTACCCGGGGCACATAGCTCGACTTGGGCTCAATATTTCGACCGCTTGCACCGTCCCAAGTATGTACCACTCAGCGACGAGGCTGGAATGCTGGAAACGTATAGGCGTGTGCTTGTGGGTGGGAACAACCTGCTCAACGGATACCGGTTTGCGAACGTGATGTACTCAACGTAGTTGAGCCTGGAGGCGTTCCTGCCGTTGTACGTTGACGCGTGGCTCAATAGCATGCGGCCACGTGCCAGCTTAGGTCGGCTACAGGGAAGCGACATCAGTGTGGTTTGAGATGCCCAGCCGGCCGTTGTTGTGACGGCTTTCGCGACTCACTCGTTCGAGTTGAACCAGCCGGTGGTGGCTTAGCCGTGGCGAGGGTGCCACAGCTGGAAGTCGGGGCGTTATGAGGCGTAGGGGGCTGTTTGGTTTCTAGCCACATCTTGCCACATCTTGCCACACCTCACCTTAGACAAGTTTGATCATGTTAGGTGGTTGTTTAGTTCTAGCCACACCTAAGGCAAGAATTTTTCATGAGAAGTGAACCCCACATGTCATAGACACAAAAAGTGTGGCAAGATTCCCATAGGCAAGCCAAAGTGTGGCTAACAATTTGAGCAACTCAAGTTAGGCAAGTGTGGCAAAAATAATGTGGCAAAATATGGTAAACATAGTCACACTCCAAATAGCCCCTAGATGTCCATGGAAAGAAACTATAGCAATTTTTCAAAAACATACCCACACTCCTCCCCGCATTTGCAAACAAGGCCTTCCCCCGTTCATATTTTCCCCCCATAGGATAAACTACTCATACAAATACATCTTGATGTTCCATGCAACGCACGAGCATCTTGCTAGTAAGAAAAAAATCTTGAGTTTGGCATGAGTTCGTGCAGCGGTAGCACCACAATGCTTGGTGCAGGAGTTACATTTCCCTCTTGGGGCCCATAGGACTGAGCTTCAGCGCCTTACTACACCTGCCTTTGAGTCAATAACATGTGGACCCGATAGGTGGCTGGTCCACAAGTTATGCTCCCGAAGGCAGATGGGCAGTGGGGCCGAGAGGGGTGAGCCGCAGGTCGGGGGATGTGTGGTGTCATGGGGTCGAACGGCGTCGTGGGAATCGCGTGTGGCTGTGGTGGAACAGTACAAGAAATATGTCAACTAGTGACCTTCTGTCAGTGACCCTGGAAGAATTGGTCAGAGATCTATGACCATTTTAGACCAATTGGTCAAAAGCAGTTCGGGGGGGGGCTCCAAACCCTAAACCATTGCGACCATTTTGGTCAAAAAGGTCGTAATTTCCTTACATGAAATGGTCACAAAGCAAACAGTGCTAGTCCGCTGCCTGTAAGTGCATCTAGTGCCCCTTAGTGATTTTGGTGTATTGAAGACTTATAGGTTAAGGGACTAATGCGTTTGTGAGTATACACAGGTCTATAAGTCTATGAGGAGTTTGATATTTACAGAGAAAGTCGACCCCTAAAAATGAAGTTCTTCAAGTGAAGACTTTGATATTCTGAAGACTTTCTGAAGACTTTGAAAGTGAAGAAATTGGTGTGACCTTGAAGACTTGGTATTCATTTCTGGAACATGAAGCGTGAAGACTTTTGTTTTCATAGTTTCATTTTCTCTTTCTTGAGTCATAGGAAACACCGTACTGTTAAAGGGGGTCGAGGAAATACTAAGGAAAAATTTCCATGTGATGCTCAACTCAAAATCCTACACCTACCAATCCCTTCGAGTGAAGCCTTTGGAAATCTCATACAGTTCAGTCACTTTCTTCAGTAACAGAGACGAAGTTCTTCTGGTCACTGATGAATTTGTTCTGACTGAGGAGTTAGGAATTCGCCAGTGCGAATTACCTACACAGTGAGGAACGTGATAGCCCTGAGGAATTTGAGAGTCAAATTTCCGACCGTTGCTGTGCTGCGCGCCAACTGTCCCAAAATATCTTATCCACCTAACGGTCATATCATTGAAGGGCATTTATGTCTTATCATGTCGGGCTGCTCCCTAGGCTATAAATAGCCCCCCCCTACAACCACTAGCTGGTTGGCTGCTCCGAGAGAACTTGACACTTGTCATTTGAGAGCAACCCATCCTCCGAGGACTTTGAGCGAAAATCATCAAGTGAGGAAAATCCCAAACCCAAACACCTACAAACCCCAAAGTGATTGAGCATCACTGAAGAAATTGATCCTGCGTGGATCCGACGCTTGTTACCTTTGAAGACTGTGCTTCTTCCAGACGGTTAGGCGTCAAGGTCTAGAGCATCCAAGAGGAATTGTGGATCGCCGAGTGACCAAGTCTGTGAAGGTTTGGAAGTCGCCTGAAGACTTACCACGAGTGATTGGACGGGATCTGTGTGATCTTAGTTCAAGGAGAATACGGTGAGGACTGGGTGTCCTGAGCTGCGTGCTCAGAGACTGGGTGTCCGGGACTGCGTGTCCTCGAGTTTAAATACTCAGCCGCTCCAACCAGACGTACAACTGAGACAGCAGTTGGAACTGGTCTACCAAATCATTGTCTTCACCAACCTACTGGTTCTATTTCCTCAACCTTTTCATTTCCTCATTACTGTGTTGAGTGTTTGTTCATATATGTGTTTGAAGACTTTGACTGAAGACTTTCTCAATTTCCTCAGTTCAATTTCTTCAGTCTGTTTGTCTTCATCTTGTGTTATCCTGTGATTACGCTTTCTGTACTCTATGCTAGTCTTCATTTCATCATGATGACCATGCTTGTATTCTGTCATACTTACTTCTGAGTACTTATTCCGCTGCTAATAGTTCTTCGCTAAGGAATTTCCTCACCGGCAAATTCCTCATTGAAGAATTCATAAAAATCGCCTATTCACCCCCCCTCTAGTCGACATAACGCACTTTCAATTGGTATCAGAGCAAGGTACTCCCTTGTTCTGTGTGATTTTGGTTTAACCGCCTGGAGTTTAGTTATGTCTACCGCAGGTATGAAGAAAGTGACATGTCCTATCTTTGACGGTCGTGACTATCCCAAGTGAAAGGCCATGATGAGGAAGCACCTCATGGCAAGGGACAGCGAGCTGTGGACCATCACTGAGATTGGTCTTACTGATCTATGCAAGTCGGCGAATGCATATGATATTCGCAAAGACACTCAACTTGACTGCATGGCAAAGGATATCATCTGTTCCTGCCTATCCAGAGATCAAATCAGGCACATTATGCATCTTTGCAATGCAAAGCTTATCTGGGATCGAATCTCTGATGTCTATGAAGGTCATCGAACCCGTCATGATCCCTGGTTTGAGGACTTCAAGGAATCTCTCAAAACGATGACTTTCGAGCCAGAATCATCATCGTCTGCATCATGTCTCATGGCAAAGGGTGACGAGGTAACCGAATGTTCCTCATCTGAATTTAGTGACTGTGAATCTGATGATGATGAATCTGATGATGATATTGAACCTTGCTATACCAAACTTGTTTGCATTGCCACCAAACAACAACATGCCTTGGAAAAGGTTCAAAACATGCTAGCCAAAAGTGATGATATGCTGGGTGAAGAAATGGATCGCACTAAAGCCCAGACTGAAAATCTTCAGAGACTTCAGTCTAGGCTTGATAACCTTCAAAGTCATCATAACACTCTCTTATCTGATCATGAGAAACTTTCTTATGAATTTCTTCAAAGAAAGCAAGATCTTGAGAAGCTAAGAGTGAGTTATGAAGATCTTCAGAAGGAGCGCGATTCATTACTTGCTCAACAAATCAGCGCTTCTCAGGAAGAATTTATTCCTCCATGCTTAAAGTGCATTGAACGTGAATCTGCTAATTCTTCACCCGAATGTTCAAATGCTTCAACTGTTACAAATTCTTCACCTGCCTCTGCTATCACTAATTCCTCATCTGAGGACAATGCTAGTATCACTGACGATGCAGGGCTGAAGGAACTGTACACTACAGGCATGTACAAAAGCCTCAAAGGGCATCAGATTCTTTGTGATGTGCTCAAAAAGCAGATCCTCAACAGAAACCCTAGGAAAGAGGGTATTGCCTTTGAGAGGAAACTTAATGCTGATGGGACATATTGGAAGCCTGAGCAGTACCCCAAAACCTCATGGGTTGCTGCAAAGGGACCTCTAGTTGATCCATCCATGTTATCTGGCTTTACATGTGAATCTCTTCATTCTTCTGATGAGTCACTTGACTCCAACTATAAACTGTTCAAAAATCAGAATGGTGAAGTATTTGCTAGATATGTTGGGACTAACTGCAGGAACGGTTCCCCTATGAAGAAAATCTGGGTTCCCAAAAGTTATGTTGAAAGTCTTCAGGTGAATGTCCTCATGACACCACCTGTGAAGAATGGGAACCCCAGAACAAACTCTTCATATGGACCTAATTCCTCATATGGATCCAAGTCCTCATATGGACCCAATTCCTCAACTGGATCAAAGTCCTCACATGATTATCATCGTGCTAACAACTCTGTTTCGCAGGGTAGAGCTAAGGGCTACGAATATGCACATTATTCTTCAAATCATTATGTTCATAAGTCCTCGAAGAATTTTGTTGCTTATTCATATGCTTACCCTAACCCCTCTTATGTGAAACGAAATGGTTTTGCTTCTATGCCACCATTCTCGTATGGTGCTCGCAGAGTGATGAACTCTTTTCCACCCCTTCAGATGTGGGTGGTGAAGAAAAAGAACTAATCTCTTCTGCAGGGTCAGGTCTCCAGACGTGCCTTAACGTCTGAAGAATTTGCTGGGGACCTGACAAAATGCCTGAAAGGATGTAGGCTAACCATGATGAAATGAACTTTCATTTCACACGTCCTCCTACTGCTATATCTGTTTACCGCTTGATGAAATTCATCTGATGAACTTGATATCATATTCTTCACTGATGAAGCATATGAGATTGTAAGTTACACTAATTCATCTGCAGGATGATCAACCCAAAACCACTGAATGGGTCCTCGATAGTGGATGTACAAATCACATGACTGGTGACAAGAATCTCTTGATGGATGCTCCTTTATCACCGTCACATCTGAAGCATATCATCTTTGCTGACAAAGGCAAAAGTCAGGTATTGGGTCTTGGTAAGGTTGCGATCTCTAAGGATAAACACATGGACAAACTCATGCTTGTTGAGTCCTTGTGATACAACCTCATGTCAGTCTCAATGCTTTGTGATCTTGACATGGTTGTTGTCTTTGGCAAGTATCGCTGTGTTGTGATTATGGAAGCTGACAATTCCAAAGTCTTCGAAGGCTTTAGGAGAGGAGATTTGTATATTGTTGATTTCTCTACAGGACCACAACCAGCCGTGTGCCTACTTGCAAAAGCTTCAGAAGGCTGGCTATGGCATCGACGACTTGGTCACGCAGGCATGAGGAATTTGCACACGCTTGCGAAGAAGAAGCATGTCATTGGCATTGAGAATGTCAAATTCCTCAAGGATAACTTATGCGGAGCCTGCGAAGCTGGAAAAATGACCAAGGCCAAGCATCCAGCGAAGACTATCATGACCACTACTCGTCCATTCGAATTACTTCACATGGACCTCTTCGGACCTAATCATTACTCAGCAGTCACTAATGCTGCTTCTCTATATGGTTTTGTAATTGTTGATGATTACTCTCGATATACATGGGTACACATTGTTACTTACAAACATGAAGTGCAGGAAGTCTTCAAACGATTTTCCTCGAGGGCTTCAACCAACTTTGGTGTGAAGATCAAGCACATCAGAAGTGACAATGGAACTGAGTTCAAGAATTCCGGTCTTGATGACTATCTTGATGAACTTGGTATTACTCATGAATTATCAGCTCCTTATACTCCTCAGCAAAATGGCGTCGTGGAGCACAAGAACAGAACTCTTGTTGAGATGGCTCGCACTATGCTTGATGAATACAAAACGCCGGATCGTTTTTGGATTGATGCAATTGATACTGCGCGTCACATCATCAACAGAGTATATCTTCACAAATTCTTCAAGAAGACGGCCTATGAACTCCTCACTGACAAGAAACCCAATGTGAGTTATTTCAAAGTCTTCGGTGCTAGATGTTGGATTAGAGATCCTCACCACAATTTAAAATTTGCATCGAAAGCACATGAAGGTTTTATGCTTGGTTACGGAAAGGACTCGCACACCTACAGAGTCTTCAACATTGTTCTTCACAAGATTGTTGAAATTGTAGATGTGCGGTTTGATGAAACTAATGGCTCGCAAAGAGAGCACCTACCTTCTGTGTTAGATGAACCAGCACCTGAGGATTCTATCAAGTTCAAGGCAACTGAAGATGTCATTCCTACTGAAGAACTTGCTGAAGAATTCATTCTAGTACGCGAAGAACGTCGAGCTGACGCACCTGAAGATAATGATGAAGTCAATGATGCTGAGGAAAATGATCAAATACCTCGACGTCAACCAGCTCATCCTCGCGTAGCAAAAGAAGTACAAGTTGACAAGATCATCGATGACATTGAAGCGCCAGGTCCTCTCACACGCTCAAAAGCTTCACATTTATCTAACTTTTGTGGGCACTATGCTTTTGTCTCTATCACAGAGCCCACTAAGGTAGATGAAGCATTTTTGGAGCCGGAGTGGATTCAGGCTATGCAAGAAGAATTACATCAGTTCGACCTCAACAATGTCTGGGAACTGGTCAAACATCCAGATCCTCACAAGCATAATATCATTGGCACAAAGTGGATCTACCACAACAAGCAAGATGAAAATGGCCTTGTGGTAAGGAATAAGGCACGACTAGTAGCTCAAGGCTACACACAGGTTGAAGGAATTGATTTCGATGAAACTTTTGCACCTGTTGCTAGACTTGAGGCTATTCGCATATTACTTGCTTATGCTAATCATCATGATATCATCTTATATCAAATGGATGTGAAAAGTGCATTCCTCAATGGTAAGCTTGAGGAAGAAGTATATGTTGCTCAACCCCCAGGTTTTGAAGATCCAAAGAATCCTGACAAAGTCTTCAAACTTAATAAGGCCCTCTATGGCCTCAAGCAAGCCCCTCGGGCGTGGTATGATACATTGAAGGAATTCTTCATGAAGAATGGCTTCACACCCGGTTCACTCGACCCTACTCTCTTTACTAAATCTTATGATGGTGATATATGTTGATGATATTATCTTTGGCTGTACTAACCAACGTTATAGTGATGAATTTGCCTATATGATGAGTGAAGAATATCAAATGTCTATGATGGGAGAGTTGAAATTCTTCTTAGGTCTTCAAATTCGTCAACAGCGCAATGGCATATTCATATCTCAGGAGAAATACCTCAAAGATGTACTGAGGAAATTCGGCATGCAAGATTGCAAAGGCGTCAAAATTCCTATGCCCACAAAAGGCCAACTATGCACTGATGAAAATGGTATTGGCTTCGACCACAAGGTATACCGCTCCATGATTGGTTCTTTATTGTACTTATGTGCATCTAGGCCAGATATAATGCTTGGTGTTTGCATGTGTGCCCGATTTCAAGCTGCACCGAAGGAATCACACCATAAGGCTGTGAAGCATATTCTTCGATATCTAGCTCACACACCAACACTAGGATTATGGTACCCCAAGGGCTCTGTTTTTGATCTCATTGGATATTCTGACTCTGACTATGCTGGTGATCGTGTGGACCGCAAGTTAACTTCCGGCACTTGTCATTTCCTCGGACGATCTTTGGTCTGTTGGTCCTCGAAGAAACGGAACTGTGTATCACTGTCTACTGCGGAAGCTGAATACATTGCTGCTGGATCATGCTGTGCTCAACTGCTTTGGATGAAGCAAACACTCAAGGACTATGGCGTCAACGTGAAGAATGTGCCTCTCCTCTGCGACAATGAGAGTGCCATCAAGATTGCTCACAACCCAGTTCAGCACTCGAAGACAAAGCACATTCAGATTCATCATCATTTTCTTCGTGATCATGTGTTGAAGGGCGACATCTCCATCGAGCACGTGAGGACTGAAGAACAGCTAGCTGATATCTTCACTAAGCCCTTGGATGAGAAGAGATTTAGCAAGTTGCGGTGTGAACTAAATATCTTAGAATCTTCGAATGTTCTTTGAAAAGGACACACATCCTAACACTTATGCAAAATTGATGACTTAGCTGTGCAACACATGAAGAAACGTTTTTCTTCAATCAATGAAGAATAACACTCTAAGTGTGAAGAAATTAATGAAGAATTTGATTCTCAGAACCCTACGACAATTGTACGCGGTGTCTGAAATCATCATTCTTATACGGTGGGTCACGCCACCTCAAAAAGTTCAAAATCTTCAATTTGAGTTTTTCCTCAGTTTCGAAATTCTTCAGTTTTTCAAATTCTTCAACTTTAAAAAATCTTCACTATTTCCTTCGTTTCTCTTTGTTGGCTATATATATATATATATATATATATATATATATATATATATATATATATATATGAGTTTATGTCCTCTACAGCATTCACTTATAGCTATTTCTTCAAGTTGTTTTTTCTGCTAAGTGAATGTGATCGGACCCTTCCCCTCTATGCTATACTCAACCCAATCTATTCACAAATTCTTCATGTCCGTTCTATTTGAAACTCGTTCAAAGTCTTCACTGTGTCCTTGGCAGCTGAAGAAATTGCGAATGAAACTTTAAAACAAATCTTATCCAAATTTTCGATTTTGCCGCACAAAATGTTCCGCATCCCACGATGCATTATTCTATTCACCCACGATCGTACACGATCTCCACTACACATTACGTGGGTGACACATGTCACGTGAAGGAGAAAGGGCAGGGGCACGTTCGTCCAAAATCTTCGGGCGAATAGTTTTTCACCGTGTCTATAAATACCCCTGTCTCCTTCCTCACTTCATTTACTCCGCTCGACCTCTCTCTCCCGCTCGAGCTCCTCAAACCCTAGCGCCACCGCTACTCCATCATCGCCGGTGAGGAAGAGCTTCGCTGCCTCGACCTCGTCACCGCCGTACTCACACCGACCGCAGAAATCTTCACTCCGCCGCCGCCGTAGCTGTCTTCCTCCGCCGAGTTAGGGCAAGGAAGATCTAACCTGACGAACTTCCCATCTGTTCTTCTCAGTTCGTTGTGTTCTTCACTTCGGGTAATGAAAAGTTACTTTTATTACTCACTTTGATTCTCAAACTTTCCTGAAAATCTTCAAAGGTGTTTATTCTTCAAATCTTCACATATATGAACACCTCAAACAAACTATGCTCTTGATTCGTTTCTCTAAGCAATGATTTTCCTCAAGATTCCTCAATTGTATGGATTCTCGATCTATACAACTCTGGAACCTACGACAAAGATCGCTTAGTGAAATTCTTCAAGGCTCATCTGGTCAAATTCCTCAAAACTTGTTCTTTTCGAAAAACCTTCTCAGAACGCATATGACCTCTCCAAATTCCTCGCACCTGTACTCTGTTCACAGGTACTCATGTCTGCTGCTGAATCACTAGGTTCTCATCAACTTAACTCATTTGCGGTGTTCCTCAAAGAAAAACTGCATACTTCTTCAGAGAACTCAATTGTTCAAATTCCTCAACTGAAGAATATGGCAGACGGTAAGAAGCCGCAGAAAGGAGGAAAGAAACCTGAGGTTATGACAGCGTTTGAAATCCCTGAGGAAATTTATGCTGACTATTGCACACCTGATGAAGCAAAATATGGCAAGGAAAACAAAAATCAGCGCAAGGTGCGCATTCAGAAGATTGAACGGAGATGGGCAAGGGAATGGAGGGAATACAGATATGTGACTCCAAAGTACATGAAGAAATTCGCCCTCAATCCTCCTTGCCCAAGAGCTCCATTGGCACCTGGCCAAGTAGCTGATCCCACAAGCATCAAACGTGGTGAGGACTTTCCTGAAGAATGGGCTAAGCGCCAAGCCAAATTGGCAAGACAGGCCAAGGAGGCAGTGAAGAAATACAATGAGGATTCTGCCACTGCTACTGCTACTGAGGCCTCGGTCCAACCGAGGAAATCCATGCCAAAGAAGCCTGCTCGTAAGCCAAGTGCTTCACCATCAGCGCCCTCACGGCCAAGTTCCTCAGCAGCGCCCTCACGGCAAATTCCTCACACTGCTCCTGCTCCACCCAAGTCTTCAGCAGTTCCGACAAAGTCCTCAGCTCCTGTGCATCTGACTACATGTCAAAGGACTGTTGGTTTCTCGATTGCCTCTGGTGTCTCAGCAAGTTCCTCAGCTGCACCAATTTCATCATCTGGCCCGACTCTGCTGATGACCAAAGCAACAGCTGGACAAGGTCCTCGGCCAAGTCCAAAGAAGAAACAGGTCGCATTCCATGTGCCATCTGATGATGAAGCTTCTGATGATGAACTCGCAGAAATCATCAGAGACAGATAGGTGAAGGCCGCTAGAGCCAAAGGCACATCTGTGCCACTGCTGTTGGATCCGAGGAAAATCCTCGATTATATTGATCTCTGGCACAAGGATCCAAACACCCCCATGCCTGATTTTCATCTGATCGCTGGTCAAAATCACATGCTGACCCATTTCATCACTGAAGAGAAATGGAAGTTTGAAAAGGCAAGAGAGATCAAGAAAGCTCAATACAGAAAGGAGAAGTTCCTGAAGAAAAACGTTGTCAAAATGACACCTGAAGAACTTCTCAAGGTCCAGACTGAAATTCAAGACCTCAGCAAAAACTTCGATGCTTATTATGCTGATTGGCAAGGGGCCAAAGTCAGATTCGTCAACCTGACGAAGAAATTCACAAATGTTGCAGCCTCAACGCAACATGAAATTCCTCAGGCTGAAGTCTCAGCTCAGCCGACTGAAGAACATGCCAGCACCGCTGATGAAGTTCAGGCTGCTGATGAAAATGCTAGTTCCAGGGCTGATGATCCCATTCTAGCTGCTGAAGAAATTGCCAGGGCATCCACTAGTGGTGCGCCTAAAGAAACTGAAGAAGTCAGGGCAACTGCACCAGTTGCGCCTGAAGAAATTCAACCAGATTCCTCAGCTCCTCCTGCGCCTACACCAACTCCAATTCTTCCATGTGCATTTGATATGAAGAAAACCAAGGCTGCAGAGCGAGTTGCAGTGAAGAAAAGGAAGGCATCAGCTGTGTCAAATTCTTCGGCTGCGAAGAAAATGAAGCCAATGACCAGCTCACTTGAAAATCCAATTGATGTTGTTCCAATTTCCTCCATGCCGTCAAAGGACCTTGTTCCTTTTGGAGAAGACTATGAGATCCCCATCGGATCTGATGAAGAACATCATTCTGCTGCTTCGTCAAAGCAGATTGATGAAGAAATTGAGGTGGACGAAATCCCCTCAATGCCCGTCATTTCCTCACCTATGCCTCAGTTCACAGCTGAAGAGGTTGGTGTTGAGGAAATTGAAGATGAAGATGTGGATATAGGATGCACCACACCTGTGATGAATGATGACTTTTGGGAAAGTCAGCACCCCAATACTCCTCTCTTCACCCCGCTCCAATAGATTCCTCAGTCCCCTGCACCAACAGTTCAAATGGGTTCTGAAGAAACTCATCCCACTCTCTCAGTGCATGAAGAAATTCCAGCCACTAGTGCTGATGAACCTGCTGCTGCTGATCCTCAGACTGCACCTATTGAGGAACAAGAAATTCCTCAGCCTGAAGAACCTGAGCTTGCGATTCCTGAGGTGGTAATGCAACTCACTGACATCCCTCTGCCAAAGCAAAAGAATCCATTCTCAAGCAAACAGAAGTTCAAGGCTGAAGATTTCTTTGCCGAGCACGTATTCTTCGCTGATTATAATCCATAAGATTCTGCTCGCATAAGGAAGAGGCGTTTCTGGACTGCCAGCCAAGCCAATTTCTATTCCTCAGTGCTCTTCAACAAAGACAAAGTCTTCGAGCATGCACATATTCCTCATGTGGACATGGAGTCTCTGCCCGGCTTTGAGCCAGTCCTCAGTGTTCTTCATGACGCAGGACTTCTGAATTTCTGCATTGATATCTGTGACTGGAATGAAGAACTCATTCTTCAATTTTATGCAACCCTGCACATCACCGGAAACGCTGAAGACGTGAACACATGGATATTAGACTGGATGTCTGAAAATACTCACTACAAGGCACTAGCAACTGAATTGCTTCGTGCTCTACCACTCAGTCCTCCAGTTGATGATGCTCGTTGTATCTACAATGAACCAGAACTTTCAAATCACTATATGCAAGTGCTGATGAAGCCTTTGAAGCCAAGGCATGCCCCAAGAACCAAATTCCAAGTCAAGGAATTATTGTATGTGCCTCGGACTGTCTATCGAATTCTGACGAAGACAATGAGTCCTATCAAAGGCCACGAGTCAAATGATGAAGAAGTCGTTGGCATCATGAAGAATTGCTTTTCAACATCATTCATGGCGTTCCCATAAACTTCCATGATTTCTTCATGAGGACTCTGGCCAATATTGCTATGTCACCACTCGAGCTGAAGCACTATGCTCCTTGGATAATGAGATTCATCAGGGCAAGATCTTCACTGAATTACAAAGCTGACACTCTGAACCATGGTAGCTACTTGCCTCCCATTGAAGTCCTCAAACGGACAGTTTCCTCAGCTGATGATAAAGGCAAGGCCGCTGCTGTGATCGATGAAGGCATTCATCCATTGGATGGTCAATTTTGCAAGGCTGCATCTTACTCTACCAATGACGATTCTGCCACACATGACTCTACCGCCAATACCTCAGTCAAGCAAAATCCTCAAGCCACAGCACCCAGGGTGATGACTGACCGTGAGTTACTCCTCAGTCTTCACCAGAAGGTTGATCGCAATCATAAATGGGTCAAGCGTCAGTTTGGTTCAATTCTTCACAACATGACCTCAACACACAATGTAGTGAAGAAGAACCACTACTACCTCCATGAAACCTTCAACCGTACCTGGGTTGTGCTCTCTCATGTCTACAACGCTGCTGATCTGAAGACTATGGGTCTCAAGGAAGAATTTGACTGGTCTGCACCTCCACCGAAGAAATTCAAGAAGGTCAAAGTTCCTTCCTTGGTGGCCAGTTCTTATTCTTCATCGCGTGACACTGATGAGTATGAAGATTTGGACGACACTGCGGCAGGCCCTGCTCCAACAAACAACCCTGACAACGCTGGCGCTCCTCCATCGACTTGAAATTCTTCAGGGGCGTTAGTCCTCAGTTTCAATCCTTTTGGTCATTTGATGACAAAGGGGGATAAATCTGAGTTAGCCTTCAAGCGGGTCTATATTTAAGGGCATTTTTTGTTAAGTTACAACTCTCGTTCTTCTGAAACTTTTATTTGGATCGAGTTGTAATCTTAAACCCGATGGTGCGCTGATAACTTTTGCTGCATTATGCTCTGCATGCTTATTTCCTCGTTAATGACATTGCACGCATGCTGAACCTCATCAGGCACCATATTTCATCATGCATTTCAAGTTCTTCATATTATATATCAAATGCGTGTATGAATTACAAGATATAGGGGGAGATCTCCATGATTAAACTCTTCAAATGTGCATTGCCTCAAAAGCAAATTCCTCACTATGCACATCTTCACGGGGAGTTCTACTATATCTTGTAATCAAATTCCTCAATACCAGTGTATACACTTCATATATTTATCCCCGTTGAAAACTTAACGTATGTTGTCATCAATCACCAAAAAGGGGGAGATTGTAAGTGCATCTAGTGCCCCTTAGTGATTTTCGTGTATTGAAGACTTATAGGTTAAGGGACTAATGCGTTTGTGAGTATACACAGGTCTATAAGTCTATGAGGAGTCTGATATTTACAGAGAAAGTCGACCCCTAAAAATGAAGTTCTTCAAGTGAAGACTTTGATATTCTGAAGACTTTCTGAAGACTTTGGAAGTGAAGAAATTGGTGTGACCTTGAAGACTTGGTGTTCATTTCTGGAACATGAAGCGTGAAGACTTTTGTTTTCGTAGTTTCATTTTCTCTTTCTTGAGTCATAGGAAACACCGTACTGTTAAAGGGGGTCGAGGAAATACTAAGGAAAAATTTCCATGTGATGCTCAACTCAAAATCCTACACCTACCGATCCCTTCGAGTGAAGCCTTTGGAAATCTCATACAGTTCAGTCACTTTCTTCAGTAACAGAGACAAAGTTCTTCTGGTCACTGATGAATTTGTTCTGACTGAGGAGTTAGGAATTCACCAGTGCGAATTACCTACACAGTGAGCAATGATAGCCCTGAGGAATTTGAGAGTCAGATTTCCGATCGTTGATGTGCTGCGCGCCAGCTGTCCCAAAATATCTTATCCACCTAACGGTCAAATCATTGAAGGGCATTTATGTCTTATCATGTCGGGCTGCTCCCTAGGCTATACATAGCCGCCCCCTACAACCACTAGCTGGTTGGCTGCTCTGAGAGAACTTGACACTTGTCATTTGAGAGCAACCCATCCTCCGAGGACTTTGAGCGAAAATCATCAAGTGAGGAAAATCCCAAACCCAAACACCTACAAACCCCAAAGTGATTGAGAATCACTGAAGAAATTGATCCTGCATGGATCCGACGCTTGTTACCTTTGAAGACTGTGCTTCTGCCAGACGGTTAGGCATCAAGGTCTAGAGCATCCAAGAGGAATTGTGGATCGCCTAGTAACCAAGTCTGTGAAGGTTTGGAAGTCGCCTGAAGACTTACCACGAGTGATTGGATGGGATCTGTGTGATCTTAGTTCAAGGAGAATACGGTGAGGACTGGGTGTCTTGAGCTGCATGTCCTCGAGTTTAAATACTCAGCCGCTCCAACCAGACGTACAACTGAGACAGCAGTTGGAACTGGTCTACCAAATCATTGTCTTCACCAACCTACTGGTTCTATTTCCTCAACCTTTTCATTTCCTCATTACTGTGTTGAGTGTTTGTTCATATCTGTGTTTGAAGACTTTGACTGAAGACTTTCTCAATTTCCTCAGTTCAATTTCTTCAGTCTGTTTGTCTTCATCTTGTGTTATCCTGTGATTACGCTTTCTGTACTCTGTGCTAGTCTTCATTTCATCATGATGACCATGCTTGTATTCTGTCATACTTACTTATGAGTACTTATTCCGCTGCTAATAGTTCTTCGCTAAGGAATTTCCTCACCGGCAAATTCCTCATTGAAGAATTCATAAAAATCGCCTATTCACCCCCCCCCCTCTAGTCGACATAACGCACTTTCACTGCCTTATTTCTAATTGTTAACGACCAATATAGATGGTCATAGCCTTGTAGATTGTGGTGGGTTGTGATGACTAGGAGCCATCTCATCAGTTTTGCCTATGTGTCATGTCCATGTGGCAGTTTTTGCCCTAGGTTGTGAAGCAACCTATATTTCTGTTATTCCAAAAATTCCCAAAAAATTCTCATAAATGTTTTGGATCATATCTTCATCAAATATGTCAAAAACATTCCTTGCCTAGTTCAAAAATAATTCGAAAATATTCATTTTCCTATTCTGTTCAGAGCAACACTTTGTGAAGGAAGTACCACTTTTGCATGTCCAAATGGTATCCATTTTCTACAGTGCTTTCCTATGCCCAAATAACCATCCTCCACCAAATGCCAGCTCAATCCATTCATTATTTTGAGCGCAGCTTCAACATTCGTATTTATGTCTAGTGTGGTACTTTGTAAAGCAAGTACCACCTAGGCTCCTCCTTTTGAGGTGAAAATTTGTGAAGACGGTCTTCTTAGTAACTGAGCATCCTCAGCCAAAACTCACGCCCATTAGCCATGTGCATTTCCCGTACCACAAATCAAACACTTGGCTGCTTATTCATGTTTGAGCATCGATCGGTCTCCTCGTGAGAATCTTATGTTGTGATTTTCTTCCTAGCACCTACCTGGGGAGTGCCCAACCCACTAGACATGCTTAGGCCGCCCAGAACACATGGCAATGCCACGGTCACGCGGTGACCATGCGGCGGGCATGCTTACGCGCTCTAGAGTTGGGGCCCTCGGCCACCGTCCAAACCTTGATGTGTCGCCATCAAACCATGTATTTCTGATTAAATAGATACTTATTTACCTAGAAATGATTTTTGGAAAAAATAAAGAGCAAACTATGAGGCAGCTGCAGTTCAAATTTGACCCGCTTCCAACTGAATCGACGGGAATTTGTCTTTTTCACCAGAGGTGGATCAAAAAATTTGACACCCAACCATTTTGTCAATTGTGCATTAAATATGGCCTAGTATTTTCTAAAATTGATTAGGTCCAATTTTGCAACAAATATATGGTAGGTCCTTCACAAAAAAAACTCATTTCAGGCACTCAAAAAATGGAAAATGGTTTTTTCGTCCAAATAAAATGAAAACTTCCTTAGGCAACATTGTTTGCCATTCCAATATGCACCCTTGTGCACAATATGAGATCATTTGAACAAACTATGCCATGAATGTGGCCATAAGATTGATCATTTGGCTTGAAAGCCATGAATCTTCACACTTGATAGCTCATTTTTTAGAACACTTTTTAAAAATAATTACCGTATTACAAGTTTATTATTTTTCCTGGAAACTTGGTCACGTATAACGACACAATGCGAAGGTTTCCCAATTTTTCGATTTTTAAAAAAAATTATGCTCGTTTCAAAATGCGGTTAAAACGGCGGGCTTGACCGTTCCTAGCTAGTGGTTGAATCTTGGAATTTGTTTGTTGTTTCTCTAATTAAATAGATACTTATGTACCTAGAAATGATTTTTGGAAAAAATAAATAGCAAACTATGAGGCAGGTTCAGTTCAAATTTGACCCACTTCCAACTGAATCAGCGGGAATTTGTCTTTTTCACCAGAGGTGGATCAAAACTTTTTACACCCAACCATTTGGTCAATTGTGCATTAAATATGGCCTAGTATTTTATAAAAATCATTTGGTCCAATTTTGCAACAAATATATGGTAGGTCTTTCACAAAAAAACCTCATTTCGGGCACTCGAAAAATGGAAAATGGCTCTTTTGTGCAATGAAAGTGAAAACTCCCCAAATCAACATTGTTTGGAATTCCAAGATGCACCCTTGTGCACAATATGAGATCATTTGAACAAACTATGCCATGAATGTGGTCATAAGATTAATCATTTGGCTTGAGAGCCATGAATCTTCATGCATGATAGCTCATTTCTGAGAACACTTTTTTAAAATAATTTCCATATTACAAGTTTATTATTTTTCCTGGAAACTTGGTCACATATGATGACTTAATGCGAAGGTTTTCCAATTTTTTGATTTTTTTTTGAATTTTTTATGCCTGTTTCAAAATGCGGTCAAAACAACGGGCTTGACTGTTCCTAGCTAGTGGTTGAATCTTGGAAAACTTTTGATGTTTCTCTTATTAAATATATACTTATGAACCTAGAAATGATTTTTGGAAAAAATAAACAACAAACTATGAGGCAGCTGCAGTTCAAATTTTACCCGCTTCCAGCTGAATCGACAGAAATTTATCTTTCTCACCAGAGGTGGATCAAAACTTTTTACACCCAACCATTTGGTCAATTGTGCATTAAATATGGCCTAGTATTTTATAAAAATGATTTGGTAAAATTTTGAAAGAATTATTTGCTAGGTTCTTCACAAAAAAACATCATTTGGGGCACTCGAAAAATGGAAAATGGCTCTTTTGTGCAATGAAAGTGAAAACTCCCCAAATCAACACTGTTTGGAATTCCAAGATGCACCCTTGTGCACAATATGAGATCATTTGAACAAACTATGCCATGAATGTGGTCATAAGATTGATCATTTGGCTTGAAAGCCATGAATCTTCACGCATGATAGCTCATTTTTGAAAACACTTTTTTAAAATAATTTCCATATTACAATTTTATTATTTTTCCTGGAAACTTGGTCACATATGATGACACAATGCGAAGGTTTTCCAATTTTTTGATTTTTCTTGAATTTTTTATGTCCGTTTCAAAATGCGGTCAAAACGTCGGCATGACCGTTCCTAGCTAATGGTGGAATCTTGGAATTTTTTTGTGTTTCTATGATTAAATAGATACTTATGTACCTAGAAATAATTTTTGGAAAAAATAAAGAGCAAACTATGAGGCAGCTGCAGTTCAAATTTTACCCGCTTCCAGCTCAATCGGCGGAAATTTGTCTTTTTCACGGGAGGTGGATCAAAACTTTTTACACCCAACCATTTGGTCAATTGTGCGTGAAATATGTCCTAGTATTTTAGAAAATTTATTTGGTACAATTTTGAAATAAATATATGGTAGGTCCTTTATAAAAAACTCATTTTGGGCTTTTGAAAAATGAAAAATGAATTTTTAATCAACCATGACCAATTTTTTAGTCAACTACGACCAATTTAGATGGTCATGACATCGTATCCGTGTGCTGCATTTTGATTGGTCTGTGGGCATTTCACACGGATCGTGGATCGAACACCGTCGGATGCTCGTGGAACCAATGGTAGTCCTCACCCTAAGCCCACCTAAGCTGAAACCCTAGTCCTCGTGGACATTTTCCATCCACCCCCCGCCTCCTCTCTTTCTCCCCTCGTTCTCTTCTCCTTCCTCTCTCCCCTCCCCTATGCCTCCCGCGCGCACCCCTCACCTCCTCCGAGACCGCCGGAGACCCCCACCCTCTCCTCTACCCCCCACCCCGGCGCCCCCCACCTTTCCCTTTTTTCCCAAGTGCCCAAAACCCTAGCCCGCGGCGCAGCCATGGCGACTCTGGATCCGCGGGCTAGAGGTGCAGCACCGGATCCGGTCCAGGGCGCCGCCATCATGCAACACCACCACCAGCTAGACCGCGGCGTGGACGGGGTTCTATGCCCGACCAAGTCTGCCCCCTGCATCCCCGTGCCCGACGGCTCGTTCCGCCTCAACCTCTCCGTCTCCTAGGACTTGCGCCGCCGCCTCCAGGACCACGTCTTTGCGCTCGAGGAGGACCTCCACGCAGCCGCTCGTCGCATCAACCTCCTCAGTTCCCCAATTCCCTTTCCCCCCTTCCCCAATTCCCCATCCATTCTGCTGTGGTCCACCCTGACGGATCGAAACGGCCCCATGCAGAGTGATTCCGCGATGAACGCGGAGGGGCTCCATCTCATCTCCATGGCGTCGTTTGCTTCCGTTTGGACGACGACGCCATCCGCGTCCTTTTGCTGCTCGTCGAGGTAAGGTATTCTCTCGATTTGATCTTCTCTCCTTAGCTTCCCTTCCCTTGACTCATGCGCCGTGGCTTCCTTCCTCTCGCAGGTGCACTTGGTCAAACATCACCAGCCATGTCGCTCGACGTGGCTGTACCATCCTACTCCTCGTCGGTGCCCCAGCCTGGGCATCTGCATCTGCATCTGCATCTGGTATAAGCCCTCCCTCCTCTGCTCTGTCGGGCTCTCTGTCACTTATGCGCCTCTGTTTTTTGGGACTGCCATTATGGCTGCTTCTTGTTGGTTGCAGTCAAAATCAATGACAAGCTAGCAAGCAATCATGCGTGTGTGGCCATGGCCTTCTTTAGAATAGGGGTGCCACTGTTTTGCTGTGGGAGTAGGAGTAACTCTTGTTCGAGATCTGATCTACTAGAACTGAATTTCTCCCCTGTTTTGTTGTGGTCGTATGCTCTATGGTCACTGATGGGTGCTGCATACCTGTAGATTACGACCAAAATTTGAGCAGTTTCAGTCGTGTAGATTATAACTGAATCATGCCCTGCTTTGTTGTAGTTGTATGATCTTACTGCTGAATTGATTGTTGTATTGTTCAAACTGAAGTCTTCCAGTTGGCTTGCTACAATGTAGTATATCACTGTACTTCAGACTTATTGTAGAATTTGGGCCTGGGCGCTTTGGAATTTAGTTGTAGTCTGTCCCTTAATTTACTCCGCACTTTGCTCTGCTTGGCGATCGGCCTGCCTTGCTACTCCATGGTCACTGATGCGTGCTGTATATACAGATTAAGACCAAAACTGGAGTAGTTATGACAACAGTTTGATATTCCTTTGCTAGCACATTTCCTTTATCTCTTAGCATATACTGTGATTATGACGTGTGGGCTCTTGGAAAAGCCATCTGTCTGTGTTTCTGTAGTTATTTGTATTAAGTGCTCCACATTTGTTTTTCAACATGGACAATCCATCATCAGCTTTAAGAGCTTGTTGCCCTTGGTCACAAAGTGGGTTTCTGTTAACTTGATGGAGACTAGTTATAAACTAGTCAATGCATCTTAATCGATTATTGCGTAGCATTGTTTTGTACTCCTACTTCATTTATTTATGCAAATATTGCAATAACAAGTACTGTTGTTTGCAGACCTCTTCCACCACTACCTAATCTAGAGATCTTCGATGTGGTCGTTGAGAAAGCTGCAGGTCAGGCTCTTGTATGGGTAAACAATGCGTTGGCTGTTGCCCATGACATTGCCATCAAGAGAGACATGACAGTTTTTATACAGGTATCTCTCTCGCGTACCCGTAACTTGTTCGTGATGCACGTTTCATATACATGCACACACAAACTTCTCTCTGTATTGTACCTCATGCACGTTTCACACTTTCTCTGAAATGAAATAATAAGGTTCACACTCCATGGACCAGGACGACCAGCGGAACCTCCATGGCGATGATGAAGCCCTGCACATGGTCGAGCTTGATGGAACAACAGTGCCTCGGTGTGGTGCAGCCGAGTTGGGCCACACTAGTGCATTAGGAACTCTGCATATAGTAGTAGGAGTATTTTATATGTTGTTCATTTCTTGGCCACCCAGCATGTTTGCTAATCATCCATCTGCCTCATGTTATATGATCCCTACCTAGTAACTTCATTATACGCAGACTTGTGGTGTTGGTTTAGTTTAGTCAAATTAATATATATATACTGCTATGCTACTACTACTACTGTCTGCATTTAATCTAGATTAGTAGCTTCATCAATCAGTGGCAAACAAAAAAAACAATCCTGAACAACACCCTGGTTGTTATAAGTGTAATATAATTTATCTTTGCTGAATTTGTATCTGATTCCACTGTTTGATTCCTCCCTAGATTTGTGTCTAGTTTAAACATTACATGGAATATTTTTCAGCAGTCTAGTAGGCAACGATGATATCAATATAAGAGGTTATCTTAGCTTGTTAGTGTGTGCTTAATGAACTATGTGAGCTCTCTTTATTGCATCTTGTATGCTCATACATTAGCATGAAATAGTATTGCTCATACAGTACATGGAATATTTATGAGCATAGTTTTTGTGCCATATCCATTTCACACTTGGCATCTGCCATTGTAACTTCATGCTGATGTAACATGTGAATCTGTTGGTCCTTCTTATTGTCTTTAAAGAAGTCAATGTACCTACCTATTTTTGTGCTCTGTTATTATCTTTGATCAGTATCGGTTGTGTCTCTTAGAGATACACTCCTACCTTTTCTGACTTGAGTTGTTAACTATTGTTCCATACTTCTGTTAGTTATAACAAAAAATCTTTGAACTTGGTACTGCATGAGTTTTTACTACTGCTAACAGAGAGTATTTGCTACTACTAAAACAGCGATTTTGTATGCGCTGCTACCTTATGAGTGTTTTCCTTGTAATATTTCACCTTGGCATGCATATGTTTGTTCGGTTTGAACTTTGCATGACATGATATAATTATTTCCAGTGTTTTTCTCAACTTATTTTCATTGCCACTTTATATATAGTTAGCTTGTACTTGAAGCTGTGGGTTAATGTGGTGATTTTGTTCTACTTGGATGCATTGGTACCCCCATAATTGAGTGCATGCATGCAATGGCAAGAAGATCATGGTTGTACGCATCATCAAGCAACCCATGGAGATAATCGACCTCCTCACTGATGGTAACTCAATCTAGATAATCACTTTATACTCTCCTACCGTTGTGATGTTAGTATGCTTCTACTGACTAGTATTGTTAGATCTTGCCAGTAGTAGAATGGTATTTTGTTTTAGGCACAATGTGTTGCAGCGAAGTCTTTTGCATGATCTGCACTTGCGCAATGCATATTTGTCTCTGTTTTCTTTTATGAATGAGTACCTCATTTTAAGTAGCTGGAGAACAAAAAGCATGGTACTAGCTGAATTTATGTTGTCATTCTAAATAACTGTCCTTTTTTGAATGGTCAATTCATACTATATTGGCATCTGTCCTTTTTTTTAATGGCCAATTCATAGTATATTTGGCTTCTGTTTTCTAATTCTTCTCTGCTGATTCATGACAGGAGCAGGTGCCTAGTTTGTGATCGCTATTGAAGGAGCTCAATGCTGAAGAACATAACACTTGTAGAGTTCTGATGGCTAAGAGCTTGTAACTGTAGAGCTTGTAACTGTTATTACACTTCTAGAGCATGTAAAGTATATGCTAAGAGCTTGTATCACGTGTTATTTGTACAACTAAGAAGTATTATGTGGTCTGTACTGAAACGAGCTTCTAAGATCTCTGTACTGAAACGAGATGATATTATTTGAAGTATTATGTGGTCTGTTCCAATTTAAATATTGGTTATTTATTTACTGTTAAATTGAAATAAGAAGAATATGACTCTGACATCTGGGACCCATTGATCAGAACCTGACAACTGTGGCCCAATCTGACTAGTGGCCCCTTTAAAAAAAGAAAAACTGAGTATTAAGAAAGAAGGCCATGGCCCAAAAACAAAAAGGCTAAAATATTAGGCCAGGACCATGTAGCCGACCAGAATGACAAAAAATGATGACTAAAAAGGCTGAATTAATGGGCTTGGCCCATGTAAAAGAAAGAATTGGACCGGGCTCATTCTAAGTAGCGACCTTTTCAATTGGTCGCAATTTTTCCATGTCAGATTGCCACATTGGATCTGACGTGGCCTGGGCAGACAGCCAGTGACCAAAACAAAAGGTCATGGGTTCCATGACCTTTTGTTTTGGTCATAAACGTCTACGACCTTATCCGGAAGAAGGTCGCTATAGTCAGTTAACGACGGCCAGCTTTTGACCTTCTGTTTTTGGTCACAAAAAGGTCGCAAATGAAAAACCATGACCTTTCAGTGACCGATAGTGGTGGTCACAAGTTGACATATTTCTTGTAGTGGAAACTTGATGCTCGTCGCATTTCAGCTAGCCTACATTTCATGCACATAAAGGCAAAGGGAACGTGCGGCCGAGAGGGGTGAGGCGCATTCGGGGATGTGGTGTCGTGGGTTGGACTGGCTTCGCGGGAATCGTGAGTGGCAGTGTATGAAATGTGATGGTCGTCGTAGTTCAACTTCCATGGACAAGTTGTCATGTCTACTAACACATGCATTGCATACCGATCACTGGAAGGAGTAGTAGAGAAAGCTAGGCGGATAAATAGTTCCTTATAGTCAAGCGGACCTACGCTGCTACTTGTTCCAAAGACATGCACACCATCGAAATAGTTCATCTATATCAATATACATAGAGAGGAAATGTTTTTTACAAGAGAGGAAATCGTTCATCCATCCATAATGCCCTGCTGCTGGTGCAGCTTCTTTTTCTTCTTGTTGTTGTTGTTCTCATTTTCTGTGGGAGACGGCTTCGCAACAAGCTATTTGGACCTTGCAGCTATATCAAAACTCACATGGGCATCGAGGGTAGCATATTTTATCCACTCGTACGTCAAGAGATAATTCTCCCATCCAAATGACCTTAATGTCAGCGTCTCGTCACCCTTCTGAAGATTTGTTCCAAGCACAAAATTTTCTACTTTGAATAGTGATGGTGTCTGTTTATCACAATCTTCTACAGGAATTGATTCTCGTTTGTAGGTCAGCGATGCTTTTCAAATCAAGGTTGTACGGTGCCAGCTTTTGTTTGTCCCCTTCGATGGCTGCCCCATAGAAGTATATGTCCTCCCGAGACAAGAAATCATGGAGCTCACCTGGTATGAAGGGCGCGTGTATGATGTCGTACACCAAAACATCATCTTCGAGGCACAACTGAAGGATGGCGGCGCGTTGGATCTTCCCAGTGGCACGCTCCATGTACTCTGCATCGAGACCGATGACCTTCATCTCTACCTTTTGGAGGGAGTTGGATACATTGTTGATCCACTTCCGAACAACCCTTGGGTGGTCGGTGACGGTGGCAACTATGCTCAATGAGCCTTCGACGAGGACATGTTGGATGCTAAAAACCTGCATCTGGATCTCTTTCGCCATTTGGAACCGCTCGACCGGAGGGCTATGGTTTGGAGAATTAGGATTAGATGGCTATTCTAACTAAAGAACATGATTATTTAAAGGGGCTTAGAAATTACTCCAGGAGTATGTGAAGAGTTTAAAACAATGTGAATGCAGTGGGGTTTGGATGCAAATGAAGATGAAGGAGAGGTGAAGAAGCCGAGGAAAATCGGTTCCCGATGGAGAAGTAAATGGGAGAATGGCCTGTAGGCAGTTGATTAGATGACTAGGTAGACTAAACAAAAAGGCTATGCAGGTAGACTGAGGAGTGGTACTTGTCCGTGTATGTGCCCATCCTTCTAGCGCTACATGTGCCACTGGCTAGTTGAGGTCACTCTTTCGAATCACCGTGGCGAGACTTTTATGATTCCTTTTTATTTCTGCACCCCTCCTGACAGGTGGGACGTATGCAAACAGATATAAGAAAATGTGTCGTAGCTGGTTCGGATGGATATTTGCGCGTGCATGGGAGACACAACATTCTCTGGTTAAGGAATATGCGGTTATCATCAAAAAAAGAAAAGGCCCTTCTTCGCACTTCCGCATGCACAAGAATTTGGTTCTGCTTGCAATATGGATGATACCTGGAGGATGAAGTGAACCCAGAGGCATGCTAGCACGGGAGACATATTTCCGCTATACAGTACTACTCTGTATGTTCCTACTAGTAGTAGTACAACTGTGGTACACTTGATGGTCAAAATATTATTCATTCGGTCCTCACAGTGAAGTGACAAGACCCTGCGCCCGAGGTGACACTAGTCCAGGTGGCGTGTTCGGGTTACCAAATTCAGCCTCACCTTGTGCATTGTGCAGTCACTGTCACCGCTGTTGTATAGCATGCCTCGCCTCGTCTCCCTCTCCCCTAGCACTACTCCATCTCCATCTCCATCTCGCCGGAGATCCTAAGGTCACTCTACATCATCTCATTGTGCACCCGCGTACCCTCGCCTCGCTCGCCTCCCCCAGTACCGCTATTCCAACGCCAGCCGCTCCACCACCGAGAACCTTCTCCCCCATAAATCAAGCTCCCAAAACCCCCACCTTACAAACTCCACCATGGCCGAACGAGAACCGCGCAGCATCCATATGAGCCATGATTGGAGCAATCTCCCCAATGACATCCTCTACTTTTGTTGTTTGCATATGGATATGTTGACCTCCTTGCGGCTGGCTACATGCTCGAGGGACATGCACACGGCCATCATCAAAGCAAGGCCTAAGCTTTTCAAGACACCCTGCTTGCTGCTATCTGATCTTGCGAGATTTTCTCACCATGATACAGAGGCGTACATGATGCATGCCCCTCAACTTCAATTCGACCTCCATTAGCCGAAACTTCTTTGCACGTATGTAGTGGGTCGCCATACATCATTTCCTTCGACTTCGATTCGATCACCATCACCCGAAACTTCTTGCAGGTATGTACTAGGTCGGCATGAACTCCCACTGGATGGTTGTCGTTAGAGAACATGGGAGAAAGTTTGTGCTCGTGAACTTCCATACCTCCCATGAGATTATCCTTCCTCCGTTGGATTATATAGGGTTTTACCATCATGGTCCAAGTCATCTAGATTACCGTGTCAGTTGGACGGGCCTTGTTTTGCAGAAGATTGTAATCTGCCAAGTGCCCACACAACATGCGGATTACGCAGACTTCAAGCTAATTGCCTTGTTCAACCGCGGACTTGCCTATCTTTACGCCAGTGCCTTCTTTAGCTGGAGACAACTCAGCTCGCAGTGGATCATCAAAGCTGATACACTTCTGTGATGCCATTGAACATAATGGCATAATCTACGTGATTGACAAAGTAGATGGCACCACGTATTGCTAGGACGGCGCGTGTAAGTTGTTTTCATCTAATGTTGATGATAACGCCATGACACTTTTTGAACTTTTTGTGATGATTGGCATATACCTGTTTAATCATAATTTAAGTAGAACTATGGCAATGTATTAGAGACGTCATAAATAAGCTATATTTGGAATGACATAATTCATGCGATTGTGACCATGTCATTACAACCAATTTGTACCCTTGAATAATCAAATGGTTAGGAAGATATGGATATTCTCCTTATTTTACAGTAATCTGTATACTACTAAATATGAGTGTGTATCAATAGCCATGTTAGTTTCCTCATTTTCATGATGTAGAAACATGCATCACACTGTTGGTTTCATCTAACCATACATTAGGGAAGTAAATGTGCCTATGGAGAACTCTATATTGGGAAGTAGTGAACTCCTGTAATGCTTGCCATGTGTACATACCTATATTCGCCCTTCAGCAATCAATGGCTAGAATAATATCCTCACAAAAAATTTGCCCACAGAACATTAGTATATAGCAATGCATGGTCTGTTAGTTTCCTTGAATAATTTGTTTGTGAGGACAGAACATGATTACATAACATGCATGACATGGTAGTTTCCTGTGAAGAATCAATTGCGAGATAACATGAGTATAACCATGCATGGAACTTCTATGTTTTCGAACCCAGTATACATTTCCCTGTATTTTCCTCTCAGTTCTAACAGGGACATATCAATGTTGTTTCTTGCATTATCCTACTCATACTCTGAACAATGCTGATCTTACATTAACCATGCCTGTCCTTTTTGATATGATGCAGTGTCCCTATAGTTACTGCCCTTTGTGATCACACCACCTTTGCCAAAAATAGGGAAGCACAACTGGTTCAGCGCTCGATCAGACGACGGCAAGAGACTGATGATCATTCGCAAACATGAGCCGGAAAAGTTATATTGCAAAAACCCCACTGTGTACAAGCACTGTGAAATACGTGAGTATCCGGACAGTGGCTGTTACGTCTATGAGCAGGATATCAGCTTGTTGAGGCCTACAGGATTTTTGAGTTGGAGGCGGGTAAATCCTTGGTTCACACTCTCCGTTTCTTGGACTCAATTATCCAATTAACCAGGAGATCACCGTTGGCAACGACCTTGATGGCAGATGATACATCTCCAACGTATCTAAATCTTTTATTGTTCCATGCTATTATATTATCTATTTTGGATGTTTTATATGCATTAATATGCTATTTTATAGGGCTTTTGGGACTAACCTATTAACCTAGAGCCCAGTGCAAGTTTTTGTTTTTTCCTTGTTTTATAGTTTCGCAGAAAAGGAATACCAAACGAAGTCCAAACGGAATAAAACTTTCGCGGTGATTTTTCTTGGACCAGAAGACACCTAGGAGACTTGGAGTGCAAGTCAGAAGAGCTACGAGGCGGCCACAAGGTTGGAGGGCGCGCTCAGGGGGGTAGGGTGCGCCCCCAACCCTTGTGGGCCCCTCAGTGACTCCCTGGCCTAGATCTTCCTCCTATATATTCTCAAATACCCCAAAAACTTCTAGGGGGCTACGAAACCACTTTTCCACCGCTGCAACCTTCTGTACCCATGAGATCCCATCTAGGGACCTTTTCTGGCGTCCTGCCGGAGGGGGATTCAATCGCTGAGGGCTTCTACATCAGCACCAATGCCTCTCCGATGAAGCGTGAGTAGTTTACCACGGACCTACGGGTCCATAGCTAGTAGCTAGATGGCTTCTTCTCTATCTTTGATTCTCAATACAAAGTTCTCCTTGATGTTCTTGGAGATCTATTCGATGTAATACTCTTTTGCGGTGTGTTTACCAAGATCCGATGAATTGTGGATTTATGATTAGCTTATCTATGAATATTATTTGATTCTCCTCTGAATTCTTATATGCATGATTTCATATCTTTGCAAGTCTCTTCAAACTATCGATTTGGTTTGGCCAACTAGATTGGTTTTCTGGCAATGGGAGAAGTGCTTAGCTTTGGGTTCAATCTTGCGGTGCTTGATCCTAGTGACAAAGGGGAACCGACATGTATTTTATTGTTGCCATCGAGGATAAAAAGATGGGGTTTTCATCATATTGTTTGAGTTAATTCCTCTACATCATGTCATCTTGCCTTATGCGTTACTCTATTCTTATGAACTTAATACTCTAGATGCATGCTGGATAGCGGTCGATGTGTGGAGTAATAGTAGTAGATGCAGAATCGTTTCCGTCTACTTGATACGGACGTGATGCCTATACTCATGATCATTGCATTAGATATCGTCCTAACTTTGCGCTTTTCTATCAATTGCTCAGTAGTAATTTGTTCACCCACCGTAATAATTTCTATCTTGAGAGAGAAGCCTCTAGTGAAACCTATGGCTCCCGGGTCTATTTTCCATCATATAATCTTCTATTTTCCATCATATAAGTTTCCGATCTACAATTTTAGTTTCCTATTTACTTTCTTTGCAATCTTTTACTTTCCGTTCCATAAATCAAAAATACCAAAAATATTACTTTTCGTTTATCCATCCATATCATATCTAACTTTGCAAATAACCGTGAAGGGATTGACAACCCCTTTATCGCGTTGGGTGCAAGTAGGTGTTTGTTTGTGCAGGTATTTGGTGGCCTGTTGCATTGTATCCTACTGGATTGATACCTTGGTTCTCAAAAGCTGAGGGAAATACTTACTCTACTTGGTTGCATCACCCTTTCGTCTTCAAGGGAAAAACCAACGCAAGCTCAAGAGGTAGCAGCAGAGAGGCTCTGTTTGCTATGGAAAACTATGTCTACATGGTGAGCCCTAGGAGTTCGGGAGAAAACTCCCCTGATTGTCAACGATACAGCTGAGGGAGTCCTGGACTAAGGGGTCCTCGGACAGCCGGACTATATATGTAGCCGGACTGTTGGACTATGAAGATACAAGATAGAAGACTTCGTCCCGTGTCCGGGGGGGACTCTCCTTTGCATGGAAGGCAAGCTTGGCGATTCGAATATGTAGATTCCTTTCTCTATAACTGACTTTGTACAACCCTAGCCCCTCCCGGTGTCTATATAAACTGGAGGGGTTTAGACTTCTAGAGTTTAGTCTGTAGCCACAACAATCATAACCTCATAGGCAAGACTTCTAGGGTTTAGCCATTACGATCTCGTGGTAGATCAACTCTTGTAATACTCGTATTCATCAAGATCAATTAAGCAGGAAGTAGGGTATTACCTCCATAGAGAGGGCCCGAACCTGGGTAAACATTATGTCCCCCGCCTCTTGTTACCATTAGCCTTAAACGCACAGTTCGGGACCCCCTACCCGAGATCCACCGGTTTTGACACCGACATTGGTGCTTTCATTGAGAGTTCCGCTGCATCGTCACCAGAAGTCTTGATGGCTCCATCAATCATCTACAGCAACGCTATCCAGGGGGAAATCTTCCTCCCTAGACAGATCTTCGTATTCAGTGGCATCGCACTACGGGCCAACTCGCTTGGCCGTCTAGAGTAGATCGATAGTTATGCCCCTGGCCATCAGGTCAGATTTGGAAGCCTGAATTTTGTGGTCGATATCCGTGGAGACTTCATCTTCGACGGGTTCGAGCTCATGACGGCTGTCCCCGGCTGAGGGAGTCCTGGATTAGGGGGTCCTCGGACAGCCGGACTATATACTTTGGTCAGACTGTTGGACTATGAAGATACAAGATTGAAGACTTCGTCCCGTGTCCGAGTGGGACTCTCCTTTGCGTGGAAGGCAAGCTTGGCAATTCGGATATGTAGATCTCCTTCTCCATAACCGACTCTGTGTAACCCTAGCCCCCTCTGGTGTCTATATAAACCAGAGGGTTTAGTCCATAGGACAACAACAATCATAATCATAGGCTAGCTTCTAGGGTTTAGCCTTTACGATCTCGTGGTAGATCAACTATTGTAATACTCATATCATCAATATCAATCAAGTAGGAAGTAGGGTATTACCTCCATAGAGAGGGCCCAAACCTGGGTAAACATCATGTCCCCCGCCTCCTGTTACCATTAGCCTTAGACGCACAGTTCGGGACCCCCTACCCGAGATCCGCCGGTTTTGACACCGACATTGGTGCTTTCATTGAGAGTTCCACTGTGTCATCGCGGTAAGGCTTGATGGCTCCTTCAATCATCTACAACGATGCGATCCAGGGTGAGGTTTTTCTCCCCGGACAGATCTTCGTATCCGGCGGCTTCGTACTGCGGGCCAACTCGCTTGGCCATCTGGAGCAGATCAATAGCTACGCCCCTGGCCATCAGGTCAGGTTTGGAAGCTTGAACTACACTGCCGACATCCGCGGAGACTTGATCTTCGACGGATTCGAGCCCATGACAGGTGCGCCGTATAGTCATGATGAGCATGACTTAGATCTGCCATCAGACGCTTTTCAGGAGAACGCACCTGCAGCTGCCCTGGCCTTAGATCCGGAGCAGATCGCGCCATCTGAGGACGGGTGGATAGACCCTGCCACGGAGGCCGCACACTCATCGGCGCTAGAGCCGAACACAGACTTCACCTCCAAATAGATCTGTGTCATTGGACCCTCGGACTCGCCTCCGGCCATAGGTTCTGAACCACGCGCATCCGTGCCTATTGAATCTGATTGGGCACCGATCATGGAGTTTACCTCCGCGGATATCTTTCAGCGCTCACCCTTGGGCGACGTGCTAAATTCACTGAAATCTCTCTCCCTGTCAGGAGACTCTTGGCCGAACTATGTCCGTCTTGAGTGGGAAGCAGATGACGAAGAAATTCGTTTCCCACCCACCACCCACTTGGTAGCCACTGTCGATGACTTAGCCAACATGCTTGATTTCGACTCAGAAGACATCGACGGTATGGACGACAATGCTGGAGAGGAACAGGAACCACCGCCCGCAGGGCGCTGGACAGCCACCTCATCATATGATATATACATGGTGGACACACCAAAAGAAAACAACGGCGATGAATGGAAGGATGCAATAGAGGATAATCCTCTTGAGAAGCAACCAAAGCAATGATGTCGGCGCCGCTCTAAATCCCGCCACAGTAAAAACAGCGATAACAGCGCAAGAAAGAATAATTCCCTGGTCGACTCCAAAGGCAACGAAAACCCCATGGACCCAGCGATAGAGCAGGATGAGCCAGGGGACGCCGAACATAGTTCGGGCCGCTGTCCGATCATAGTGATGGCGGAGATAAAACTCGTAAATCTGTCTCCGGAGAGGAGAACAGTCCAGACGACGATGCACTCATCATCCAGGAAAGGCAGTTGGAACAAGAGAACCTCCAAAGAAGGCTTATCTCCACCGCGAGGAGCTTGAAGAAGCAGAAGCAAAGGCTTAAGGCCGCACGGGATACGCTCAACCACAGATGGAACAAAGTGCTCGACACTGAACAAAAATACGATGGCGATCGCCACACGAAAAGCTACCCGAAGCGCAAGCTGCTGCCCGAATTCGATGACGAGGCTATAGAGCCCATTCCAACGAAAAATAATTCGGCCGATCCGCCGGACCGACCACCCCGTGGCCGTGAAAGGGCGGCTAATGACGCCGCACACAAGTCAGCACACAATTTACGTGAGCACCTGGACAAAAAAGCCGGTACGGCCAGGTCCATTTATGGATCTAGGAAGCATGCTCCGGCACAGGATCACAGCCACCAAAGCGATCATACTGATCGAATACTAGCTCGAAATCAATACTGAACACAACAACCGTTGACAGCATGCCATGACACATCCAAATACAGGGGTGTCGTGCACCTCCTATGCTTCACCGACTAGGTGTTGGATCATGAATTTCCAGAGGGATTCAAACCCGTGAACATAGAGGCATACGATGGAATGACAGACCCTGGGGTCTGGATTGAGGACTTTATCCTTCACATCCACATGGTCCGTGGAGATGATCTCCATGCCATCAAGTACCTGCCCCTCAAGTTGAAAGGACCAGCCCGGCACTGGTTGAAAAGCCTCCCCGAAAACTCAATTGGAAGCTGGGAGGAACTTGAGGATGCTTTCAGGGCTAATTTTCAAGGGACCTATGTCCGACCTCCGGATGCAGACGATCTAAGTCACATAATTCAACAACCCGGAGAGTCATCCCGTAAGCTTTGGAACAGATTTCTCACAAAGAAGAATCAAATCGTCGACTGCCCGGATGCCGAAGCCTTAGCGGCTTTCAAGCACAGTGTCCGGAATGAATGGCTCGCCAGACACCCCCGGCCAGGAAAAATCGAGGACAATGGCGGCCCTAACAAGCCTTATGACCCGTTTTTGCGTGGGCGAGGACAGTTGGTTGGCCCGCAGCGGCACCAGCGACCCAGGCACATCCGAAGTCAGGGATGGCAATGGGATGCCATGAAGCAATTAAAACAAGCGTAGAAATAATGAAGACAGCCCAGACAACACGGCGGTAAACGCCGGATTCAGGGGATCTCAACCCGGTCAACGGAAAAAAGCCATTTAAAGGCAGCAGAGATGGACCATCCAGCCTAAACAAAATTCTGGACAAATCATGTCAGATTCATGGCACCCCCGAAAAACCTGTGAATCACACCAATAGAGAATGTTGTGTCTTCAAGCAGGCCGACAATCTAAACACCGAACACAAGGGGAGGGAGCATCCAAGTGAAGACGAGGACGAACTGCGCCAGCCGAACACTGGGGGGCAGAAAAAAATTCCACCAGAGGTCAAAACAGTGAACATGATTTACGCAACTCACGTACCAAAGAGGAGGCGCAAACGCGCACTCTGAGACGTATATCCTGTAGAGCCTGTCGCCCCCAAATTCAACCCATGGTCGGCCTGCCCGATCACTTTTGATCGCAGGGATCATCCGACTAGTATCCGGCATGGAGGCTCGGCCGCCTTGGTGCTCGACCCAATAATTGACAGATACCATCTCACCCGGGTCCTTATGGACGGCGACAGTAGTCTTAATCTGATATACCAGGACAATGTCTGCAAAATGTGAATAGACCCGTCAAGAATAAGCCAAAGCAATACTACCTTTAAAGGAGTAATACCAGGTGTAGAGGCCTGCTGTACGGGCTCTCTAACATTAGAGGTTGTATTCGGTTCTCCCGACAACTTTCGAAGCGAAGAACTAATCTTCGACATCGCCCCATTCTGAAGTGGCTATCACGCACTACTCGGAAGAACGGCCTTCGCTCGTTTCAATGCAGTTCCGCATTACGCTTATCTTAAACTCAAGATGCCCGATCCACGTGGCGTCATCACAATTAGCGGAAATACAGAGCGTTCTTTACGTGTGGAAGAATATGTGGCGGCTCTAGTAGCCGAATGGCCTCTCCAGCCAGAATAACTGATCGGTCGTCAGGACCACGGACACGGCTAGACGTGTCCGGTGCACCACTAGTTGTAGCAGCCCAGATAAACCTGAGCTTGGGTAGATATACCCCCATAGGTGGTTCTAGGGGCTGCCCGCATGTAAAAAAAGTCCCATAGTTCGGCTTGACCCTATTAATACAATAATAAATTGCATTTTCATGGTTCATTAAGAATAACCAACTTTTCGCACGATTACACCAGATTCTTTCACCTGGGTTTTTTCTTTTTTACAGAGGATCATCGTGCTACACCCTTCCAGGATACTGCACAACGGAGACAAAGGCGCAGACGTGCAGCAGGGCCCCATTCAAAGGTTTCTTTTTAGATTAAGACCATGTGTAAACCTTTTTTATTGTCTCTTGTTTCTTCACACCCTCCGGGTACTCAACCAACCGAGAGGGATACTGGCGTTATTGGCAAGCTTTTTCGTCAAGCCAGATTAATGCACGTACCTGGAAATTCAGGGCTCATAATCGAGGGTCGTACTCAGCCCGGTATAAATTGAAAAGTCCGAATACCTTAGGGAGTGTTCGGCGTCGCGAGTTTGGCCTTATATGCATCAGCTCTGAATCATGTCTTTGGTAAATAGTTGGGTTTCCCCGGCTCCCGTGTTTTGCTACCTTACGTTCCGCTCTATCGGCTTAAGTGGCACGGGGAGAACTACTGTGATTGTGCCCCGGTTCATCTGGATGAGCACCTCAGTAGAGAAAGCCGAAAACTGACTATCATGATAAAGCGAGAGACTGGTCAACCACTCGATGACTCAGCGGAATCTTCGCGATTCCTCCGCATTAACGAAGGACCGGTTTCCCAGTCAAGTATGTACGTGCATCGTATTCGGATGACCGCGGAAGTACCAGGGGCTATATACTAGCCCCACAGTCAAACTCCTATGTTTAAGTGAAAGTGTTAAAGCTATATACTCCGATTGCCTTGTTCGCCGCGCTATCACCTCCTCAAACGGACCAAGATGTTGGATCAAGTGTGACTACGTGCTTTACCGAACACCCCCGCATTATATGCGTGGGGGCTGAAGCCGACGACTGCAAACTTTCAGGTTATATACATACATACATAAACGGCCACACAGGAGGCACTATAATACTTCATGGGCAAAAGTATAAATACAACCTTTATAATCAAAATAGCATTGTTTTTACAATCAAGATACATGTCATTGGAACATGGTACTCTTTAAGCACTGAGCCTCTATTAAACGGGCACCTTCCAGGACTTCTTCAAAATAGTGCTCGGGCGAATTCTGACCCCCGGGCAGACCCCTGGTTGCAACAGCGGTGGCCTCCATCTCCGCCCAGTATTTCTTAACACGGGCAAGAGCCATCCGTGCACCCTCTATACACGCCAACCTCTTGACAGCATCGATATGCGGCACAGCACAAAGAAATCGTTGCACTAAACCAAAATAACTATCCGGACTCGGTTCCTTCGGCCAAAGATGATCCATGACAGACTTCATGGCAAGCCCGGACAACCTATGGAGCTCGACCCACTCGACCATTTGCTCATTCAATAGCAGCGGACACCTTGGATTACTGAACTATGACCAGAACAATCTTTCCACCTTATGATCTTTCTAACCTTTGAAATACTCAGTCGCATCAGTAGAACTCTTTGCTAAATCCAAGTATGTGTCCGCCGAACTCCACAATTGGTCCAGAGGGGCATACTTTGGGTCGCCGAACTTCGTCTGCAATAAGAAGGGCTACCTAGACGTAATATCTCCGGCTTGACGAAGCTCCTGTCGCGCCGCTTTGATTTCAGAGCACATTTCCTTGGCTGCTTCCAAGGCCTTCTTCAGGTCAGCCATCTTTGGTTGGCTTTCCCTTTCAAGGAGCTCATAGCGGCTGGCGGCATTCTGCAGCTCAAGAGCCATGTTGGCTATATTCTCTTCGCTCTGGCAATGAGCACCCTGTTCAGCTTTTAACTCTTCGGCCGCCTTCAGGGAGGCCGCATGACTCCTCCTGGCTTGTTCCTTGCCTCGGGCAAGTTCTGCCCAAAGGGTCTCCATGGCGGCAGCCCCATCTACAGTCAAAAGCATATTATATATACTAGCATCATGTTCCTATTAATAATTGCTGAATATACATACCCTATGCCTCATCAAGCCGCTTGTTCACAAGCGTGATGTCCGCATCCGCCAAGTCAAGTTGCCGCCTCAATTCGGAAAAATCATCAGTCCGGCCAGCCACCGGACCCTCAGCCGCCTGCGCATGAAAGCAGCGCTATCATTACATGAGACTATGATCCTCTGTTTGCCACCTCTAGACGGCAACCAGAGTCTCACGGGCTACTACCTATACATAGCACACCTAGCGTGTGTGGTACAGTCAAAAATATATATATTACTTTGCGCACCTCAAAGCCTCTTAGCAGGCTCACAAAAGCTTCATTCAACCCGCTTTTGGTGGATGAGATCCTATCAACCACCGTACCCATTAAGGTACGATGTGCCTCTGAGATAGCCGCTTGCTCCAAAAGATCCATCAACGTTTCTGGTTGTACACCGGACAGTCCCGGGCCCTTTTTGTTGTTCTCCTTAGGAGCCGAATAATCTGGACTTTGGGCGGCCGAAGAGTTACCTTCTGGCCTTTGCGGATCAGGAGAAATCCTCTGTGACGACACCTTGTGGTCGTCCGCCCCATGAGGCGGGGAAGCAGGAGGAGGCGTTTCGCTCTCCATCAACTCCGGAAGAAGATCCCCCGAAGATGAACTTTGTTGAGGAGGGCTACGAGCCGGACTGCAAAATATATGTCTCGGTTATTATTCTCAGAGATAAAGCAGGATATATGTACCAAAGTACTTTTGTTCACTTACAGCTCGGTTGATGGCTGGCCCCCTTGCGGGCACTGTGCGGTAAGGACGCCCTCCAGGGCAGGGCCCCCTGGCGAAGGTTTCTTCCCTTGTTTGGAAGCCTCCGCTTCCAAATCTTCAGGAGTGTCCCTTTTCTTCCCGTGGGGAGAAGGGATTCTAGATTCACCTCCCGAATATCCTCCTTCGCGGAGGCACTAATTCCCCCGGTTTGGATGTGTAATGTATGAAGCCTGCTTTCTGCTTCTTTATTCCTCCCCTCATATTCTCCTGATGGCACTTGATACGGCGAGTGAGCCAGCATCCTGGTTAGAACAGGATCTGGCGAGCCTTCGGGAAGAGGGGCCGAACACCTGATCCTCTCCACCTTCCTTATCCAGTCCTGGCAGAGGGCAATTTTTCAGAATGATGTTGTAACAGCAGGTTTGGTCACGGAGTTACTTACTTGGGTATTTGGACAGTTGCAGTTCAGACCCGCATCCTCGATGGTGTTCGGACACTTTATTCGTGATCCAAAGAACTATCGATACATCCCTTCGAGCGTCACGCCGAAGAAGTGTTGAATAGTTCACGGTCCTTCCGGGTTGAACTCCCACATACGGAGAGATCGACATTGGCATGGCAGGACCGGAATCACTTTGACGAGACTGACATCCCACTTGAAGAGATCTCGGATGCGGCTTCATAATGTCAGCACGTCATTTACTGGCCCCCAGTCCAGCCCTTTGTTGACCCATGATGCCAGTTGGGGCGGAGGGCCCGGGCGGACGGCCGGGGCGGCCGCCCACTTTGTACCTCGGGGTGCTGTGATGTAGAACCACTCCCGTTGCCATAAGTCGGACACCTCCGCGAAGGAGCCCTTTGGCCATAGGGCGTCGGCACCTTTGCTTACTATAGAACCTCCACACTCCATGTGTCGCCCGTCAATCATCTTCAGCTTCACATTGAAGGTCTTGAGCCACAAGCCGAAGTGTTGGGTAATGCGGAGGAAGGCCTCACACACGACGGTAAACGACGAGATGTGAAGGATGGAATCTGGAGCTAGATCATGGAAATCTAGCCCGTAATAGAACATGAGCCCTCTTAAACAAATACTAAAGCCAACCCCTCGAAGGAAGTGGGAAACAAATACGACACTCTTGTTGGGTTCGAGTGTGGGGATAACCTGCCCTGGAGCACGTAGCATGTGGGGGATTTCGACGGTCAGATACCTAGCCTCCCTAAGCTTCTTGATGTCCTCCTCTGTGATAGAAGAGGCCATCCACCAGCCTTGAAGGTTGGATCCGGACATGATTGAAGGTCCGAAGTGCTTAGCCTGAACCTTGGGTATTGGAACTCAAGGTAGGGGCAGGGAAGGATTGGACGTGGAAAGAAAAGGACGGGTCTAGACCTCTTTATAAAGAGGGTGAATATCAAGCGTCCTTCGCATGGCCATTTGGAACTTGCCTAAAACCGAGGAGTCATACTAACAACACAATTGGTAACCCACGCCCGTATTGATGAGAATCCCGTGATAAGGGGGACACGATCTCTGCTTCGACAAGACGTGCCAATAAAACCGCCTCGCAATACGTGCAGTAGCAGGCTGGGAAAAACGGTTCGTATAATGACCGGGCCACGGCATGATGTCACGCTATGAAAAGTTGTCAGCAGATTAGATTTGTGGAATATTATGCTGTCTACGGTGGTGTGTGAAATTTGTTTCGCAGAGCTGAACACGATCCTTGTGTTCAAAATCTTCTATGGAGTATTCGGAGAAGGAACCCGCCTTGCAATGCCGAAGACAATCTGCGCGTCGAACTCATTGTCATTGAACTACTGAGGGAGTCCTAGATTAGGGGGTCCTCGGACAGCAGGACTATATACTTTGGCCGGACTGTTGGACTATGAAGATACAAGATTGAAGACTTCGTCCCGTGTCCGGGTGGGACTCTCCTTTGCGTGGAAGGCAAGCTTGGCAATTCGGATATGTAGATCTCCTTCTCTATAACCGACTCTGTGTAACCTTAGCCCCCTCCGTGTCTATATAAACTGGAGGGTTTAGTCCGTAGGACAACAACAATCATAATCATAGGCTAGCTTCTAGGGTTTAGCCTTTATGATCTCGTGGTAGATCAACTCTTGTAATACCCATATCATCAAGATCAATCAAGCAGGAAGTAGGGTATTACCTCCATAGAGAGGGCCCAAACCTGGGTAAACATTGTGTCCCCCACCTCCTGTTACCATTAGCCTTGGACGCACAGTTCGGGACCCCCTACCCAAGATCCGCCGGTTTTGACACCGACACTGGCCACCATGACGAACATGGCCTAGATCTGTCATCCGGCCGCGCGCAGGAGATAGCGCCTGTGACCGCCCTAGCCCTAGAGTCGGAGCAGACTGCATCGTCCAAATACGGGAAGCTTAACCCCGCCACGGAGGCTGCAGACTCAGCGACGCTCGAGCCACACACAGACCCAACATTGAGTTGGGCTTGTGTCGCCGGAACCTCAGACTCGTCTCCGGCCATGGGTTCCGGACCGCGTACATCCGCATCCATCAAATCCGATTAGGCGTCGGTCTTGGAGTTCAGCTCCGCAGACATCTTCCAGCACTCGCCTTTTGGCGATGTGAAGCTCATTGAAATCATTCTCCTTGTCCGGGAACTTTCGGCCGAACTATGTCCGGCTCGAATGGGAAGCGGACGACGAAGAATTTTGTTTCCCACCCACCACCCACTTCATTGCCACTATCGGGGACTTAACCGACATGCTCAACTACGGCTCCGAGGACATCGACGGTACGGACGACGATGCCGGAGAGGATCAGGCACAAAAACCACAACCTTTAGGGCAGTGGACAGCTACATCGTCATACGATATATACATGGTGGACATACCAAAGGAGAATGAGGCCGACGGCGATAACAGCATGCTGTCGATGAACCTCCTAAGCATCAGCGTCCGAAGCGCCGACCTCAATCCGGCAAAAAGAAAAATGGCAACATTGTCACGGACGATGTTGACAATCTGAACCAAGCTGAGGACCCTGCAGACCCAGTGTTAGAGTAGGGCGTGCGAGAGGACGGCGAACACAGTCCATAGATGTTGTCCGACCACAGCGACGCCAAAGATAGCAATTACCAACCTGTCTCTGAAGTGGAGATTAGCCTGGGCTTATCGTCATCCTAGAAGAACCATTAGAATAAGAACGCCTCCATCAAAGGCTTATCGCCACTGCAAGGAACCTGAAGAAGCAAAAGCAGCGGCTTAAAACCGCATAGGATACGCTCAACGACAGATGGAACGAAGTGCTAGACGTTGAGGAGAAATACAGTGGCAATCGCCAAACAAAGAGCTATCTGAAGCATAAGCTGCTGCCCAAATTCGACGACGAGGCTATTGCGCCTATACTGCCGAAATACAATACGGCTGACATGCCGGACCAACCACCTCATGGTCGAGACAGAGTGGTTAGCAATGCCGTACACAAGCCCGCACCCCTTCCCCTTAAAGGAAGGAAGGTTGTGGCCCAGGACCAAAAACACGATCTACGTCAGGACCTGGACAAAAAGGTTGGCAAAACCAGGTCCATCTATGGATCCAGGAAATGTCCCCCTACACGGGATCATGATTAGCAAACCAAATATACCAGTAATCTACCGGCTCGGAACCAATACCGAACACTACAACCCTTTGACCCAATCCATGACACAGCCAGATACAGGGGTGCCGTGCACCCCCTGTGCTTCACCGATGAGGTGCTGGAACACGATTTTCCAGAAGGGTTCAAACCCGTAAACATCAAGGCATATGATGGAACGATGGACCTGCGGTTTGGATTGAAGACTTTATTATTCACATTCACGTGGCTCGCGGAGATGATCTCCACACCATCAAATATTTACCCCTCAAGCTAAAAGGACCAACTCGGCACTGGCTAAAAAGCCTCCCTGAAAATTCCATCGGAAGCTGGGAAGAACTTGAGGATGCTTTTCGGGCCAATTTCCAAGGAACCTATGTCTGGCCCCCGGATGCAGAATTTCTAAGTCACATAATCCAACAATCCGAAGAATCAGCCCGTAAGCTTTGGAACCGGTTTCTCACAACGAAGAACCAAATCATTGACTGTCTGGATGCTGAAGCCCTAGCAGCCTTCAAACACAGTGTCCGGGACGAATGGCTAGCCAGGCACCTTGGCCAGGAAAAGCCAATAACAATGGCAGCCTTAACTACATTAGTGACCCGCTTTTGCGCCGGTGAGGATAGCTGGTTAGCCCATAGCAGCACCAGCGACCCCGGCACATCTGAAGTCAGGGATGGCAAAGGAAAACCACGATGCAACAAAAACAAACGTCGGAATAATGAAGAATGCCCAGACAATACAGCAGTAAACGCCGTATTCCGGGGCTCCAGACCCGGTCAACGGAAGAAGCCATTTAAAGGCAACAAAGACAGTCCATCCAACCTGAATAAAATTCTAGACAGGACCTGCCAGATCCACGGCACTCCTAATAAACCAGCCAATCATACCAACAGAGAATGTTGGATCTTCAAGCAGGCCGGCAAACTCAACGTCGAACACAAAGGGAAGGGACCTCAAAGTGAAGAGGAGGACGAACCTCGCCAGCCGAACACGGGGGGACATAAGAAATTTCCATCGGAGATCAAAATAGTGAACATGATCTATGTCACTCATATCCCAAAGAGGAAGCGCAAACACGCACTCCGAGATGTCTATGCCATTGAGGCCGTCGCCCCCAAATTCAACCCATGGTCGGGCTGCCCGATCACTTTTGATCGCAGGGATCATCCGACTAGTATCCGTCACGGGGGTTCGACTGCCCTAGTGCTCGACCCAATAATCGACGGATACCACCTGACTCGAGTCCTTATGGATGGCGGCAGTAGTCTCAATCTGATATATCAGGACATTGTCTGCAAGATGGGGATAGACCCGTCAAGAATCAATCCAAGCAGCATTACCTTTAAAGGAGTTATACCTGGCGTGGAAGCCCGCTGCACGGGCTCTCTAACATTGGATGTTGTATTTGGCTCGCCCGACAACTTTTGAAGCGAAGAACTAATCTTCGACATTGCTCCGTTCCGAAGCGGCTATCATGCACTACTCGGAAGAACGACCTTCACCCGTTTTAATGCAGTCCCGCATTATGCCTATCTAAAACTCAAAATGCCTGGACCACGTGGCGTCATCACGGTCAGCAGAAATACAGAGCGCTCTCTTCGTATAGAAGAATACACGGTAGCTCTAGCAGTCGAAGAACAAAACGGCCTATTCAAGCCAAGCAGCTCTTCGGTCTTTAAGACCGCGGACCCAGCTAAACGTATCCGGCGCACACCCTAGTGCGGCAGCTCAGATAAACCTGAACTCGATTAGCAGCTACGCCCCCATCGACCGCCCCATAAGGAGACAGCACATGTGTCGTGTATACATAAATATACACTCAAAAACTCCTTGGGTGGCGACGGGGGCACACTGCACACAAAAAGTCCACTGTTTGGCTCAACCCTATTCGGACTCCAGAAGCTATATTTTACGGTTCATTAAAATGAATCAACTTCACTTACGACCACACCAGATTCTTTTACCTAGTTTTTCCTTTCTACAGATGGCCATCATACTATACCCTACAAGGACACTTCACAATGGAGACAAAGGCGCAGACGTGCAGCAGGGCCCCGTATTAAGGTTTCTCTTTTAGATTAAGACCTTGTGTAAACATTTTTTTATCTATTTTTGTTTTATACTTTCCTGGCATGTAAAATATCCAAGAAAGATATCGGCAATATCTATAAATATACGGCTCGCTGTACTAAAGTGGATGTTATAGAAGCAGCCTGGTTCGTATTGTGTTTTGATATTCATGCTCTCACCACCTTCGCTCTTTCCCCATGTCAGATTGCCATATGTGCCTTGATACCAGGGTCTATCACCAGGGGCTATAATTAGCCCGCTGTATATTGAAAAGTCCGGACACCTGTAGGGAGTGTTTGGCGTCGTGAGTTTGGCCTTATATGCATCAGCTCCAAATCATGTCTTTGGTCAATAGTTGGGTTGCCCGGCTCCTGTGCTTAGTACCTTACATTCTGCTATACCGGCTAAGGTAGTAAAGGGAGAACTACTGCGATTGTGTCCTGGCTCGTCCGATGAGCACCTCAGTAGAGGAAGCCAAAGACTGACTGTCATGATGCGGCAAGAGCTGGTCAACCACTCGATGACTCGTCAGGATCTTCGCGATCCCCTAACAAAGGATAGTCCTTCTGGTCACGTATGCACACGCACCGTATTCAGATAATCGCGGACATTCCAAGGGCTATATAGTAGCCCCACCGTCAAACCCCTATGGCTAAGTGAAAGTGATAAAGCCCTATAGTCCGATTGCCTAGTTCGCCGCACTACCACCTCCTTAACGGACCAAAGACATTGGGTCAAGTGTGATCAAGTGCTTTCCCGAACACCCCCGCGTTATACGCGAGGGGGCTGAAGACGACGACTACAAACTTTCAGATTGTATATATATATATATAAAGACGGACGCACAGGAGGCACCAAAACTTTTCGGGCAAAAAGTATAAAAACATAGCCTTAAATATATCATAATATTGTTATTACAATTTTGATACACTTTACTCAAACATAATATTCTTCGAGCACTGACCCTCTATCAAGCGGGTACCCTCTAGGACATCTTCAAAGTAGTGTTCTGGCATGTTAACGTCCTTGCCTTCTGGTGGACTCTGCACTGCAATATCGGTGGCCTTCATCTTCGCCTAGTACATCTTGACACGGGCAAGGGCCACCCGTGCACCTTTTATGCACGTTGACAGCTTCACAGCATCGATACGCGGCACCGCATTAACAAGTTGCCGCAGCAAACCGAAATAGCTATTCGGAATGGGTTCAGTTGGCCATAGCCAGGCTATGACCTCCTTCATGGCAATGTTGGACATCTTGTGGACCTCGGCTCACTGGGCCATATGTTCATTCAACAGTGGATGCTTTGGCGTGTCAAATTGCGACCAAAATAGCTTCTCCGTCGCATGTCCTTCTTGCACGTGGAATAACTGATTCGCATCGGCAACACTCTTCGGTAGGTCCATAAAGGCGTCTAGAGAACTCCACGGTTGATTAAGCGGTGCATACTTCGGATCGCCAAACTTAGTTTGCAATAAGAAGGGCTTACCAGCCGCGATCTCCCCAACTTGTTGGATCTCCTCCCGAGCTGCTCTAGACTCAGACAGGGCTTCCTTCGCCTCTTGTAAGGCCTTGTCAAGATCGTCCGCTTTGGCTTTGTTATCTTTCTCAAGAACTTGGCATCGGCTAGTGGCATTCTTCAGGTCAAGTGCCATGGTAGATATCCTCTCCTCGCACTGACGCCGAGCAGTCTGCTCGACGTTTAATTCGGCGGCTACCTTTTTGGCAGCCACATTGCTCATCCTGGCTTGCTCCTTGGCCCGGGCAAGTTCCGCCCGAAGGGTTTCAATTGCAGCGGCACTATCTGCAATTATGCATATACAAATAATCAGTATCACGCTCATTTTATAATACTAGCATGTACTGAATGCCCAAAAGACATACACTTTGCCTCGTCGAGCCGCCTGTTAATAAGTGTGATGTCATCATCCGCCACATCAACTTTCTGCTTCAGATGTGCTACCTCGGTAGCTTGGGCAGTTGCCACGGATGTAACAACCTGTGTTTCAAATAGTCAGATCATTTCCTGGGCATATACTTTTGATCCTCTGATCGCATTCCTTTGGATGTCAACCAGAGTCTCAGGGGCTACTATCTATACACAGGTGCAATTTGTACTTACAATTGAAATTACACTACGTACCTCGAAGCCTCTTAGTAGGCTAGAAAAGGCTTCATTCAATCCGCTTTTCGTGGACCGAACTCTTTCAAACACTGTACCCATCAAGGTACGATGTTCCTTTGAGACTGAGGCATGTTGCAATATGTCCATCAATGTATCCAGCTTCTCCGGATCCGGAACAGGTAGCGTCGTCCCTTGGACATTCGATAGTTCAGGACTTTTGTTATTCCCTGTAGGGGCCGCACACCCCGGACCCTGGGCAACCGAAGTATTACCTTCCGCCCCGGTCTTCACTGCCCCTTGCGCCACTCACAGATCGGGAAAGGTCCTCCGGGACGACACCTCGGCTTCGTCTGCCTTATCAGGCAGGGAGATCTGTGGAGGCGTCTCGCTCTCCATCATCTCTGAAAGTAGATCCCCCGAAGAGGAGGACTGTTGAGGAGGGTTGCGTGCCGTACTACAAACATGTGTTTAAAGTATTACCATTATAGCCAGGAAAGAACGGGACATGTTTAAAAACACTTCACTTACAATTCGGCTAAGGGCCTCTCTTTACGGGCTGACTGCATGTCAGCAGCATCCCCTGACTGGGATACCTTCCCACGCTTAGAAGCTTCCCTTCTCGAGTCTTCGGAGGTGGTCCTCTTCTTCCCGTGAGGAGTAGGGATGTTAGTTCACCCTTACCTTCCGTCTTTGGAAGTGGAAGTTCCAATCTCCTCAGATAGATTGCCTGGTGTGCCTCCAGAATGAAGGCCACCTTGGGCCTCTTTGCTCTCCTGCTTATCTTCCCCCACCGGCACTTGATATGGTGTCGGAGCCAGCATCCTTTTTAACACCGGATCGACAGAGTCTTCGGGAAGTGGAGCTGGACACCTAATTCTCTCTGCCTTCTTTAGCCAGCCCTGGCCGAGCGAATTTTTATCAGTACATTGTTATGAGGCATCTGACAAAACTATGTTTAGGAGTTAAGTGCTTACCAGAGTATCTGGATGATTGCAGTCAAGAGTCAAGACCAATGTCTTTTGTAGTATCCGGCCACTGTTTTCATGCGCCGAAGAACAATTTCCACATCTCTCTGAGCATCATGCCAGAGAGGTGCTGAAGAGTCCGTGGACCTTCCGGATTAAACTCCCACATGCGGAGAGGGCGTCACTGACAGGGTAGGATCCGGCGGACTAGCATTACTTGGATTACATTGATGAGACCGGTGTCCTTCTCAATGAGGCTCCGAATGCGGCTTTGCAGCGTCCGCACTTCATCAGTAGATCCCCAGTCTAGCCCCTTGATAATCCATGATGCGAGCTGTGGCAGAGGGCCAGACCGGAACGCAGGTGTGGCTGCCCTCTTTTTACCGCGGGGTTTGGTGATGTAAAACCACTCCCGTTGCCATGACTCGGAAGATTCTGCGAAGGAGCCCTTCGGCCAAGAGGAGTTGATAAGCTTCCTTATTGAAGCGCCTCTGCACTCCGCTTGTTTCCCATCGATTACCGTCAGTTTCACGTTAAAGGTCTTAAGACATAAGCCAAAGTGTGGGGAAATACGGAGGAAGGCCTCACACATGGTGATGAACGCCGAGATGTGGAGGAAGGAGTCCAGGGCTAGATCATGGAAATCTAGCCCGTAATAAAGCATGACCCCTCAAACGAAGGGATGGAAAGCAAACCCAAGCCCTCGAAGGAGGTGAGAGATAAACACGACCCCCTCATTGGATCTGGGAGTAGGAATAACCTGCCTTAAGCAGGAAGCCTGTGGTAGATTTCCGCAGTCAAGTATCTTGCCTCCCTGAGCTTCGAGATATCTTGCTTTGTGACAGAAGAGGCCATCCACCGGCCTTGAAGGCTGGGTCTGGACATGGCTGGATGCTCAAAGTGACTGGATTGACCCTTGGGTGTTGGAACTTGAGGTGGGGTGGAAGAAAGAACTAGCGTGGAAGAAAAAGGACAGGCCTTAGCCCCTTTATAAAGGCGACAAATATCAAGCGTCCCTGCCGTGGCCTTAAAACATGCCTATTCCCAAGGAATCATGCCAATAGAACGGTTGGGTTACCCACGCCCGTGTTGATGAAAATCCCGCAATAAGGGGAGACGATCTCTGCTTTGACAAGACGTGCCAATAAAAACCGCCTCTCAAAACATGGAGTTGCAGGCTAGAAACTGATTCAAAATAATGGACGGGTAATGGCGTAATGTCATGCTGCCAAAATTGTCAGCGGATTGGACTCATAAATACTATACTCTCCACGGTTGTTTGTGGAACTTGTTTTGTAGAGACGGACATGATTCTTGTGTTCAAGGTCTACTTTGAAGTATTCGGAGAAGGAACCCGCCTTGCAATGCCGAAGACAATCTGTGCGCCGGACTCATCGTCATTGAAGCCTGGTTCAGGAGCTACTGAGGGAGTCCTGGACTAAGGGTTCCTCAGACAGCTGGACTATATACTTTGGCCGGACTGTTGGACTATGAAGATACAAGATAGAAGACTTCGTCCCGTGTCCAGGTGGGACTCTCCTTTGCGTGGAAGGCAAGCTTGGCGATTCGAATATGTAGATTCCTTTCTCTGTAACCGACTTTGTACAACCCTAGCCCCTCCCGGTGTCTATATAAACCGGAGGGTTTAGACTTCTAGGGTTTAGTCTGTAGCTACAACAATCATAACCTCATAGGCTAGACTTCTAGGGTTTAGCCATTACGATCTCGTGGTAGATAAACTCTTGTAATACTCGTAATCATCAAGATCAATCAAACAGGAAGTAGGGTAATACCTCCATAGAGAGGGCCCGAACCTGGGTAAACATTGTGTCCCCCGCCTCCTGTTGCCATTAGCCTTAGACGCACAGTTCGGGACCCCCTACCCGAGATCCGCCGGTTTTGACACCGACAACAGCCTATAGCCAAAATAATGTGAGAATGACAAAGGCATCTGGATTAACTTTGATCCTTGGATGTCTCAAGTCCAACAGGCAGTGATGTGGTTCAAGCCTTGGGGTTGATAGGTAATTGGGCTGTTGCATCGAAAGGGTGGAGTACTGGTGTCTCCTGATCACTGGTGGCTGAAGCGGGGCTACAAATTATGATGGTGTTGGATCATCCCTATTCGAATGACTTGTTGTCTTTCTTGCTTGTTCTTGATGGGTAGTTCTCTCTTTTGTTATGCATATTCCTTGTCATTTGGTCATCCTCGTCTATGTCACTCTTACTATGTAATAGTTGCCTCTATTTAGAATGTCATTCTCATCTGGGTCACGAGAGTCTGAGCGCTGCAGATGGGTGCGTTTTGGTGGTGTAGAAAGACTTCTTCTGAACTATCATGTCTTGCTGTTTATGTCAGTAGTAGTCACTAGTCAGTGTATGAATGTTGTATATATCGTTGTTTTGAACTGTTTATTGTCTCGAACTACTGGTGGGCTAAATGAGGGCATCACCATTCTCCAGTGTTCAGAGTATATCTCCTTCTTCCAAGTTATAATTTGAGCTCAATGTCGTTTCGATGATGTACACTTGTTTGGTCCAGTGAGGTTTCATTGAATATGGCCCGAGTAGTAACACAATGCCAAACAGGTCAATTACGACTCTCGGGTCGGGCTCTCAAAAGATCCTGAAGAAAAAGGCCGGGATCTCAAAAAAAGAAAGAAAAAGGACTCTTAGGCCAACATGTGGGCGCCACCGGTGTTTTCGTGCGCTTGCGTGCCGAGAGCATATTGGCGTGTGTTCAAAATTCATGCTACCTTTTCATCCCGAATCTCCCGCCCCTCCCCACCTTTGGAATCTCGATTCCTACTCCAGTTCCCCCAAATCCCCCTCCTGTACTCCATTTACTCAAGTGCACTATCATGTTGCCGGTCAACGTGGATCTCCGAGCCGGAGATCCTGAGGTCCGTCCTACCTTCGGGCGCTGCATGCTGTCGCTCAATAGTGGCATGGCGACGCTTGGTGACCAGTTTGCTGGAAAAGTGCTGATGGTAACCATCAATGGTGACCGGCCTCCCGTCTCGCCGGACGACCTTGTCAAAGCTCTTGGCATTGCGCACGGCATTCAAATAAGTGACTTTTTCGTTGATGTCTGTCCGCCATCGGCTGATTTCTTCATCAGGTTCCGGACAACTTTTGACTATGGTCGTGTGTTCGAATCTTCCCGGCGTTTGTTCTGCGATGGAGCGCTGGTGAGCTGTGATTGGTGGCACCCTGGATGGGGCTCGGTGCCCTCTGAGATTGAGTTTTTAACAAAGCTTACCTTCCACGGCATGCCTCGACGTGCTTGGAACAGCGGGTCCATGAATGAGCTTATCAACGACCTTGGAGGTGAGCTCGTAAGTATGTTTGTTCCTCCAGACAGCTGGGCTTTGACGGTTATGGCATGGATGAAGAAGTCGTCCACCATACCGAAGGTGATTGGTGTTGAGATACCGGTGCAGGAACCGGGGTTGTACTATTCGTTGCCACCAAGGCTGCCACGGACCACATTAGGGATGTACCTATATCGAGTGTCCGTGCATGTCGAAGAAGTGGGCAATCCATCAATCAAAGTCCTGCCACCACCGCTGGTGCCAGGGTCCGTCGACGACATCCATTACAGGAGTCAACATCAGACTTTCCCAGAGTAGATCAGAATGATGGATGGCACAGGGCCTACTCCATCACGCGGTGGAGGCCACTGCTTCTTTGGGAGAAAAGGCAGGGCTAACTGCCTGGATGTGCTCTAATTTGAGGTAACAACTGAATCTTGTCAGATACTAGTTAAATCTGAGCTATCGGTGTGAAGCACTGATGTGCTAGTACATTTGGTTGTGACCTGTTCTATTTTTGTACCTGAACTTTTTTAGAAAGGGTTGTACGTTAACTTAATGTGCTAACAGAACTTATTGCGTTGTTTGTTTGTTTTCTTTGCACAGTATTCAAGATATTTCCCCATCATTGATAAAGACGATGAACCGTTATGTACGAGTTCGTTGGTTTCAACATAGCCCTACCCGTACCAATCCACTGCTTCCACCCTGATTGTGCGGCCTGCATGAAATTTTTGTATGTAAGTTCAGTGTGCTATGATGTTCTATATGATTTTTTTGACTGGGAACTGTAGGGGAAAAACCCCATATCATATCAAAAGCTTTATTAAAAAGAGGGAACACGTACAAAGGAAGGATTACAAGGGGTAATCGAACTAACCTAAAGAAGTAAGAAACAAAAGGTTACAAAAGGGGGGCTCAAGGGGGCAGAAAAGAAATCCATCTCAGGAGCTCATCCTTATAGACAGCTTTCACTCTGTATTGCATAATTCTAATATCATGAATGAAAGCACATCTCCACTTATTAAACCTAGCTCTCTCACTCCTGAAGACTTTAGCATTTCTGATGATCCAGATATTCCAACAGGCAATAAAAACCACTTCGATGAAGAAGGGCTTCCCAAAACTTCTTCTAGCATGGATAACCAAATCAGCCATGGAATCACTAGAAGACCAATCAATTTGCAAATAATTCCATACTCTGACACTGAAATTGCAGTTAAAAACAGATGGTCTCTGGTTTCCCCAGCCTGCAAAGGGTAAAGAACACAATTCACTCCATCATCCAGATGCCATTGCCTCCTCTCCACCATATCCTTTGTGTTCAATCTGTCCATAATGAGCATCCAAGCAAACACCTTGATTTTCATGGTACAAGAGGACTTCCAAATCCAAGAGGTCAAGGGGTTAAAGGATTCTGATGCAAAAGTATGTGAGTAAAACATCTTAGCTTTGTACCCCTTGGAAGAGCCTTGCCAGAACCAAACATCCTTGGACCCAGGGATTCTATTGTGGCTATCCATCAAAGACTGCAGAAGGACTAGGTCATCAAAAGCATGGCCAGGCAATGGAAGATGGAAATGCTGGAACATGTCTTGAGAGTCCAAAAAGTCTTTAACAATGATCCAAGGGTCCTTGGCATAAGAAAAAAGCCTAGGAAATCTGGTTTGAAGAGTAGAAGCCTCTTGACCAAGCTACCAATTATCAGACCACATAAGAGCAGTGACACCTTCATTTATCTGAGCCCAAGAGCAATCTCTAAAGCTTTGCATAACCTTGCATATATATTTCCACTAGAAGGAACCACAATCTGAGGTTCCCTGGGGCACCCTATCATGATAATAGGAATCCCAGATTAAGGACACTAGGGAAAATCTTGTTTGCATGCTTGAGCAGAAGGGCCACATTCTGCACACCAAGGTTAAGAATGCAAAGGCCTCCTCTGTTTTTTGGTCTACAAATGAGTTCCCAAGCATCAAGGGAAGGAGCAGGCTCATATCTATGTTTCCTCTAGAGGCGTTGTCTCTGAATCCTTTCCAATTGCTTTAAAATTCCAGCAAGTACAGCCAGGCCGCAAAGGAAAAAAAATGGGCATGGAAGACAAGGCAGAGTTCAAAAACTGCAATCTTTCTCCTTGGTTTAAGAAGGAGGAGCTAGTAGTCATTCTCCTCTCCATGCAGTCCACCAATGGCATAAAATCAACCATTTTTGGCCTTGTAGTTCCCACAGGAAGCCCTAGATAAGTAAATGGCATTTTCCCAATTTGACAGTCAAAAGCAGCAGCTAATTCAATCATTTGAGCAGAGTCCACATTGATTGGTATAATAAAGAATTTGTGATAGTTCACATCAAGACCAGTGGATATAGAGAAAACCTTCAGCATGTCCTTCAAAGCAACAAGTTGGTCTTCGTCAGCAGGTATAATGATCAGTGTGTCATCTGCATACTGAATCACAGGGTAATCCTGGTCATGACAAGGAACAGGTAGATGAAGGATGCCTCTTCTAAACATGTCATTAATGACAGTCTGTAAAAGGTTAGCAGCTAGAACAAAAAGAAGAGGGGATAGAGGATTCCCTGTCTAACTCCCTTTTTGCAGATGAATTTCCTTCTAGGAACACTATTAAGCAAAACAGAGGAGGTGCCAGTAGACAAGAGCTGCTTCATCCATAGAATCCACTTCTCATTGAAACATTTATATCTCAAAATTTGAATTATACCCTCATGCTCCAGGGAGTCAAAAGCCTTCTCAAAATCCATCTTAAGAATTACAATTGATCTCTTGGATTGGTGACACTGGTGCAAATACTCAAAAGTCCAACCAATGCAATCCTGAATTGTTCTGCTTTTTATGAAACCATACTGGTACTTGTGAACACACTGCATAATCACATCTTAGAACTTATTAGCTTCCATCTTGGAGATAAACTTTAGACCCATTCCAGTTAAAGAGATAGGTCTAAAGTCTCCCACCTCTTCAGGTGAGAGGTTTTTGGGCACTATAGTGATATACGAGTCATTAATATTTTCCAACTTAGCAGAACCATCAAAAAAGCCTAATCCATCTCATAAATATCCTTGGAGATTATGTGCCAGCACTTCTTAAAGAACAAACCATTAAAACCATCAGGACCTGAGGCTTTATCCACGGGCATATGCTTCACAACATTGTCCATTTCATCCTTCTCAAAAGGCCTCGTTAGATTATCTAGACCCTCCACAGGAGTGATGAGAGAAGAGAGGTCAAATCCCATCACAATTCCCTTGAAGAACCCATTCTGTTTTTAAAACAATTCCAGATGATTCCTTCCATTTGTGAATGCTCAGTCACCACAGTCTCATCAGACAATTTTAAACTTGCAATGGAGTTCCTTCTGAGCCTCTCAGTAGCCATGGCATGAAAAAAATTTGCATTTCCCCCCCCCCCCCACTTTAATGTACCTAATAGTACATATTTCTTCCAATAAAGGAATTGGAGGTGGAGCAACTTTTCCACATGGGCATTAACCACTCTTCTGAAATTTGACTCATGTCTTTAGAGGGGCATGTATTCCTCAAGCTCATCCAAAAGCAGAATAACATAATTGCATTTACAGACCAGGGTTTTCAATTTGGAAATATTCTTTTGCCACCTCTTAAGACACATTCTCAAGGACTTGAATTTGTCAGCAATCCTAGCAGTGATGTGACCCTTCCAGGATTGTTTTTGCCAAGATGACTCAACACAATCCATGAAACCATCCAAATCAATCTAATAATTCTCAAACCTAAAGAGGTTTGATTTGGGGATAGAAGTTTTAGTGCTAACCACACAAGGGACATGGTCAGATGCAGTTTTGGCAAGAGCGAGCACTTCAGTCATAGGATAGTCAGATATCCAATCAATAGAAGTGAAAAACCAGTCAAGCTGCTTGAGGAGAGGAATATCTTGCATGTTTGACCATGTATAAGATCTACCTTTGATAGGTAATTCCAAGGGTCCCAAGTGGCCAATTATCTCATTGGAGATAAACATGTCATTCAAATCACCACCAGGTAAGTTTATATTATCCAAGGATCTCAAAAAATTAAAATCCCCTAGCAGCAAAAATTTTTCTTCCACGGGAATATTCAGATGATACAACCAATTGACAAAATTATCCCTGACTTCCCCTTGGAAAGGCCCATAGACAACCACTAAATTCCATCTCTCATTGTTTTTCCTAGAGACAAACTCAATCACCATAGAAAATTGCTTGACTTCCAATAAAGTCCGAGCAAAGACAGAAGAATTCCAGACTACAAGAATTCCACCAGAGGCACCCGAAGAAGGGAAGTAGGCAAAACTGTCAAATCTCTTAGGACAGAAACTTTTGATTGCTCTAGAATCAAAGGAGGTGCATTTAGTTTCTTGTAAGCAAGCTATAGCACAATGGCTTTCATCAATTTTTTGTCCAATAGCTCTTTGCCTATTCTAAGAATTTAAGCCCCTGACATTCCAACACAAAACATTCCAGTTTCTAAATGACGTACTCATAAATAAGGATCATTAAAAGGTCCACAAACCATATGACACACAATGCCATATGTCCAAAATGCACAGATAAGTCTAAACCAACATTATTACATGACAGTTCTTCAGAACATAAAAACCAGCAGCAGCTAAAGCAGAGAGCACATTTAAGGGTTTGCAAAACCCAGCATAAGATAAGCACATAATCATTAGTGGTAGCATATTCAGTATTAGGAGGATCCACCATAAGTGCATCCACAGTTAGCAGCTTGGCATCAATTTCCAGCTCCTTCCCAATTGCCTGCATGCGACTGACTGGAGTAGGTGGAGGAACATCTACATGTGCAGGGTCGTCAGGCATCTCAGCAGAGAGAGGCTTGGCCTTAGGCTTCTTTCTCTTGGGCTGTAGAGCAAGCTCATGGAAAGTGGGCTTAAACCCATCACACTGGGCTGAGCTTCTGGTGCATCTTCAAACTGAAGTTTCCATAAGAGGAGTTGGCGCCAGTCTTGTGGGGCCTCCTTGCTTTTGAGCGCACAATGGGAGAGGGGATAGCATCAAGTGCATCCCTCTCAGCATCATCAATGAACAGGGGCTCGAGCAACTAGCCGGGCAGGATCCTGCTCCTTCCATGTCAGCGGAGGAAGATCATCTTGCCTGAAGGAAAAGTCCCAGTTCCTCTTTGATAAAATAACAGGAGACAGTGGCTGAGGCAGCAGGGGCTTAGGCACCTCAAAAATAGCAGGTGCATTCAGAAGATTTTCAAAAGACCATCTCCAAATCATCTCAGGGGGCAGTGGCGGCCCAAAGGGAACAGCAACAACAGGTAACTCCAGAGCTTGAACCTCAATCACAGGGGGTTGATAAACCACAATTGCCCAATTGTTGACATCCATCATAGCCTGTTCAACCACCATAGGATCATCTTGATTTTCAGGTTGGACCTCATCAATGATAATGACAGGAGCAGGATGCACCTGCTGTTGCAAATCAGAACTGGGCTGAGCAGAGAGGTCAACCACCATTGATTATTGATCTTGGATAGCAGGTTGGTCCTCAAGCTCATTCCACTTATCCCAATTTTCACCTTCCACTTCATTATGTGCAGGTTCAGGTGGAGGAGGTGGCACATCGGTCCAACCCAGAGTAAGATATGGAGGCAAAATAAACGGGGGCATCTCCGGGAAGGGCACGCCAGGAACTGGGTGGGGGTTGCCATTGATGGGCATCCAATCCTCATCCTGGGGCATTTGCTCCACAAAATTTGCACCAAGGATATAAAGAGGTGTCGTCCAAGACACCCTGGCCCCACCCCAAACAGCAAAATCCATAAACACAACATCCCTGGGCACAAGAATATCCTCCGGAAAGGAAGCAAACATTAAAGTCCGAACAAGGTAGGGGTCCTCACTGTTCCAATGATGAAATTTTCCAAAGGTGTTGATAGTTGCCCTGATACATTCAGTGTTGCGGAGATTAAGCGGAATCCCCAAGAACATGAGAAAGCCCTAAAAGAAAGCCTGGGCACCCCGGAAAGACTCGCCCTCATCATGCTTCATGAATCGAACAAAACGATCGTTGCCAAGGGGTTGGGGTGGCAACTGTAGAAGCGAGAATCTGACTGCTGCATCTCGAAGCTCAAAAAGACCAACAAACCGAATCCAAGGTTGAGCAGACCTCACAAAAACATGAGCTTGAAGCCATTGAACCACTTTTTCCCTAGCAACATTGATCTGGTCAGGAGGAGGGCTGGGCATTACCTCAGCTAAGATGAACTCCTCGTGGCGGCGCACAATTGGGGTATGTGGCGTCACAAAGGTCCAAGGAACATGAGCTTCACCTCCATCCACAATATGGTGGCCCGCCGGCACATACAGCATAGGGTCGATGTGGAAGTTGGCCATCGAAGCAGAGCACCCAGGGCTCACCGCAGACGGCGAGTACTTCGGTGGAGGAGGCATTTCAGGCAGCGCGGTCGATGGTGTCTTGGGACCGGGACTGATGGAACTAGACGATGGAGTAAATGTGGAAGTCCAAGGGAGGTCCAAGTTTGGTAAAAGCTGTGTCAGAGAGATATTCTCAGTAGGAGCTGAGCGATCCTTTGAAGTTGCAATGTTACCGGGTTTTGGTTGCCAAACCAGACCCAGGATCCGTGCAAACCTGTTACAATCTTTTTTAACATGCCCCACCCACAGACAAGAATTACACCAGAGCTTGGACGTGCATGCTGCAGAAAAATGGCCCTTTCTCAAGCACTTTTGACACGTAAAAATTTCCTCAACCATATCCGATACCAAATTATCAAAATCTTCCTGGCTTGCTGAGATGAAGGAATATCAGAAGGCCCAATAGAACCAGCTTGTCCTGGACCCTGGCACGTGCAGCTGACGGCCCAGCATGGGCTGACACGTCCACATTCAAAGAACCAAGATTCCCTCCTGAGAAAGACGGCGTCCGATCTGCCGGAGCAAGCAGATCTTGAACCGTACCAAAATAAATCGAAGGCCTCATCAACGTCCACCAGAGTTTAGCCGGCAGCGAGGGATGAATGACCACCCTCTCATGCACAGGAAGTGTGTAACCCGCATCTTCAGCAGTTTGAATGCAGTTTTGGGTGGCCGGATAACGATAACCACGACAAGCTGGATAGTTCTGAAACATTGAAAAAGAAAGCTTCTTGGCATTGGAATGAGAAGATATTGCCGAGGACTTTGATGGCTTGGAGTGCATAGCCAACAAACCAAGGGCAATACGTCTTTTAGAAGGACTAACGATGATCCATTCAGCATCACATTCCAATTTCCAAATCTTGAACTCACGGCCCCAATTCGGGCCACCATTCCCCCAAAGATGAAAATAACATTTAAAATGATCACAAGAGAAAGATCGAAGACTGAGAATGATCATGGCTACTGCCTTGCAAGACCATAAACCTTATCCTTGATCAAGAAAACCATAAACTCTATGGCCGAGCCACCAATGGCCGCCTCAAGCGCCGCCGCCACTGAACCTTCATCCAAACGAAAGTCATGACGACCGAAAGAGACCACCATGGTAAAGAAGCCCGTGTCATCCATGGGGTGCACCAAGAAGCCAGTAGATTGAAAAACCTTATCTACAAAAACCAAACCCTTGGAGAAGTCCAAGCCAAGGGTAGATCCATCAATGGAACCCATGAAAGATGGGTATGGGGGTGTAGATCACAGAATGCTGGAGAGATCTATTGGAGAGAAACTAGAATTTGGCGGCTAGTGGAGGAGATCGACGGAGGTGGTGGAGATCGTCGGGGTGGAGGGTGGGAGGAGATGTTCTATATGATTGTGTCAACTATATAAGTTTTTACTGAGCATCAGCAATGCATATGGCTGAAAGATTTATTTACGAGCATTGATCGATGGGTCTCTCTCTCTCTGTCTCACACACACACACACACACACACACGAGGGACCCGTTGAATTTTTCTTCGCTCATGACAGCTTTTAATTAGGTTCCATTATACTCTTAACTTTTTTTCTTAAGTTATTAACGGAGCTCAGTGACTTCAAACAGTTGTACAGAAGCCTTGTTTGGGCCTTTCCGACGTCGTTGAATGTGGGCTGAGTAGCCATGTAAAGTTATACTGTACTACACAGGACTTTTTTTTGAACATCAACAATGCAACTCGGCCGACAGTTGTACACAATATCCGAAAATAAGCGCATCCTAGCCTATCTTTCTTTCAACAAAATGCACAGCCCAGTTCATTTTTATATAATAAGATTACCAAGCCCAACTTAATTTTTTAATAATATTCGTATATCAATATTATTTTTATACGAAATGCTCAGTCCAGACCATCATTGTTTTTTCACTCATCCCAAAAAATGGGTCCATTTCTACTAAAATCAAATAGCTTTTTATTATCAGAAATGATAAATGCGTTGCATGTATGCAATATTATTTTTGACCCAGCTCAGTAAATAGGTGTATTCGAATAAATAATCAAATGTGCTGCAAATTATCATAAATAGTTTTTTTGAGAAACAATTATCATAAATAGTAAATCGGCTATTATTATTATTTTTAACCAGCCAAGGAAATATATTACTTTTTGAGTCAAAGCCCGGGAAATAGATGTATTGGCAAACAAAATGAAATGGGCTGTAAAACCTAAACCTAAATAAATGGGTTGCATTCCGCCACAACTTTCGAAGCTGACTTTGTTGGACAACTAGACGAAGCCTGCGCAAGGTGTTGTCCATTTAGTAAACAAAACGATTTAATGGTCTAAAACAAAGAGTCAACAAATTATTCTGGCATCTATAGTCGTTGGATTGACATCCAACGACGATCCTGCTTCTTCAATCTTTGATCTAGTTGCTCTTGCTCCAGCCGCCAAAACCATTGCCGGCTGGAGCGCCTGCATCTGCCTCCCGTGGCCAGCTGCGCTGCCGCGGAGGCCTCGCCGCCCCACTCTACTCACAGCGGTGGCCAGGTCATACCTGTAGTCACCCACACCTTTTGTTATTCTCCGGCAAAGGCAACCTCACCCGGCAGCCAAACCAGTCCCTCGTACTCCTCTCCGCCAGGGACTCCAGTGCCCCTTGTTCCATGACTCAAGATCGTTCCCATCTTAGGCCTCGCTGTCGTCCACCTCCTTAGTTCTATCGGTGCAGCGTGGTCAACATTGTTAAGGAACGCCTTCCATCAGAAGAGGACTGTATGTGGAGAGGCTGGCAGCTAGGTCCACTGTCGCAGCAAGGAAGTGCCTCCTCATTACGTGCAAAATAATGATTCCCCCACCTGACAGCGGTACCTACCAGAAGAGCCTCGAAAAAAACATTTCCTCCCTGACAGCTGGGACCCACCAGCTACATCTTTGTATGCAAGGAAGTGCGTCCGTATTACGGGCAAAAAATGATTCTTCTCCTGACAGCTGGGACCCACCACCTATATCTTCGCACAGAAGGAAGTGCCTCCTTATCCTCCATGACAGTTGGGACCCACCAGCTATATCTTCGCACGGAAGGAATTGCCTCCTTATCCTCCCTGATAGCTGGGACCCAACGGGTCGAACCATATGTCGGGTTGTCTGTCTAGTCGCGATCGTGTACGTACATACTGGTCGATCAGTCTCTCTGTAGCGATGAACCGTGTCCAAGTAAGGAGATGTCGTGTCATAGTAGAGGCGCGGACGTAGCATGTCACGCAGTCCCGTCTATATATATCGTGTACACGTATGTACCGCCATGCTGCAAGAAATTAAAAATGGCTACGTGCATACATAAGGGTGGGGTCTCAAACATGTACTCACGCATACGTACGGCCAGGGCTCGTGTACATGGAGAGGCAACGAACGGAAGCGATGTCATCCTATTCATCGGCAGCTAACCTGCTGGGTCGGAAGGGAGGAAATAGCATCGTCTTCACCGAGAGCCAAGTGACTAGGTCGAAACGCATCCTGTTCATCAGGAGCGAAGCCAGTGGGTTGGAACACGTCCTGTTCATCGAGAGCCAACCGGCTTGGACGGAACAGCCAAAACAAGGCCTGGCGTACCGAAGAACGGAGGAAACTGGCATTCTGTTCGACCGAGTATGGTTGAAATGGGGTCCTATTCATCAGGAAGGGTCTGGCGTACCGCAAAATGGCAGAAATGGACTTCTGTTCGAGCTCCTACGGTCAAAATGGGGTCATGTTGATCGGGAGGGGTGTGGCGTACCGCAAAACGGAGGAAACATACTTCTCTTCGACCTCCTATGGTCGAAACGGGGGTCCTGTTCATCGAGAGGGGTGTGGCGTACCACAAAACGGGACTCCACGGGCTACTGTTCATCCACTGTCAACTTCCTCCAGCCTCCACATGCTACTGTTCATCCACCGTCTCAAGCCTCCTGATACGTCTCCAACATATCTATAATTTATGAAGCATTCATGCTATTATATTATCGGTTTTGGATGTTTATGGGCTTTATTATACACTTTTGTATTATTTTTGGGACTAACCTATTAACCGGAGGCCCAGCCCAAATTGCCGCTTTTTTGCCTATTTCAGTGTTTCGAAGAAAAGGAATATCAAACGGAGTCCAAGCGGAATGAAACCTTCGGGAGAGTAATTTTTGGAATGGAAGCAATCCAGGAGACTTGGAGTATACGTCAGGGATGCAACGAGGAAGCCACGAGGCAGGGAGGCGCGCCCTACCCCCCTGGGTGCGCCCCCCACCCTCATGGGCCCCTTGTGGCTTCCCTGACCGACTTCTTTCGCCTATATATGTCCATATACCCTAAAACATCAAGGAGCACAATAGATCGGGAGTTCCACCGTCGCAAGCCTCTGTAGCCACCAAATACCTCTCGGGAGCCCATTCCGGCACCCTGCCGGATGGGGAATCCATCACCGGTGGCCATCTTCATCATCCCGACGCTCTCCATGACGAGGAGGGAGTAGTTCACCCTCGGGGTTGAGGGTATGTACCAGTAGCTATGTGTTTGATCTCTCTCTCTCTCTCTCTCTCTCTCTCTCTCTCTCTCTCTCTCTCTCGTGTTCTTGAGGTGATACGATCTTGATGTATCGCGAGCTTTGCTATTATAGTTGGATCTTATGATGTTTCTCCCCCTCTATTCTCTTGTGATGAATTGAGTTTTCCCCTTGAAGTTGTCTTGTCGGATTGAGTCTTTAAGGATTTGAGAACACTTGATGTAAGTCTTGCCGTGCTTATCTGTGGTGACAATGGGATATTCACGTGATCTACTTGATGTATGTTTTGGTGATCAACTTGCGGGTTTACCTTGTGAACTTATGCATAGGGGTTGGCACATGTTTTCGTCTTGACTCTCCGGTAGAAAATTTGGGGCACTGTTTGAAGTACTTTGTGTTGGTTGAATAGATGAACCTGAGATTGTGTGATGCATATCGTATAATCATACCCACAGATACTTGAGGTGACATTGGAGTATCTAGGTGACATTAGGGTTTTGGTTGATTTGTGTCTTAAGGTGTTATTCTAGTACGAACTCTATGCTAGATCGAACGGAAAGAATAGATTCATGTTATTTTACTACGGACTCTTGAATAGGTTGATCAGAAAGGATAACTTTGAGGTGGTTTCGTACCCTACAATAATCTCTTCATTTGTTCTCCGCTATTAGTGACTTTGGAGTGACTCTTTGTTGCATGTTGAGGGATAGTTATATGATCCAGTTATGTTATTATTGTTGAGAGAACTTGTACTAGTGAAAGTATGAACCCTAGGCCTTGTTTCCTAGCATTGCAATACCGTTTATGCTCAATTTTATCATTAGTTACCTTGCTGTTTTTATATTTTCAGATTACAAAAACCTATATCTACCATCCATATTGCACTTGTATCACCATCTCTTCGCCTATACAATTCACCATTGTATTGGGTGTGTTGGGGACACAAGAGACTCTTTGTTATTTGGTTGCAGGGTTGTTTGAGAGAGACCATCTTCATCCTACGCCTCCCACTTGAGGGAAATTTGCTACTATCCTACAAACCTCTGCACTTGGAGGCCCAACAACATCTACAAGAAGAAGGTTGTGTAGTAGACATCACCTCCACCAGACACTGTTCATCCAAGGGCTACTGTTCATCCAGCCTCCACCGGCTTTAGTTCGACCAGCCTCCACGGGGTCTTGTTCATCCACCCCCAACCGGCTGGGGTGTGCGGCAGCCTCCTTGGGCTCCTGTTCATCCAGCGGCAACCGTGTACTATATACCACGGGGTCCTGTTCATCCAGCGGCAACCACCTATACACACAGCCAGCGTCATGTTCATCCAACCCCCACCGGGAACTGTTCATCCACAGCCAACCCAACCGGCTCGACTCACACCACATCTCGGCTCGTTCTACATATCGCGCGCGCAGCAACAACAGGCACTGTTCATCCAGAGGCAACCCAACTGACTAGCTATGTCTCGCACATGGGTTCGATCAGCTTCAGTAAGCATGCAGCAGCAGTGATCGATCGGGTTTAGTTAGCAGCGTAGGAGTCTCAGTTGAGTTCATTTAGGAGTGAAGGGATCGATCAATCGGCTTCAGTACATAGCAGCAGGAGATCGCTTGGATTCAGTTATAGAAACAGGGCTCGCACAACGCGCGCTTACGAGAGAAACGCGCAAACCACACTGCATCACTTGGCCTCGACCACTCACTGTAACCGGGAACTCCCTGATATTTTCCTCACCCTCGCTTATACCATGATTTTCTCCGTCATGGACGTCCAAAGAATGTCATGCAGGTGTGTCTCCGGCCCGCCCAGGACGAAATGCCCATTTTCTGTCATGATTTTTTGTCATAGAAGTAGGATCCCACCACATCTATGATGATACCGGGTTTTGTCATAATTATCGTCATACAAGTGTCATAAGCATGATAGGAAAAAAATCATTCGGCCCAAAATGTCACACATCTGTCTTTTTTTTGTAGTGATATGTGCTAGTATGAACTGTGAAGTTCAATTTCACTAATACCCTATGAATGACTATATTTCGTTGTTGTTAAGCATTTTGTAATCCCTCTAAATCTTTTTAGTCTGCATATAAGATTTGTCTAAAGTCAAGCCTCGTAAAGTTTGACCAACTTTATAGAAAAAATACCAACATTCTGTCACATCCCTAGTTCTGGTCCTGCTTCGGAGAGTGCTCCAGAGTACCTGTCTGAGGAGCAGTGCCACCCTGTTTATCTACCAGGCAAGCAAACCCCCTTGTTCATTCCAATACAATCCTACTCTCTTGCTCCTGCTCTCGGTTATTGCATTAGGACAACAACGATTCAATTGCTACTTTGTGCTGCGGTAGTTGAACCCATTCCTCTGCATGACCTATCATTGCCACAGTAAATAGTTGAAACCCACTAGCATGTGTAGGAGTTGATTGAAACCATTGTTGTGTTCCAACCATGCCATGCCTGCTATTGCTTAGAGTGTGTCATGTCTGATTCATTGGGAATGAATTGGAGTGCAATGCTATGTTATGATGCTGAGAGTCAAGTGTGTGAATACGATTTGGTAAAGGTAGCGGTGAGAGGCCATGTAGGAGTAATGGTGGGTTGTCTCACTGGAACCGTCCTTAAGCACTGAGTTCTATGTATGTTGTACAATGACTCGATACTACCACACATTGGGTTCTGGTAACTCGACCCCTCTCAACTTATTAACCAACTTGATCTCTGTCCAGGAGTTGCAACTAGTTTCTGGTGTTTGTAGGTTGTGTTACTTTTCTACCAAGTGGCACCCGGCAGGGTGGACTTGGGACAGAATAGGCACACATGGCCTGGTGTACCGAGTGGCACCCGGATGGTGGGCTTGGGAACCCTGCACACATCGTTTGGGGCCGTGATGGAAACCTCGGCCGGACTCCCTTGCGGATGGAACCCGAATAGGCGATAAACCTAGACTAGAGTATTGTGTGGTTAGTCAGATCGTGGCCGACACCCTCGCCAGGCTTCCGCTTGAAGGTTTCCGAGATACATGATGTGTACATGGCACTAAGTGGCGAGAGCGTGTGTGAAGAAGGACACCCCTGCAGGGTTAACATGATCTATTCGAATAGCCGGGTCCGCGGTTATGGACTTCTTGGATGCTTACATGGTACATAGACAACTTGAAGTGGATACTCTAAAATGCTCAAGACAAGTGTGAGTGCTATGGATGGCCTTCTCGTAGGGAGACGGGGATGAATCCATAGTAGTGTATTGTGTGGTGATTAGTGGACTCGTGTGCGCCATCTCACCTCAAAGAAGTTTCTCGTAGTCGTATAATAGGATAGCCAGAGTCAAAGCTGGCTTGCTGCAACTTAACCCTACATTACCCCCTTGATACAAATGCATGCATGATAGGATCTGATGTAAGTCTTGCTGAGTACCTTTGTACTCACGATGCTTTATTTATGTTTTTGCAGCGGAGACTTCGGTCTTACTAGTGTTCTCGTGGACTTCGACAAGTAGCTTGTACCTCAGCTATGATCTTGATCGGATGTTGTAGATAGTCAGGCTCTTCAGCATTTTTCATTTGTAGATGTCTGTACTCATACATGTAATGATACCGCTTGTTGCTTGTTTGCTCTGAATGTTGGGTCATGTGACCCCTATTTGTAATAAATGCTATGATGGCTCTTCTGAGCCTTTATCTATATGAGTTGTTGAGTTATGTTGTGATGCCATGTTGTACAGCACATACTTGCATGTTATGCGTATGTGTAATGTGTATTGCTATGTGCGGAATCTGACTATCTAGTTGTTTATCCTTGGTAGCCTCTCTTACCGGGACATGTCTCCTAGTGCTTCCACTTAGCCCTGGTAGCTTGCTACTGCTCCGGAACACTTAGGCTGGCCGGCATGTGTCCTTCTTCTTTCCTGTGTCTGTCCCTTCGGGGAAATGTCATGCGGTGTCTACCGGAGTCCTGTTAGCCTGCTACAGCTCGGATTCTCCGGAGTCCTTCTAGCCCAGCTGCTACAGCCCGGATTCACTCACTGACGACTGACACGTTCGTTGCTGGGTCATGTATGCCTGTCCCTATAAGTTAGTGCCACTTTGGGTTCACGACTAGCCATGTCAGCCCGGGTTCTTTGTCATATGGATGCTAGCGACACTTTCATATACGTGTGCCAAAAGGCGCAAACTGTCCCGGGCATGGTAAGGCGACACCCGTGGGAATACCGTGCGTGAGGCTGCAAAGTGATATGAGGTGTTACATGCTAGATCGGTGTGGCATAGAATGGGGGTCCTGACAGCTTTGGTATCAGAGCCTGACTGCCTGTAGGATTACCAAGCCAAACTGGTCAAAGTTGAGTCTAGAAATTCTTTAGTTATATAAGGGAATTGATTATGGGAAGGAACGCAAGGCTCTTTTTACTCCTTATACCTCATGGCCTTCTGATCTGAGTCATCCTATCTTTCCTACGGGGTTAAGGAACTAGGCCTTCTCTTCTGTCTATCAGGATCACGTGTTACTACTCCGTAGTCCCATAGGATTGGTTGATCAGAGTCATATCCCAGTTTCGAGTACTTCCGGTGTAGTCTGTTTAGTATGATCTCAGAACCTTGACTGGTGATGTTGAATTGTTGTACCACCCCATTTTGGCAGGATGTCTCATTCTGGGCATTTCACTGTCGTTATGCTGCCGGAATTGCCCTAGGAGTTCGAGAGTTACTAATTTCCTTGTCCTACATTCTACATCCTATAGTTGATGCTGATTCCGTCCTTGGTTTCGTTTCTCAGGATGTCATCAGTTAAGCGAAGTTATGTTGCTCGTAGCCAGAACCACGGAGATGGTAGGGATGAGGATCCTCCTGACCAGTCTTCGTTGGCAGAGTTCATGTTGGAGATGGAGAGGAACAAGCATAAGTCTAACCACTTGTTGGCACGTATCGAGGAGAACACCGCACATCAGTTCAAAGGGTCTGCAACCATTCATGACTTCATTCGCTTGCACCCACCTACCTTTCATCACTCCATCGAGCCACTTGATGCAGATGACTGGCTCCGTAACATCACTCATAAGCTACATTTCGCGAACGTAGCTGAAGATGACAAGGTCACCTATGCCATATACCACCTGGAAGGTCCTGCTAGTCTTTGGTGGCAGAATTATGAGGCTATGCTTCCAGCTGGCCAGATTCCTACCTGGAGGGATTTCATTGAGGCTTTTCGCGAGCATCACATACCTCAGGCCCTCATCGATCGCAAGAGAGAAGAGTTCTGTAGTTTCACCCAGAGTAAGATGGTTGTTGATGCTTACAGCAGAGAGTTTGAGAACCTCGCCCGCTATGCTACAGAAGAGGTGTCTACGGATGCCAAGAAGCAGGCTAGGTTTTGGAAGGGTCTTAGCCCCAAGTTGCATCATGATCTCCACCTGCATCATTGTGATACATTCCAAGCTCTTGTGAACAAGGCCATTAATGCAGAGACAACTCAGCTCACTTACGAGGAGTCTCGTAAGCACACCCGTGATTTGGGATCTTCCTCCGGCTCTAGCTCGCAGAAGCGCCAGATTTGGGTTCCAAACTCCGCTCTTCCTTCCGGATATTCACCAAGACCATCTTACATGGCTCCTCACCCAACTCAGTCGTATGTTCCTCCCAGGCCTATTGGTAGACCGCTTGTCAGTGCGGGTCCACGTCCAACCTCAGGGACTTGCTTCACATGCGGGAAGCTAGGACACTATGCACATGACTGCCCTCAGGCCAGTTATGTTCCAGCCCAGCCCGAGAAGTCTGTTAGCTGCATTAAGCCATCAAGCAAGACGATCAGTGCCAATCCAGCTCGCACTAAACGTGGACGTGTGCATCACGTCTCAGCTAAAAACGCTCATGATGATCCGTATGTCGTTCTTGGTACACTCCTTGTAAATTGTCATCCAGCTTCGGTTCTGTTCGATACTGGAGCATCTCACTCTTTCATCTCTGAAGGCTATGCTCATTTGCACGACATGTCATTTTGTGATATGCCAACTCCTCTTGAAATCCAAACCCCAGGGTCTAGATGGCAGACCACCAAAATAAGCTATGGAAATGAAATCCTTGTTGATAGACTTGTATTCCTTGCATCACTTGTAGCCCTCAAGTCCTCAGATATTAACATCATCTTGGGTATGGACTGGATGACAGCTCATCATGCCAAGATTGATTGTTACACCAGGTCTGTTCAGCTTACACACCCATCTGGCAAGATAGTCACTGTCTCCACTAGAGTTGCAAAGCGTTAGCTCTACTCTCTTAATGCCAGCCCTCTTCCAGACCTTGAAAGTATCCTGGTAGTCCGTGACTTTCCGGATGTCTTTCCAGAGGAACTTCCAGGTGTTCCACCTGACAGAGACATAGAGTTCGTCATAGATCTTATTCCAGGAACCGCTCCAATCTCTAGGAGACCTTATAAGATGGCACCCTTAGAACTAGTCGAGCTTAAGAAACAACTTGATGAGTCCTTGCAAAAGGGTTTCATCTGTCCCAGTTCTTCTCCTTGGGCTTGCCCTGTCCTCTTCGTCAAGAAGAAGGATGGTACGGACCGGATGGTTGTAGACTATCGTCCCGTTAATTTGGTCACGATAAAGAACAAATATCCGCTCCCCAGGATCAACAACCTGTATGATCAGCTCGCTGGATCCTTAGTCTTCTCCAAGATGGATTTGAGGTTAGACTACCACCAAATCAAGATCAAAAACGGGGACATCCCCAAGACAGCCTTTGTCACTCGATATGGTCAGTACGAGTACACCGTCATGTCCTCTGGTCTAACCAATGCTCCAGCTACATTCTCTCGCTTGATGAGCTTGATCTTCATGGAGTACTTAGATAAATTCGTCTTGGTTTATCTTGATGATATTCTTATTTACTCGAAGAACGAGGAAGAGCATGCCGAACATCTTAGACTTGTGTTAGAAAAACTCAAAGAGCACCGCCTTTATGCCAAGTTCTCCAAGTGTGAATTTTGGTTGCTAGAAGTGACCTATCTAGGCCACGTGATATTTGGTATGGGCATTGTTGTCAATCCCGAGAGAATTAAGGCCGTTTTCGATTGGACTCCACCTGAAACCGTTAAACAAGTTAGGAGTTTCCTTGGTCTAGCCAGTTATTGTCGCCGCTTTGTTGAAAACTTCTCCAAAGTAGCCAAACCTCTCACGGAACTTCTCAAGAAAGATAAAAAGTTTGAGTCGTCCCCACAATGTGAGTATAGTTTTCAGGAACTGAAAAGACGCCTGACTTCTGCTCCCATACTTGTGCCACCGAATTTCACGAATGACTTTGTTATCTACAGCGATGCCTCACGACAGGGACTGGGTTGCATTCTTATGCAGGACTGTCATGTGATTGCCTATGCATCTCGACAGTTGCATCCACATGAGGAGAATTATCCTACGCATGATCTAGAGCTTGCAGCCGTAGTCTATGCACTCAAGACCTGGCGACATTACCTTCTTGGTAAATGTTGCGAGATCTACACCGATCACCAGAGTCTCAAGTATATCTTCACCCAACCAGATTTGAACCTTAGGCAAAGACGTTGGTTGGAGGTGATCTCAGATTATGATCTAGGGATTACCTACACTCCAGGCAAAGCCAATGTCATGGCTGACGCGCTAAGCCATAAATCCTATTGCAACAATCTCATGTTGCAGCAAGGCCAACCACTTCTCCATGAGGAATTTTGTAAGATTAACCTTCACACTGCTCCTCACGGACTCCTTTCTACATTGGTGGCGAAACCTACTCTTGTGGATCATATCATAGAAGCCCAGAAGCATGATACGGGGATTACCCGGATCAAGAGAAACATTGACAAGGGTATTGCTGGTAGTTTCTCTATAGATGATCGAGGTGTTGTTTTCTTTAGGAACCGCCTGGTGGTCCCCAAGAAGCAGCATCTTCGACAATTGATTCTTAAGGAGGCGCATAATTCTTCTCTCACAATTCATCCCGGTAGTACTAAGATGTATCAGGACCTACGCCAGAGGTTCTGGTGGACTAGGATGAAGAGAGAAATCGCTCAGTTTATTGCTAACTGTGATGTTTGTCATCGCGTTAAGGCAGAGCATCACACCTGCTGGCACTCTTCAGCCTTTAGCTATTCCTGAGTGGAAATGGGATAAAGTTGGTATGGACTTCATCACTGGCTTTCCCAGGACCAAGAGAGGGAATAGTGCTATCCTCGTAGCCATTGATCGTCTCTCCAAAGTGGCGCACTTCCTACCTGTTCGAGAGAGTATCACTGCTAGTCAGCTCGCTGACTTATATATTTCTCGAATAGTGTCACTTCATGGTGTTCCACTAGAGATCAATTCAGACCGTGGTAGTCTTTTCACTTCTCATTTCTGGGAGAGTTTCCAAACTGCCATGGGAACCCATCTTTTCTTCAGTACAGCTTTCCACCCTCAGTCGAGTGGTTAGGTGGAAAGGGTCAACCAAATTCTCGAAGACATGCTTAGAGCTTGCGTTATCTCTTTCGGTATGGATTGGGAGAAATGTCTTCCTTTCGCCGAGTTTGCTTATAACAATAGCTGTCAATCCAGTCTCAAGAAAGCTCCTTTTGAGATTCTCTATGGACGAAGATGTCGAACACCTTTGAACTGGTCAGAAACCGGTGAAAGACAATTCTTTGGACCGGACATGATCCAGGAGGCAGAAGAGCAAGTTCGCATCATTCGTGAGAATTTGAAAACAGCCCAGTCTCGTCAAAAGAGCCAGTATGATTGTCATCATCAGGATATGACTTATGAAGTTGGCGGCAAAGCTTACCTTCGGGTTACTCCTTTGAAGGGTACCCATCGTTTCGGTATCAAGGGCAAGTTGGTTCCTCGTTACATTGGTCCTTTTCACATTCAAGGAGAGGTTGCCTACCAGTTGGAACTACCCCCACATCTTTCCATAGTGCATGATGTCTTCCACATCTCTCAACTCAGGCGTTGCTTCACGGATCCCATCCGCGGAGTGGACCAAGAAACGCTTGATCTCCAAGATAACTTCACTTATCGAGAGTGCCCGATTCGCATCCTTGATCAAGCAGAGCGTGTCACCCGATGTCAGAACATCAAGTTTCTCAAGGTTCTGTGGTCTCATCATTCCGAGAGAGAAGCCACTTGGGAGAGAGAAGATCGTCTTCGAATGGAGTACCCCACTTTCTTTCCATCGACCCCTGAATCTCGGGACAAGATTCTTTCAAGTGGGGGCGAGTTGTCACATCCCTAGTTCTGGTCCTGCTCCGGAGAGTGCTCCAGAGTACCTGACTGAGGAGCAATGCCACCCTATTGATCTACCAGGCAAGCAAACCCCCTTGTTCATTCTGATACAATCCTACTCTCTCGCTCCTGCTCTCTGTTATTGCATTAGGACAACAACGATTCAATTGCTACTTTGTGCTGCGGTAGTTGAACCCATTCCTCTGCCTGGCCTGTCATTGCCATAGTAAATAGTTGAAACCCACTAGCATGTGTAGGAGTTCATTGAAGCCATTGTTGTGTTCCTACCATGCCATGCATGCTATTGCTTAGAGTGTGTCAGGTCTAATTCATTGGGAATGAATTGGAGTGCAGTGCTATGTTCTGATGCTGAGAGTTAAGTGTGTGTATACGATTTGGTAAAGGTAGCGGTGAGAGGCCATGTAGGAGTACATGGTGGGTTGTCTCACTGGAACCGTCCTTAAGCACTGAGTTCTATGTATGTTGTCCAATGACTCGATACTACCACACATTGGGTTCCGGTAACTCGACCCTCTCGACTTATTAACCAACTTGATCTCTGTCCAGGAGTCGCAACTAGTTTCTGGTGTTTGTAGGTAGTGTTATTTTTCTACCAAGTGGCACCCGGTAGGGTGGGCTTGGGACAGACTAGGCACACGTGGCCTGGTGTACCGAGTGGCACCCGGATGGTGGGTTCGGGAACCCTGCACACATCATTTGGGTCCGTGACGGAAACCTCGGCCGGACTCCCTTGCGGATGGAACCCGAATAGGCGATAAACCTGGACTAGAGTCTTGTGTGGTTAGTCAGGTCATGGCCGACACCCTCGCCAGGCTTCCGCTTGAAGGTTGCCGAGATACATGATGTGTACATGGCGGTAAGTGGCGAGAGCGTGTGTGAAGAAGTACACCCCTGCAGGGTTGACATGATCTATTCGAATAGCCGGGTCCGCGGTTATGGACTTCTTGGATGCTTACGTGGTACATAGACAACTTGAAGTGGATACTCTAAAATGCTCAAGACAAGTGTGAGTGCTATGGATGGCCTTCTTGTAAGGAGACGGGGATGAATCCATAGTAGTGTATTGTGTGGTGATTAGTGGACTCATGTGCGCCATCTCACCTCAAAGAAGTTTCTCGTAGTCGTAGAATAGGATAGTCACTAAGTCAAAGCTGGCGTGTTGCAACTAAACCCCACATTACCCTCTTGATACAAATGCATGTATGATAGGATCTGATGTAAGTCTTGTTGAGTACCTTTGTACTCACGTTGCTTTATTTATGTTTTTGCAGCGGAGACTTCGGTCTTACTAGTGTTCTCGTGGACTTCGACAAGTAGCTTGTACCTCAGCTACGATCTTGATCGGATGTTGTAGATAGTCAGGCTCTTTAGCCTTTTTCATTTGTAGATGTCTATACTCGGACATGTAATGCTTCTGCTTGTTGCTTGTTTCTTCTGGATGTTGGGTCATGTGACCCCTGTTTGTAATAAATGCTATTATGGCTCTTCTGAGCCTTTATCTATATGGGTTGTTGAGTTATGTTGTGATGCCATGTTGTACAGCACATACTTGCATGTTATGCGTACGTGTAATGTGTATTGCTATGTGTGGGATCTGACTATCTAGTTGTTTATCCTTGGTAGCCTCTCTTACCGGGAAATGTCTCCTAGTGCTTCCACTGAGCCCTGGTAGCTTGCTACTGCTCCGGAACACTTAGGCTGGCCGGCATGTGTCCTTCTTCGTTCATGTGTCTGTCCCTTCGGGGAAATGTCACGCGGTCTCTACCGGAGTCCTGTTAGCCTGCTACTGCCCGGATTCCCCGGAGTCCTGCTAGCCCAGCTGCTACAGCCTGGATTCACTCACTGATGACCGACACGTTCGTTGCTGGGTCATGTATGCCTGTCCCTGTAAGTTAGTGCCACTTTGGGTTCACGACTAGCCATGTCAGCTCGGGTTCTTTGTCATATGGATGCTAGTGACACTTTCATATACGTGTGCCAAAAGGCGCAAACGGTCCCGGGCATGGTAAGGCAACACCCGTGGGAATACTGTGCGTGAGGCCGCAAAGTGATATGAGGTGTTACATGCTAGATTGGTGTGGCATAGAATCGGGGTCCTGACACATTCACAATATGAAATCAATATCATTACATGTGCCATAACTTAAATTTTCATATAGTATAACTTTAGCATGGTAGGTGTTGATATTTTTAATATAAATAAGTCAAACTTTATGAAGTTTGACTTCACACAATTCTTATATGCAGAGTAAAAAGGACTGGAGGGAGTATTTAACACGCCTTTCCATTTGATTTAACAATGGCACTGTAGAGTTAGTTTCTAGCTCATGACAGTTAAAAGGGAGAGAGAGATTGGTGGAATAGTTGATTGTATTGCTTGAGCCTTGTGGGCATCTATATAGGAGTACATGGTCATCTTGTAGTACAAGTCAAGGTAGAATAAATCCTACGCTATCTGACGTTTCCTAAATAACAATGACACTCAACAATGACTAACCTTGAACTAACTCTAGCCAAAGAGGTGTTTGGACGACATTGTTAGATTGATAATAAATGCACTACGAGAACTAGCCCCAATTAGCACCTCTTGGGTGGGATAGTTGTTTTGGGTGGGTTAGACGCAACTAGCTCAAACTAGCCCTCATGTTTGGATACTTTAGGGCTATTTGAGCCCAAACTAGCTCAAACTAACTCTAACCCGTGGATCCAAACATGGCCAATAACTAGTGTACTTAGACCTGCACAATACAAGTTTGAATGACTACGTTTGCTTGTTTTTAAATATTAGGCTTGTTGTAGTTAATAACACACCTTTCACTTCTTGTTTTTAAATATTAGGTTTTTAACAATTTGATCTTGCACATGTAGGTCCTGCTGTCAGAGGTTTTGACCCACTATTTGACCCTTTTTGCATATGTGGAAATGAGTTGTCCATGAATATCAGTCAAGTCAAGAAACTCAGAAAGATCGTTATGGTTAAGAAATTAGCAACAAAAATCAACAAGATCTTTGTCTGCACAATGAAGAAGACATCGATTCATTACAGGATGGTACTAACTATTATACCTTGTCTTTTTAATTCCTTTGCGCCATTCGAATCTAGAGAAGATATTTATGCATATCCTTATTTTCAGACCTTTCCAAAGCAGTTCACTGATGATTACCTCTCAAACCACATGTATGGTCAGGAGGCGAGGAAGGTATTCATACAACACCCATTGTTTCAATATTGAAGTGTTCCTGAAGAAGACGAAGGATGGACGGTCAATCATCCACAGGCACTGGCCTAAAGTTGCAAAGACCTTCAACATCAATGAAGGCTCAATTTTCGCCTTCCGCTTCAGCAGTTTTCCAGATAAGATCCATCTGTCTATGTACCATCTATGATGCTATTTTCAAAAGGTTATAGATGTTGCATGTGAAACTTGGTGTTGGTTCAGTTGTGTAATGGGGTAGCTGAGTGCTGAAGCTATATGATGTTGTACTCTGATGTATTTCAATTATGAAATCCTTCTTCCTTAATATGAATGAAATATAGTGTGTGCTTAATATGAAATGTCAATTATATTAATAAATGGATTATTAATAATAGGGAAATTAGCTTGCTAATGGCCAATTAGCCTACTAATTGGGTTTTTCTATTGCAAACGGTTATTGAGAAAACACCGTGGGCCATGACCTCGGACAACACACATAGTTTCTAGGAATAAACTATGTTGGATCAATGAACAATCACACACGACATCCTCTTGAAAACCGTTTGCGTTAGGCCACCTTGCGCAAACGTTTACCACATAAAAAGTGTGTCTGATGGACAGCCTTTGCCACACAGTTTCTTCTAAGCACCGTGTGTGATGCATTTAATAACGCAAACGATAATTTTTTAATATCATCTGCAATGGCAACGCTATCACAAACGATTTAATGGGGAAAATTGTGTGTGATGTACCTGTGAATGGAAATGTTTTCCTTGGAGTGACTGTGTGGGATGTATATACGAACGGAAAAGTACTTCTGGGATTAACTATGTCGGATGTACATACTAACGGAAACGTACTCCTTGGATTGACTGTGTGGAATGTACATACAAATGGAAATGTTTAGCCGGGACTGACTGTGTGAGATGTACTTATGACAGGAAACGATTTGGCCTGTATAATTGTATTTTTTTACCACAACTATACGGATAACCGTATTTGATCGCTCTCCCGTCGCACAAGACCTCACTTTTCTGAGCGTGTGTGACCGGAGGGCCTATCCCCGATGGTTTCTGGGTCGTGTGGGAAGGACCCCCCCCCCCCATCACAGTCACTTGGCGGCAGTTCAAAACACCCTCACAGAAAGGGGTTAAAAACTGTTTGTATAGCACCTCGCTATACCAGTGCAACATGAACACCCTTAGATGAGACAGCAAAACCCAAGAAAACAAGCTTGTCAAAACCAAAAGTGCATTTCTCCATTTTAGCATAAAGGTGCTCTTTTCGAAGAGTTTGCAAAACGGTTCTAAGATGGGTGACATGATCTTCTAGAGACATGCTAAACACAAGTATATCATCAAAGTATCCCGCAACAAAGACGCCAATGTATGGGCAAAGGACATAATGCATCACACGCATAAAAGTGTTGGGTGCTTCGGATAAGCCCATAGGCATGACCAACCATTCATACAAGCCAAAATTGGTTTTGAAAGCAGTTTTCCATTCATCACCCTCTTGGATGCGAATTTGATAATAGCCACTCTTAAGAACAATCTTGGAGAAAATTCTGGCTCCGCTAAGCTCATCTAGCATATCATCAAGGCGTGGAATAGGATGCCTATGTCGAACGGTGATAGCACTGATAGGACGAAAATCAGAACACATGCGAAAACTACCATCTTTCTTAGGCACAAGAATAGCCGGAACGGCACAAGGACTTGAGCTTTCATGTACATGCCCGTTGTCAATGAGTTGTTGGACTTTCGTTGTATTTCCATGGTTTCTTCGGGGTTGACGCGGTAGGGTGCCTTGGTCGGTAACAGTGCACCGGGAATGAGGTCGATGTGGTGTTCTCTGCCTTGTAGTGAAGGTAGTCCCGGAGGTAGCTCATCGAGGAAGACGTCCTTGAATTCCTGCAATAGATTAGACAACACTAAAGGTAGATGGTGAGAGGCGTTAGTCCTTGATATGTCTCCAACGTATCTATAATTTATGAAGTATTCATGCCATGTTTACAACAATTTTATATGGTTTTGGTATGATTTGCATGGAACTAACCCGGACTGGCGCTGTTTTCAGCAGAACTACCGTGGTGTTGTTTTTTGTGCAGAAATGGAAGTTCTCCAAATGAGCTGAAACTTTTTGACAATTTTTTTGGAAGAAAAGACACCCCCGAAGCTTTGTGGAAGGACCAGAAGGTGAAAGAGTAGGACACAAGACACTGGGGCACGCCAGGGGGCCCAGGCACGCCCTGATGGGTTGTGCTCACTTCGAGGCCCATCTTCGCGTGATTCAAACACCAAAAAATCCTATAAATAGAGAAACCATCAGAAGTTCCGCTGACACAAGCCTCTGTAGCCATGAAAAACCAATCTAGACCCCGTCCTGGCACTCCGCCGGAGGGGGAAATCATCATCGGTTGCCATCTTCATCATCCCTATGGCCACCATGATGAGGAGGGAGTAGTCCACCCTCGGGGCTAAGTGTTTGCACCAATAGCTATGTGTTTAATCTCTCTCTCTCTCTCTCTCTCTCTCTCTCGTGTTCTTGAGATGGCACGATCTTGATGTATCGCAGGCTTTGTTAATATAGTTGGATCATATGGTGTTTCTCCCTCTCTATCTTGTTGTGATGAATTGAGTTTTCTCTTTGAGATTTCGTTTTATCGGATTGAATACTTTTATGGATTTGAGAGCACTTGATATATGTCTTGCATATGAATACCCATGGTGACAATGGGGTATTATATTGATTCACTTAATATATGTTTTGGCACTCAACTCACGGATTCTCGAGGTGACATTGGGGTAATCTATGCATAGGGGTTGATGCACGTTGTCGTCCTTGTTTTTCTGGTAGAAATCTTGGGGCACTCTTTTAGGTTCTTTGTGTTGGAATGGGTATTATGAATCTAAAATTCTTTGATGTGTATCGTATAATTAACTCATGGATACTTATGGTGACATTGGAGTATCTAGGTCACATTAGAGTTGGTTGATGCGTATCATATGGTGTAATTTTAGTACGAACTCTTGGATAGAACAAACGGAAAGAATAACTTTGCGTTATTTTAGTATGAACTCTTGAATAGATCAAACGGAAAGAATAGCTTTAAGTTTGTTTCGTACCCTACAAAAAATTTCTTCTTATGTTCTCCGCTAGATAAGAACTTTGGAGTGATTCTTCATCACATGTTGAGGGATGGTTATATGATCCAATTAGATTAGCATTGTTGAGAGATTGCACTAGCGAAAGTACGGACCCTAGGCCTCAATTTCAAGCATTGCAATATCGTTTGTGCTTCATTTTATCAATTGCAACCTTGCTATTTTTTATTGTTCCTATTACAAAAATCAATATCTACTATCACTACTACACTTGTATCAGCATGTCTTCACCGAACAAGTGCACCTATACAATTTACCATTGTTTTTGGTGTGTTGAGGACACAAGAGACTCTTTGTCATTTGCTTGTAGGGTTGTTTGAGAGAGACCATCTTCATCCTATGCCTCCCACGGATTGATAAACCTTAGGTCATCCACTTGAGGAAAATTTGCTACTGTCCTACAAAACTGTGCGCTTGGAGGCCCAACACGAGTCTACAAGAACAAGTTGTGTAGTAGACATCAAGCTCTTTTCTGGCGCCGTTTCCGGGGAGGTTAGGTAAGCGGCACTCACATCCCGTCAAAGAAGCTCTTTCTGGCCTCATTGGCGAGGAGGTGAGTGCTTGAAGGTATATCTTTAGCTCTTGCAATTGAATCTTTTAGTTTCTTGTTTTATCACTAGTTTGGTTTATAAAATAAAACTACAAAAAATGGAATTGAGGTGGCCTCATATTATTCGTCTTTATCATCTCTTTCTTGAAAATGATGGAAAGGAAAATTGTGATAGAAGAAGAATTCTATAAAATGTTTGACAAAAAATCTTTAAATGATGAGCATGATTGCAATGTTATTAGTATAAATTCTTTGAATATACATGATGCTAGTAATATGCAAAACCATAAGCTTGGGGATGCTATGTTTGATGAATATGATATTTTTAGGCCCCCAAGTTTTGATGAGAAAATTTATTATGATGATAGAATGCCTCCTATTTATGATGATTATATTCATGAAAGTGGATTTGGAGAGGTCATGACTTCATTTAATGATGAATCCACTATTTTGGAAGAGGTTTCAATTGATTAGGAGAACAAAGTTGCTATCTATGATCATTATGGTGATGACATGTATTCTATAAAGAATAATGATAACCATGAAATTTGTCATCATGATTTTAATTTTTAATCTCATGATAGTTATTTTGTTGAGTTTGCTCCAACTACTATTGATGAGAATAAATTTGCTTATGTGGAGAGTAACAAATTTTCTATGCTTGTGGATCATGAAAAGAATGCTTTATGTGATAGTTATATTGTTAAATTAATTCATGATGCTACTGAAAATTATTATGAGAGAGGAACATATGCTTGTAGGCTTCTCACTAATATCAAGTTTCCTCTCTTTTTGTTGAAAGTTTTGAAGTTATGCTTGTTTTACCTTCCTATGCTAGTTGATTCTTGCTCTCATAAATTGTTTTATCACAAAATCCCTATGCATAGGAAGTATGTTAGGCTTAAATGTGCTTGGCATGTGATTCATGATGCTCTTTTTCATGTTTCAGTTCTTTACTTTTATGCGAGCATCATTGAAACCATCATGCCTAGCTAAAATGGCATTAAAGAAAAGTGCTTGTTGGGAGACAACCCAACACTTTTACCTACTATTTTTGTATGTTAACATGATTAAGCTATTGTAGTAATCATGTTTTATAGATTTTGTTTCAATAAAGTGCCAAGTAAAGCCTTTGGGATAGTATAGATGATAGTTGACTTGGTTCTGTGCAAAAACAGAAACTTTTATGCTCAGTCCAGGAATTTTGAAAATTCACTGGAACGTGCTTTTGATCCGAAATTTTTAAAGAAGATTTGTAGACAAATTACCTACGTTGTCTCAATTTTTCAGAATTTTTGGAGTAGTAGAATTATGGTTGGAGTACAGTTTACTACATATTGTTCTGTTTTTGACAGATTCCGTTTTCAGTGCATAGTTTGCTTGTTTTCTAGTTTCTATGGCTTATATTGCTGAATATAAATTGTGGAATGATATGCTACAATAGGCATTGTATGATAAAAATTATGAATCTTGTCTTTGATAGTACCGAAGTGAATGATTTGTCTTTATCATGCTAACCTATCTCACGAAGTTCCGTTAAGTTTTGTGTGATTGAAGTTTTCAAGTTTTGGGTGAGATATCGATATGAGGAGAATAAGGAATGAAAAGACCCTAAGTTTGGAGATTACCAAGGCACCCCAAGGTGATATTCAAGGAATACCCAAGCAACTAAGCTTGGGGATGCCCCGGAAGGCATCCCCTCTTTTGTCTCCAACAATATCGGTAACATTACTTGGAGCTATATTTTCATTCGTCACATGATATGAGTTTTGCTTGGAGCGTCATTATATTTTGTTATGATTTGCTTGCTGTTATTTATAATAATGTTTTTCATCTTTTACTTCAACAAAAATGTCAAGTATAGCCTTTGCCATGCTTATTTTGCAAGTCTATATATGGCTGTTTGAAAACAGAAAGTTGTATGCTAGTGCATGAATTCTTGAAAAAATTTATAACCTGATAAAATGTTGAAACTTTTTGAAGAGTAAGCTATGATAAATTTTCTACAGTGTGGTGATTTTTCAGAATTTGTGGAGTTAAATAAGTATTGATACTCTTGCATCATTTACAAACTGTCCTGTTTAGACAAATTGCTGTTATGTTTGCATTGTTTGCATATGTTTGCTTGTTTAATGATTCTATTTGAGGATAGGAGTATTAAATATGCAGAGGAATTTAGTATGCAATGTTGAATAATAATTTTAGTGATTTTCTATAGTAGATAATGGTAAGGTTATTGCATTGATTTATACTAACTTATCTCACGAGTTCTTGTTGAGTTTTGTGTGGATGAAGTTTTTGAGATTTAGGGAAACCATGATATAAAAGGAATTAAGGAGATACAAAAGTTCAATCTTGGGGATGCCCAAGGCATCCCAAGATAATATTTCAAGAAGTCTCAAGCATCTAAGCTTGGGGATGGCCCGGTAGGCATTCCACCTTTCTTCATCAACAATTATCGGTTAGTGTCGGTTGAGCCTAAATTTTTTGCTTCTTCACATGAGTTGTGCTATTCTTGGTATGTCATTTTTTTTTGCTTCTGTTTTAATAAAATACTTAAATCTGAAAGTTTTTAAATAAGAGATAGTCCACAATTAGCTACCTATTTACTTAACTAGTCGCTTGATGTTCACTTATATCTTTTTAGAGTAGCTTGTCATTTACTCTTGTGCTTCACTTATATCCTATGAGTAAATTGTTGAATGAATTTAATGTCATGAAGTTGAAATTATATCATGCCTACTAGTAGATTCACATTGGGTTTAGAAGGTGAAACTTTTTGAAGCTTGACAATCACAATATTGGTCATACAAGCAATTCATGAATGATTAGTATAAGGAAGAGAACTTTCACATGCAAATATATTATCTTGGAAATCTTCTATGATTGTGAATACCCATTAATTATTTTCAACCTTGAGAAAATTAGTTGAAGTTGGACAAGGAAAACAATGTAATGAGTTATGGTTGTGTATATTTGCATAGAAGTTATATTGTTATGGATCCTCCAACATGTGGTGTTTGCTTAGGATCTTTTGCTAGCAAAAAATTCGTACTAAGTAGAGATACTACTTGTGCATCCAAAAACCATTAAACTCAGTTTCTTGCCAAGACTGTCCACCATACCTACCTATGGATTGAATAAGATCCTTCAAGTAAGTTGTCATTTGTGCATAAAGCAATAAAAATTGCTCCTAAATATGTTTGATCTTTTATTGTAAGGGAAAATTGAGCGTCGCACGAACTTGGCAAAGTAATAAAAGCGAAAGACTGCATAGTAAAGGTTGTTATCATAAGGGGCAATATAACGTGACGTTCCTTTGCATTAAGAGTTTGGGCATCCAAAAATTAAAAGCGTATGACAACCTCTGCTTCCCTCTGCGAAGGGCCTATCTTTTACTTTTCAGTATTTACTTTTATGCAAGAGTCAATAGTATGCATTCCCATTTCAACCTCAATTACTCTCTAGTTGGCAGGCATCATGTGGTGGGGAATGATCCAGGCACATATGACCAGTCAAATATATTTGATCATGATTTATTATTGTTGACAATTATCTCTATGATAAACGAGTTAGGAGGCAAAATATTAAGCCCCTATCTTTCTCTGTGTTTGATGGATGCCATTTTTTCTAAGAATATGCTTTGAGTAGTAGCTATATGGAAGACTATATGATGATTGAGTATGTGGAGCTCTTACTTAGACTTTGTTGAATAAGTTGAATTGCTATTGTTTGGTGACTAAGAATATAGGTTGTTGAGTGTCAAGAGAATTCATTGTTTGAAGCTTAACATGAGAACTGGTTGCTACTTTGTCATGATGAGTTTTATGAGAAAGAGTTGTTGTTATGATGCTAGGAAAAGTGATTGAAATTATCATTGATCAAACTTATGCACTATGCTAGCATTCACTCTTCATAAATTATTTCTTTTATCATTTACCTACTCGAGGACGAATAGGAATTAAGCTTGGGATGCTGATATTTCTCCAACGTATCTATAATTTATGAAGTATCCATACCATGTTTACAACAATTTTATATGGTTTTGGTATGATTTGCATGGAACTAACCCGGACTGGCGTTGTTTTCAGCAGAACTACCGTGGTATTGTTTTTTGTGCAGAAATGAAATTCTCCAAATGAGTTGAAACTCTTTGACGATTTTTTTGGAACAAAAGAGACCCCCGAAGCTTCGTGGAAGGACCAGAAGGTGAAGGAGTAGGGAATAAGACATCGAGGTGCGCCAGGGGAGCCAAGTGCGCCCTGGTGGGTTGTGCTCACCTCGAGGCCCATCTTCGTGTGATTCCAACACCAAAAAATCCTATAAATAGAGAAACCTTCAGAAATAACCCTAGATCAAAAGTTCCGCTGCTGCAAGCCTCTGTAGCCATGAAAAAACAATTTAGACCCCGTTCCGGCACTCCGCCGGAGGGGGAAACCATCACTGATGACCATCTTCATCATCCCTATGGCCACCATGATGAGGAGGGAGTAGTCCACCCTCGGGGCTGAGGGTTTGTACCAGTAGCTATGTGTTTAATCTCTATATCTCTTGTGTTCTTGAGATGGCACGATCTTGATGTATCGTGGCTTTGTTAATATAGTTGGATCATATGGTGTTTCTCCCTCTCTATCTTGTTGTGATGAATTGAGTTTTCCCTTTGAGGTTTTGTTTTATCGGATTGAATACTTTTATGGATTTGAGAGCACTTGATATATGTCTTGCATATGAATACCCGTGATGACAATGGGGTATTATATTGATTCACTTGATATATGTTTTGGCAGTCAACCCGCAGATTCCCGAGGTGACATTGGGGTAATCTATGCATAGGGGTTTATGCATGTTTTCGTCCTTGTTTCTCCAGTAGAAATCTTGGGGCACTCTTTGAGGTTCTTTGTGTTGGATAGAGTATTATGAATCTGAAATTGTTTGATGCGTATCATATAATTAACTCATGGATACTTGTGGTGACATTGGAGTATCTACGTGACATTAGAGTTGGTTGATGCGTATCATATGGTGTTAATTTAGTATGAACTCTTGGATAGATCTAACGGAAAGAATAACTTTGCGTTATTTTAGTACGAACTCTTGAATAGACCGAACGGAAAGAATAGCTTTAAGGTGGTTTCATACCCTACAAGAATCGTGCCATGGTTTGCTCCTCATCTTTCATGACATTAGCTCGAATCATGTCTATCTCCATTTCCTTATAATACTCTTCAATGGACTTTGTGCCTTGCTTGAGGAGTTTCAACTTCTTGAAGAGGTCAACTATAGTACGTGGGTACAAAGCGCGCTCTCATGACATCCTTCATTTGAGCCCATGTTGTGATGGGTGGGTCACCTTTTGCTTTGCGGCGCTCAATGACTTGCTCCCACCAAATGAGAACATAGTCTTGGAACTCAAGAAATGTCATGGAGATCTTCTTCTCTTCCTCATAGTTGTGCAAGCGAAAGATCTTGTCAACTTTCAATGCTCATGAAAGGTAGTTTTCGAGATCGTTGCTTCTGGAGAACTTAGGCATGGTGAACTTGAGCTTGCCGTAGCGTTGCTCGTCATTATGGTTGGGACGATGGTGATGGTGATGACGCTCTTGTCGTGGAAGAGGGTTTTGAACCGCTTGCTCCGCTTGATTAGCTTGACATTTAGGACATGGAATTCTTGCACGGTTCCTCATTTCTTGAAGTTCCTCAAGACATGCAGCTTCTTCTTGGCGCTCACGACGGATGGCCTCTTCTTGTAGATGTACTTGGCGGTTACGCGCATTGACGGCTTGAGTTGATTCGCGTAGAGCCTGTTGGGCTTCAAGTGCTTGTTCCTCACGACGTTATTTCTCTTGTCGAAGGGCATCAACATCTTGTTGTTCTTGTCGATCTTGGCGTATTGGAGCTTGCTCTTGGACCGGAGGTTCATTAGCTTGTTGCCGGAGGCGTTCACGTTCACGGAGACGGCCTTGTAAACCATTGCCTTGGAAAGGGTTTTGTGGAGCTTGATGAACTTCATGGTCTTGACGATGATGCGAACGAGCCTTAGGACAACTTGCATCCAAGGAAGATTGCGAAGAATGTCGACTTGAGTGGCTCTGTCTTGAATAGGACGAAGATGTAGAAGAGCGGTTGACCAACAAGGCACGAATTTCATCAATCCTTGCATTGCTCTCTTCTTTTTGTGTGTCAAGCTTGTTGTCGAAGTAGTCTCTTGTACGTTGTTCAGATTGTCACAAGTCGGTAGCGAGTAGGTCGAGGCGTTCGCTCAATGCTTCATTCTCTTGATACAAAGCTCTTTGCGTGCCGAAGAGGTGGTTCTTGGTGACGTAGTTGTTCGGGTCCTCATCTTGCTCGATGAAGAGTGGGTTGGTAGAAGTAGTTGGACTATCCATAATTGAAAGCAAGTTTGTGAGTGGAAGAAAGGAAAGAACTATACCAAATGTACCTTATCTGATGTTGAGAATGGATCAATGATCACTCAATAATGTAACAAGAAAATAGCACAATTGGTACCGCATCTTGTCGATTCTCACACCTACACAAGTAAGGCTTTTGGAGTAGCTTGGTTAGGATGGTGGCACAAAAATTATGTAATTGTTAGTGAGATTAAAATAATGTTTAAAAAGATTCACAAATTTTCAAATGCAACAAGTAGACCAATAGCAAGGAATGGTACACGAAAACAAACACACGATAGATAAATGGGGTCGTGCGACCAAGGAACGAGCTCAAAATGTGGAATCCACGGAAAATGCTCTTGTTGCACAACTCTAGAGAGACGCCAGCATGATTTCACAATAGGCGGATATGAGACTTGTGCACAACCTAAAAGGCAAAAATGCAACAACCTCCTATCCCAAGTATGCTATGTGTATGACGTTCCGGTGATATGATCCAAGATGATCGAGTGTGACAATCTTAATGTAGTATAATGCTATGGTTCTTGCTTATAAGCTCTTTGCTTACCTTTCTCTTTTGCTTAAAAGCTTTTGGCTCTTTCTCTTTGATCTCTTTCTTTGGCCACTTATGCAAAACTTCACGAACCAAGATAGCAATTGTGTATGCGGAACAAAGATGTTGCACTAGTGATGACAAGATGATACCAAGATGGGTATACCGAGATGATGTGGTATATATGCAATGGGGCTATGATCACTAATGTGCACAAGTAACATTGCCGGCAATACTCAATGGCTAGTCTCAATAGGCAAGTGATGCAAAAGGAAGGCTAAGAGGTTATCAATGCAATGGCAAGGGAGAGTGTTCGAGAGTGTCGTCGAGGTTACCGCCCTTGCGTACGGTTAATGGTGTCCAAAATGGTGAAGTGGTGTTGTCGATGATGAATTCGTGGGGAAGATGAGTGGCGGTGATGTCGTTGTTGAATCGTCCCTAAGTAGCAGAAACACGTTAGGAAACGGAAACCGCAACTCAAATTCTCAAAGCAAATGTGTCAAAATTGTCTGAGGTTGTAGAGGGTAAGCGATGGTGGTTGCAGAAAGCGGTGGTGGTATGCGGAAGTATTGGTGGTAACCCGGGAAAAATTGGCGAAAATTAGGCGAATAAGGAGGTGGTGGATGAAGTGGTGCTGCGGGAGGCGGGATGTCCGGGCTTGCGGGCCGGATGTCTGGGGGGCAGATGTCCGGGCTCCAAATCCGTGTTGAACTCGGTGGACCTCGGTGAGAAAAGAAAATTTCGGGGCAAAATTCGAGAGATTTCGTGGATGGATTTGGGGGAAAATTTAAGGGAAGCTAGATCTATGAGTAACACATCAAATCCATGGATCAAATACAATAAAACATCATCACACCAACAAATCAAAAAAATTGGGAGGCTATTTTTTGTGGGGATTTTCAAAATTGGGACAAAACACAACAAAATTAGGCTAGAAAACAAAGAGGGAGACTCCAAAATCGTGATCAACCTTGGCTCATGATACCAAGATGATGTAGGATGGAACCCTAGAGGCCGATCTTTAATGATTGGAGCGGATCCCGCCAAGAACACGAAGAACACAAGAGGGGGAAAACATGAGAGAAACGAGAGGAAAACACTCAAACCAACTAAGATCCAATCACACATGTGCTAGATCCGAGTACACAGAGACACACGATCCAAACACAACAAGGGGCGATACAAACGCTGGTAGTCCTTCCCGATCCATGAGGAGACGGGGTCTTGAATCCACGAGGGGGATCTTCCCTTTCAGGGTCTTGAATCCACTTGGGGGATCTTCTCCACGGAGGCCTTGGTCTCCAGTGGAGTAGAGGTACAAGTGGATGAGCAAAGCTCTAATCTCAAATGAGCTACAATATTTGCTAACCATAAAATGTTGGGGAAGTATATATAATCTAGGGGGCGAAGGGATACATGGGCTTCGGCCCTTTACACTGTGCGCAAACAGGGGCCGAATGTCCGGGTAGAGGCCGGATGTCCGAGCCTTCAGGTCGGGCCGGATGTCTGGGCTGGAGTGGGCGGATGTCTGGGGTGGCCTCGGTTGGGTTCTACAAAGAGTGCCGGATTTCCGGGCTAGGGCCGGACGTCCGGGGCACGCGTCGGGCCGGATGTCCGGGCCCTGTAGCTTTGACTGCTGGGCTGCTTCGGCTGATGCTCCAAGGGTCGGATGTCCGAGTCTTGGAGTCGGATGTCCGGGTCCTAGGGACTCCTTTTGGTACTTTCCGTTGGTCCTTTTCATCCATGAACTTGGGGACTTGTCCGTCTTCACATGCATCCTCGAGAGGGTCTTCTTTGTACCTGATCATGCGTAACATCCTGGACTTAGGTAGTAGCCATGTCTCGAGTGGGTCATGTGGAATATCTCTAAGGAGAGATGTCACCTCGGTCTCGAGAGCTCTAGCACGTGCTCGTGTCATCGGTCCTCTTGGCACTTGGGACGATGGTAGGTCCATGGGGATGACCTTGGGATGCACCGCATCACCTAGCCTTCGAATATGGAGGCTCACATCGTCCATTTGGAGTGGCCACCAAATATTATGTGGTCTGAGGGGCATATGGTGACTGTGATAAACCGCCCTATTTGACTATGTTTGCCATATGGGTGGTTATTATGGCGACTGGGCTGATACGACGTATCTGTTAGAGTTTCTCTAACAAGCAGGAAAGTTGTTGTTACAGAGATTGCGTGCAAATTAGACAGAGATGCTAGAGTGTAACAATTAAAAAATTGATATAAAAATTAGAGGGAGACAGTCCTTGGAAGAGGATGGACGGGAGGATGAAGCCAGGGAGGAACTGTGCAGGGGACGAGCTGGCAGTGAGGCGGAGAAAGGACAACACCGGCTTGTCCAACGTCGAGGAGGAGGGGTTGAGGAAAACATGGGCGTGTCCATGGGAGGCGACGTCAAAGTTGGTTAGGCTTTGGAGATCATATGGGTCGTTTGCCATGGCCGCATACGCGCGAGTATTGGAGAAGATGGGATCGGACAGTGGGAAGATGAGATCATGACCTGTTAACGTCGATCGGTAACTCGCGTGTACAACCCATATGGGATGATGTGAGTCGAGTAGTTGTCGGGTGTGGATATTGGAGTCAAGCCTGGAGGAGCAAACGAGCTGAGCTCAAAGAGCGTGCGACGTGCGATTTAATGTTGGAACGGGTGGCGACATATGTCGTCATGTACACACAAGATGCGACCTGTAGCAGCAGCCAATGGAGCGGTACCATTTCTTTTTCCATTCCCCTAGGCCGTGGTTTTGTGGTCTAAGGGGAAATATCATGTGCTCCCTAGCCTCCCACGCTTCCTTGTGAGCTCGGCATTGGATTTGAGATTCGACGCTCATTTGAGGAGCTCTGGCAAATTTCCTAAAAAAATAGGAGTCTAGTAATTACTCATAGGTCGAGAAGCTCCATCTGTAGATCCAGCAACCGACGTGAGCTTGTATCACATGAGCACATGATATTTCCTCTATGGTTAAGTGCCCTTTGTTATTTTGGCGCGGCCTCCGGTGTTGCGCATTGTCCTGAAGTAGGCGCTCTGATAACATGCAAAATTGTTAATGTTGTTGTTTAAGCCATGATGAACCTCACTGGAGAGCTCCCTTTATATACTCCTTCCATCTAAAAATAAGTGTCATTATAGTACAACTTTGTAATAAATCAGCGACACTTATTTTGAGACGGAAGAAGTATTAAACATGCAACTTGAGTTACAACATCAGTTACAAATGAGTCGGTCATTCATAATCAAGAGAGGACTCTAATCCTTCTATATTCTAGCATTGAGCACTAAATGCTCAATGTTGCTTCATGCTAATGGCAGCAATAACTCATATTCCCTCCGTTCTTAAATATAAGACATTTCAAAGATTTAAACATAGACTACATATGGAGCAAAATGAGTGAAACTACACTAAAATATGTCTATATAATCCGTACGTAGTCCATATTAAAATCTCTTATATTTAGAAATGAAGGAAGTAGTAGTTGTCTTAACAGACAGTGTACAAACTATTGGTCATTACCACGCTCCAGAGTGGGTGGAGCGCGCACTCGAGACAGAAACGAGCACCTGCGTGACCAAGAACCTGAAGCACCTCATGGCGCTGAAGTGGGGGTGGTATAGCTTCGCCAGCATGAATTTGGTCGAGTGGTCTTGTCCAGGTCAGGGATGAAGAAATTGAATCTTTTGCCCCAGTTTACTTCTAACTTTGATACCA